>NC_077228.1:131806843-132176843 GCF_027887165.1 Monodelphis domestica | reverse complement strand
AATGTCGAAAAGCTTCTGGATGGCACCAAGGAGTGGGATATAAATTCATTATGATATAACAAATATCGCTTAAGCATTAAATTAATATAGATCATCCTACTAGATACTAAGTGAAATGTGAAGATAAATAAGATATAGTTTCTGCCCTTGTGGAGTTTGCAACCTAATGTGGAAGTAATATCTGGACAAAAAAGCAATAAAACAAAATTATATGAAATATAGAAAGTACTATGAATAATGGTGGAAGGGCCTTTTGAAGAAAGTTATCTAGTCCTACTGTTTCATCTTACAGATGAAGAATCTGAGAGCCAGAAATGTTAAATGATTATTCCAGGATCTCAGAGGTATATACAGAGAGCCAGGATTCCAACCCATGTTGTATCTTCAACTGAGTGTTCTTTCTACTGATGTACACTGCCTCTGAGGCTCAAAGAAAGATCAGTCCAACTGGGTAGATTAGGGAAGGTGTCTTAGATATTAATATGGAGTATTTCAGCCACTGGGAGGTTTGTGAGCATTCTTAGGCAAATACTTAGATAGCGTAAGTAGATTTTGTTATGATATGGTTGGAATATAAAGTATATGGAAAAGACTAGCCAGAAATAAGACTAGAAATATGGTGATGCCATATCGTGGGGCTCCTTGATTGCCAGACTAGATGATGATGTGGTTAAATCTATGCATAAGGAAGTTTATTTTGGCAGCAATATGAAGAATGGCTTTTATGTAATTTACTTAAATGTAATTTTAACTTGAAATAAAAGTTCTTTTTAAATGTTGTTGTCACTTCCTAATGATTCTTCCCATGATGCAGAATTTTTTTGTACAACAAAGTAGCATGGTTAAGATGAACAAACCAACAAATTGGCCATGTCTGCTAATAGTACCTAATTTTACAGAAGTCTGTCACTTCTGGGCTGAGAGGAGAGAAGGCTTCTTCACTGCTAGGCCTCTGAAGTCAACATTATTCATTTTTTATCAGTTTCCTTTGTATCATGCCAAGTAATTAGTGAGGGAATGGAATGAATGGAATATGTAAAAATAACATTAAGAAAGTGAAATAAATGAAATTTCCCAACTGATTTGCTATGTATCATATAACAGTCAAAGATAACACCATCACAAAGGGAGGAACTCCTGATTAAAGACAACAACATCAGAATGAAGAATTGTTTTGGAGGGAAAGATTATTATTATATTATATTATGTTATAGTTATATTATAGACAGTTATATTATATCATAGACAGATTGAATGGGAATAGGAATGTGACATCCAGGAGAAATGTCCAAAAGTTGGTTTAAGAGCTGGAGACAGAGGATAAGGCTTGAAATATAAATAAATGTGAAAGATATTTGCATAGTTTTGATAATTAAGTCCAGGGTGAGAGAAAGCTGGAGCTGGGCAAGACAGCAGTTAGAGAAAACAGAAAGTTCAGAAGGCAGAATGAGAACCAGGAGAGAGAAATGCCTTGTAAGCTAAGAGAATATCCAGAAAGAGTAAATAGCCAATAGTGGCAAATGCTATAAAAGTAGTTATTTGTTTGCTTTTTTTTTTAATTGGGGGATAGAACTGTAGACTACATAACTGTAGACAGAAAGGAAGGAGATGGCAAGAGAGAGAATTAAGATGTTTGAATGAAGGAGGAAAACCAGATGAATCAGGGTCCTTTAGTAGTGGGTAGGTGGGGATGGGATCAACAAAACAGGTTGGCTAGATGTAGAGACACCTCTTCCTTACACATGGGAGGTAGGAAGGAAGCATGAGTCCAGACACTAATATGTTTTGAGGTACAGAGTGGGAGACTTGAAAGAGCTCTTTAAAAATAAGATTTTTGAAGGTAGCTGGGTGGCTCAGTGAATTGAAAAGCAGGCCTAGAGATGGGAGGTCCTAGGTTCAAATCTGACCTCAGACACTTCCTAGCTGGGTGACTCTGGGAAAGTCACTTAACCCCATTGTCTAGCCTTTACCACTCTTCTACCTTGGAACCAACACATAGGATTAGTTCTTTTTTTTTAAATTTAAATTTTATTTTTTAACATTATTTTATTTGGTCATTTCCAAACATTATTCATTGGAAACAAAGATCATTTTCTTTTCTTCCCTCCCACCTCCCCCCCACCTCTCCCATAACGGACGCACAATTCCACTGGGTATCACATGTTTTCTTGATTTGAACCCATTTCCATGTTGTTGGTATTTGCATTAGAGTGTTCATTTAGAGTCTCTCCTCAGTCATATCCCCTCCACCCCTGTGGTCAAGCAGTTGCTTTTCATCGCATAGGATTAGTTCTAAGATGAAAAGTAAGAGGCTTTTTTTTTTTTTTAAAGATTTATCTCTTTCTGGAATGATTTAGGTGGGGTCTGTTTAGATTTAGGGAGCTAAATTAAATATCTCATCAAAATTAGTCTAGATTTTAGAAGTTATAATTTTTTTCATCAGAAATTTGATTTGTTTTAGGATTTTTATCTGTTTTGAGAATTTCTGTATTTGGTCTATAGATGTTTTTAGAATTGAAATCCAAGATGGTAGAGAAGGGAAGTAGTTTTAGGGCTGTTGCAGAGGCTTGTGTGGATGATCAAATGATCTTTGTATTCCTTTTAACTTTTTGGACAATAGAGTAATAATATTAAGCTTTGGATATTTCCTTCTCATGATCTTTTGTTCTAGGCTAGGTTTGATTTAGGCTGGTCTAGTGGTTCAGGCTTGTGGATGGAATTAAACAAGATATATGTAGGCCATCAAACATTTAATAAAAAGAGACACTTACTTAATAGTAATAAAGAAAGCATTCACTTGGGAGATAGCACTAGTTCAGGTAGATACAGCTTTTGCTGTTTCCAGTGGAAATATATCTAGTCAAAAGGGTATGTTGACTCACATGGCAAGAAGCCACGTGTCAACCCTGAGGGGTCCTGATTTTCCTGGGCTGGTCTTCCTATGTCTTAGTTGACCAGAAAGCTGAATCAACAGTCAGGACTCTAGTTCTTTAAGTGAATTAAGTCACAGGACAATTTTCCTGACTTTTAGGGAAAAACTAGCTTAGTCCATATGGCAAGTCCCTAGTAGATGCTATTACTACTACATTTGTTTTGTACAAATCTGTTCAGCAGATTAATGGTTTATAAGGTATTTAGTGTTCATAAAGTGAAAGGCCATCTAGAAAAGAAGGAACTTATTAAATAATATGGACCATACCACTGCTCAGTCTTCTTTATTCACAGTGGCCCCTGTTATTTATTAACTTAAGCTTGTAGGGGCCTCAATTTATATGTTCATAATCACGACATATTGTAAAACCATTTAGTGGTCAAAGGGAGATCAAATGTTCCTTAGGACCTGTCCCTCTCACATATTGTATCACTTACTCTCCATTACCGGATTCATTTTCAATTATGGGACCAGTGCATCTTTATTCTACATTGCTGATGTGAAAAAGAAGAATGACACACATATTTGGCAAAGCAATAGAAGAATAAACAATATAAGATGAATAATATGCCCAAGAGTATTTTGGCTTATGTCTTGGCAAGATGCAAATGAATGGGCATTATTAATGTGTGTGAAGGCCCCCATGCTGTGTGTGGATTAAGAAAAGAGAAAAGCACTCATAGAAGAGAGCCAGGATGTCTGCAGAGGAAAAATATACAAGCCAAGCTAATTTCAACCAAGTGTCCTGGGCCATAAATAAGACCAGTGGAGATTTGGGGGGATAGGACTGGGAATTGGGACTTTGCATTTCACCTTGGGTTCTTGAAATGAATAAGGCCCAAGGGTTTATGACTCCTCTCTTAGTCTATTGAGCCATCTGCCTTCAAGGGATATTTAAATATATTCTTCAGAGTTAGCTTCAGAGTCAGTCAATATTTTTAAGTGCCTGCTGTGTGCTGGGCACTATACTAAGCATTGGGGATATAAAGAGAGACATAAGACAATCTCTGTCCTTAAGAAGCTCACGGTCTAATGGAGGAAGCTAACTAAAAGAGAGAAGCTGAAAGTTGGGAGAAGAAGGGAGGCTACTTGACTGGCTTGGGGGTAGGAAGGGGAGGTGAAGAATTCCTCTAGCCAAGGGGGGTGATGATCTGAGAAGACAGAATTTCACAGCTGAATTCAGCTTGCAGAATGATGAGTTTCTATTGATCATGAAATCCAAGAAAGCATCCAGATGCAAAATGATGAGGTGGAATCCCTGAGAACCCTTCCTATATAGAGGAGGATTTACAATGAGTTCCCCAATATTCACTCTTCACTTTTCCCCATAAGAGGAAGGGAGGGAACCAGAGGCAGTCAGGGCTGAGAGGGTGTGAATTTCAGAGTTGATTTTTTTTTTTTGCAGAATGATGAGTTTCTGGAGATCATAAAGTTCAGGAGATCAGTTAGGTGGTCTTTTTATAATCCCTAGTGGGAGGATAAAGTGGAATATAATGGTACCTCCACAGTGTGGTTTACAAGGCCTTATAATGACTCATTCATAGATTAAAAAAAAGAGGCATAGTTCACACCTAAATAAGTTTAATCAACATATCAGCATTTATTAGGTATCTGCAAAGTGTCAGGAGCTATGCCTTCTTCGGATTCAGTTTGCTGATATCAAAATGAAGGAGTGCCATTTATTTTGATCTTGGAATCAACATTTGCCAGCTAAGATCTTAGACTGACCATAGCATCATCAATCTAGAGCTGGAAGGGAACACAGGAGTCATCTAATCTGCATGTTAAACCTACTCTACAGTAAGCTCCATGGAACCAGGTGATTCACAAAAGTGCAAAGTGCAGCCTGAAGATGTAATTGGGAAATATTTAACAAAAAAAATACAATACAACCTAGATAATGTTAATTTGTGGTTTTCTAAATCAACCTCTGGCAGTAGGGAATTCTTTCTTTTGAGGCCAGGTTGGACTATCTTGCATCAAGTATTTAACCTCAGAAGGCTGATGGGATGGCATTTGCTTGGTTGCCTATAGGACGGAAGAAAGTAGAACTAGATTATTGCCTCAAGAAACTATTTTTTGGCAATTTGGGACTGTTCTTGTCCTGTTTTATAGAAGTATTTCATTTCTGGGCTCTAGCATGTGAGTGTCAAATATATCTTTCTCTGAGAGAGGACAATGAATGCCTTGGTCAAACCTTAGATTTCTCTTTGTGAAGGGGACTTGAATCATTATTGAAGGAGTATCTGTCAGTTCTTCTGATCAGTGGACACTGAGCTCATTGAAGATGAGATTATGCTATGCAGCACAAGTCTTGAGAGAGGTTCTATTATAAGAAGTCACCTTCATGCCTTGAGCTAATGGCCAGGCTCCAACTGGAAGAGTTTACTTCAGTACAGAATTTAATGTTTATTGAGTTTCCACCTTTCTCTAAGTGCTGTGGGAAGCTTTTATTGTCTTCTACATAAAATAAAAATTAACCAAAATTGAGAATTGTAGATTCACAGAAATTCAGAATTGGAATGAGTCTCCCAGGTCATCTAACCCAGGCTATATTTGAATAGGAATCTTCTCCATGACAACCCCAGCAAGTGGCCATTCAGCCTCCACTCCAGCATCTTCAGGGATGGAACCTTTCAGGACATCCTCTTCTCCTTTTGACCAGTTTTAATGGTTAAGTGGTTTTTCTCTATCTGGAAAATGGTGATAATAATTGTACTTAACTCATGGGATTGTTAAGGGAATCAAATGAGATAATATAGATTGAGTGCTTTGCCAACCTTAAATTAAAGGACTAGATAAATGTTGGTTTTTATTATTGGAACGGTGGGGAATAGATCTGTGACTTCATTGGCATAAAGATCTCCCCTTTACCAAATGGGTTAGCACATTTTCTCTAAATTAAAGTTTAGTTACCTAGACGAACATGTTTAGTAGGCTAGATAGCCCATGGGCCAAATCTGACCAGTTAATTTTTGTTTGGTCTTGTGGCAAAGAGCTAACAGATATCTCTACCACTTCCTTCTGATGGATTGATTGAAGGCAGATCCCAGTCTTCTGGCAGCTTCAAGGTCTTCTTCAGAGAGCCACAACACCCACACACTTCTCTCCTCCTGAGAAGCCAACTGCCTGTTAGCCAGGAGCTGCCTTCTCAGAGCTCTGGAATGTTGGCCTGTAGGATCTCCTGCTTCTGCCTTGGAGGACTTCCTGGTTTGTAGGATTTCCTGCTCCTGGTTTGTAGTAAAGAGCTAATCCTTACAACAGTCTATAGAGCTAACATTTTAAAATAAAGTTTTATCATATTTTAAAAATGTAAAAACCATTCTTAGTTTGCAGGCTAAACAGAAACAGGTTGCATTGGATGTGGTCCTTGGGTCTTGTTTTGCTGGCTTTTGGAGCAGAGCAATAAAATTTTAAACGACATGTACCACCTCACAGTGGTCAATATATGTAAGAGACAAGATTTGAACTCAGATCTGCTTGGCTTCAAGGCCAGTTATTTATCTATTACATTTTTCTGTTGTTTAGATGTCTCATATTGAACTGAAATCTGTCTCACGGAGGCTTCTACCCATTCTTCCTAGTTTTGCCTTTTGGGGTTGCGCAGAACAAGTCTAACTCCTTTTTCATATGACAGTCCTTCAGGAATTTAAAGACCTCAATTACACCCTGCTTCATCCCTGCTTCAGACCTCTCAGTGCTGAACTCTTCTGGTCTCTGGTGTATATGCACAGAGGGTCTGCCATAGGCACACAGTGCCTCACATTGTGTCTCCTCTTGGAAGATGCTGGGAGTAGATGGCATCTTTCTGAGTGGAGAATAATGGGGAGATGTTTCCAGGAGAATTGTGATGATGTGAAAGGGAAGTGACTTTGAGTGGATTTTTGTAACTGGTTCTGGTTGTCTAAGTGCATCATTTGGGTGGGTGGGGAGAATTTTTGGATTGGTAGCATCACTAGGATTGTTGGTGGCTCCTAAAAGGCCTGAGTTAGCTTCAGAAACTTCTCTTTTTGTTTTATTTCAGCCTGGAGGAATGCAGTGACTGTCCATTGGTGAGAAATCATGTGGAAAGGAGAAGTGTTTTGGGACCTTCTTCATCTCTGACTCAAGGTGGACCCTGGGAAACAGTCCTAGACTCTTGGGCTTTTCATTTATTCCTTCATGTTCTAGGTTCAGGGATCAGAGACTTCAAATCTTGGGAGAGGAAGCCAGAATCCAAGCTGGGTGTTATAGCCAGCCTAGCATCAATGTCCCAAAGATCAAGAAACAATCTGGCAATGCCAGTGAAAGATGAAATAAAGACTGAACTGACAGTGATGCCACTGTTAGATTTGAACTTGATGGGACTGCTAAAGGACTGAGCAAAGTTTTCAGCCTGCTCCTTCAGAAACCAAGGTGGTATTGGGGAGAGAATACCTTGGAAATATTGGGGGAAATGTTTTTACATTTTTGGGGATTATCTTGAAATAGATATCCCATAGGGCTTTTCCTTTTATCCTACTGATGAGATACTTCTTTTTGTGGAGAGGTCTAGGCTAGCCTTGACTGGCAGGAGGCTGGATTAATTCTACTTCCAGTTGTTGATCATATAAATTTTTTTGCTAATTCTTAACATGTGATTATAGATTAGATTTATCTTTTGTGGTTACTATCTATAAGGAATGAAGATCAATGACCCAAGTCAGATGATGTACTAATGTTTCACCCTTTATTGCTAACTATTATTACTGGGAAAACGAATTGAACTAGGGGATTCTACTTTCATTGTGGTGTTTAATATGCAAAAGAAAATGGACAATTTTATTAGTTGCATTTTGATTCCTAATATAAAAGACTCATTTGTACAATCCTCTCCTCATTGGTGGAGATCAATTACTTGATGCTTCATGCTTATATGAGGGGTGAAGCTGGGAAAGCTTTAAGAGAAGAGAACTTTGTTCTTTGGGCTTCCAGCTTTGAGAAAAGACAAATTATTTTAGATTCTCTTCAGAGAGAGGTCCCTGAAGGGAAAGGAAGAATCCTCCCTCTCTGTCTTCTTCCTTTTCTCCCTCTCCCTCTCTTTTCCCCTCCTTTCCTCCCTCTTTTTCTCTCTCATAGTTTATTTCTAATGGGACAGCTCATTCTCTCTGTGCATTGTCAAATATATATTTTCATCTGTATCCTTTCTCTATTTCTGTTCTTTTTTTTTTAAACCCTTACCTTCCGTCTTGGAGTAAATACTGTGTATTGGCTCCAAGGCAGAAGAGTGGTAAGGGCTAGGCAATAGGGGTCAAGTGACTTGCCCAGGGTCACACAGCTGGGAAGTGTCTGAGGCCACATTTGAACCGAGGACCTCCCGTCTCTAGGGCTAACTCTCAATCCATTGAGCTACCCAGCTGCCCCCATCTATTTCTGTTCTTGATGGTCTTAGATAAATAGATTAATTTTCTTTTCACTATTTGTAACTGGCTTTTGGTAGGAAGGGAGTTAGGTCCTGGATATGTGTAGTTTGGGCACTCCTTCCCTATTAGGGAATAAGTGATGAAGAGTGCAGCTTAAATTGAAATAATATTTCCCCTAGGCTAACAGTATTTAGTAAGGAGAATAGCTATAATTCTAGCTTGGTAACTCCTCTCCAAGGAGAGCAGAAGGTCTAGCTTCATAGTTCTCTCTCTCAGATCCCTTCTGGCAAGCATTAAAGTCTTCCTTTAAAGAAGAGTGGGTGAAGGAGACTCTAGAGAAATCTCTTTATACCTCCACATCTAGAGACCTACTATATATAATATATGTGACCTATCTAGGTAACACACACACACACACACACACACACACACACACACACACACACATATATGAGGAAAAAAGAGAAATAAGAGGATTGTAATTGAAATAAATTGAGCTAATTTAATTCAGCCTGTACTTGAAACATGAATCCTCTCTACAACATCCTCATTGGGTGATTTTTTTAACCTACACTTAAATTTGTCCACTATTCAAATCTCATTTTGGCCATTTATTATCTGTACAACTCTGGCCAACTCAGTTAAACTTTATGGGCCTCAGTTTCTTCTCTTGTAAAATAAGGAAGTCAGACTTGATAACTTTTAATGTCCTTTCTAGGTAGAAATTTATAAGACTCCAGTACCATTGCAATCTTATACAAGTCACTGGACCTAACCTTTCTGATTCTGTTTCCTTGTCTATAAGATGAGAGGATTTGAATGATCTCTGAGGTTCCTTTCAACTCTAAATTCTATGATTCCAAAGCCTTGCATGCACCAGGAATAAATAACATTTAGTAAGCATACTTTATTTTATTTTTTGGGGGAAATTTTATTTAATTATTTATTAATTAAATTAATTATTAATTAAATTAATCATTAATAAAATAATTAAATAATTAAATTAAAAAATAATTTAGAATATTTTACCATGGTTACAAGGTTCATATTCTTTCCCTCCCCTCTCTTCACAACCCCTCATGTAGCAGACATGCAATTCCACTGGGTTTTACTTGTCATACTTTATTTAAAAAAAGAATTTATTTGTTTGTTAATTGCATTAAATACCCTGTTAACTTCCTCTTTCCCTTCCTCCCTCTATCAGAGAAGGCAGACTTTTTTATAATGCTGAGTTCTAATTAGAGCAGAAGTCCTTATTCCAACAATTAGCCTTAGGAACAGAGTCCTAAACATTGCCCTATTAATTTTCCCATTGGTTTTACTCTTTCTTCAGATAGTTAGGGATTGCTTCTTGGTTGTGACAAATCCTATTAGTAGTTAATTGGGTCTTAAACAGGTGCAAGATTCTTAAATCCAATTTATATCTTGTAGCTATTCATTGTAGGCAAATCACCTTGTCTTCTCATTGTTACCAGGGAAAGTCCTTCTGGGATTGGAATGCCTCATGAAGTTATGTTAGGAATGAGTGTGTCATTTGGTTATGTTGTGTAGCAAAAACAAATAACACTATCAGATCAACAATTGGAGATAACACTAGAATTATAACTCCTCATTAATAACATTGAACAATCCTACTTAACTACTTTAGAATAATAATTAATGACGATAATAAGTGCCTTTGTAGAAGCATCATGGCCTTAGGCTGTTACTAGCAATGTGACTCTGGGCAAGCCACTTAACCCTGTTTGCCTCAGTTTCTTCATCTGTAAAATGAGATGGAGAAGGAAATGGCAAACCACTCCAGTATCTTAGTCAAGAAAACCTCAAATGGGGGTCATGAAGACTTGAATACAACTGAAACCACTAAGCAACAACTAATACAACATTTTAAAATAATAATGAAGACAATAAGTGCCCCAGAAGCATTATTATCTATGAACTCTCTGACCCCTTCCATACTTTCTAAACTCCAGATTGGCAGCCAGAAGATTAGTTGCAAGGTCCTCTGTGGTAGTAGCAGAATTTTAAGGTAACTAGGGGACAGAATTTGATCTTCTCTGCTCCTGAGTCTGCTATCCTGTTTTCCCTGATTATAATTACTGGCAAGTGATAAATAATCTCTGCCAGTATTGGCAAGAATACAAACCTGATCATTGATCATTTAGCTGGACTGTTGTCTTCAGGTCCATGGAATCTTGCACCCTCAGCGAATTCTTGCAGAATGAACTCGAGATCTCAGGGAAATCAGGGTTCCCAATGGAATAGGCACATGCTGATGATTAGATGATTAGTGATGGTGATGTAGCATGCTGCATTGTTTTCACCAGAATGAGGATGATGATAACACAATAATTTTCTTGATTTTATTTATGCTTATAGAACCTTAAAAGGACGTGTTTGATTGATTTCCTACAGAGAACAGTGGGCTGAGAAACAGAACAGGGCTGCAGTTCCACCTGCTACATGACCCTGAGCATACCCTTTAATTCCTCTTTCTTTCACTTACCATATCTGAAAAATGGGGATGATTTTTCCAACCCTTCTATGTCTACCACAGAATTCTTGTGAGGATAAACTAGCTTTTGGAAATGAAATGCTTTACATCCAAATATTTGCCAGGGGTAGAGTGATAGAACTAGAAGGGACCTTAGGGCTCATCAAGAGTCCTGGGCCTCTATTTTTGCACAGACCATGATAACTTTAATATTTTTAGTTTTGATAATGAGGTTAATTTAAAATTGTTTGACAAGATGAATTTCCTTTCACATTCTTTTAAAAATATATACCCCTATCATTGCTTTAAAGATAACAGCTGAAGAGGTAGGTGCTCTCCATGATAAATAAAAGCAGTAAAACCAAAAATCAAAATTGCAATGTGAAAATATCTTTAATTATAAAACAGCAACATTTTTACCAGCTAAAAGCTGTTTTCATGAACATGATATTTGATTTTCTTATGGACATTATTATAGGACTCTATTCAAAAATGTAACTTAATTAACAAGTAAACACACATACACAATTATACATAAACTTAATTATAAAATCATTGGAGAAAGAACAAGAACAACAAACCCTTGCCATCCACAAATATTTAAAAGAAGACTCAAAAATAAAAATAAAAGTTTCTTTGTTATCCCAAATAGATCAATCAAATAAAGGAATCTTCTTGTAAATGCAAAATTCCTAAGAAAGCAATACCAGTCACCATCAAATGCAATCTTTTCCCCTTGAAATACTATAATTTTAGACATCTGCTCCTTTTTATTTCCTGCTTGCTTCTCAGGATGGATAAAGGACTTGCTGCAATTGCTGCCTTTTATTCTTTCTTTCTTTTTTTTTTGCTGCTTCTTATTTTCAGGCCTTGAATACATACCCTTCTCATATTGATTTGATCCAAGGTTCATTTTGTTGGAAAGCTGGAACTTGGCTTTTTTTGGAGGCTGTACTCTGGAAATTCTTTATTGCAGATTTTTTTTTTCAAAGTTGATATCATCAAGAGTAAATTTAGTTACTTCATCAGGCTTTTATATTCTTCATGGCCTGAATTTCCTCAAGTAACAAAAATATTCATCTTTGATTTTTTTCATAATATGTCTTCAGTACTCCTCAGTGGAGAAGTTCAGCATCAGGCCTTAGGGCCAGACAAGGCCACAGTTGAAGAAAATTTGGAGTGATCTTTAGAGCAGGGTTTAAAAACATTTTTTTTAATTAAAAATATTTCCCCCAATTAAATGTAATAACAATTTTAAACATAAGTTTTCTGAAATTACAAGATCCAAATTGTCTCCCTCCTTCCTTTCTAAGATGGTAAGTAATTTGATCTGGATTATATATGTATTAACTTGAAAAAACATACTTTTACATTGATTATTGTTGTAAGAGAATACCCAACCCCCAACTAAAACTATAAATAAACTAATGTGGAAAATAGTATGCTTTGATCAACAGTTTTTTCTCTAGAGGTAGATAGCATTCTTTGTCACAAGTCCCTCAGAATTGTTCTGGATCTTTCTACTGCTGACAGTAGCTAAGTCGATTACATTTGATCATTCCATAATATTGCTGTTACTGTGTATAGTGTTCTCCTGGTTCTGCTTATTTCACTCTGCATCAGTTCATGGAGATCTTTCAGCTCTTTCTGAAATCATCCTGTGCATCATTTCTTACAGCCCAATAGTATTACATCACTGACATATACCTCAATTTGTTCAGGCATTCCCCAAGTGAGGACATCTCTTCAATTTCTAATTTTTTGCTGCCCCAAAAAGAGTGTCAGAGCAGGGGTTCTTTTTGTTGTCAAGACTCTTTTTTGGTTATCTGTTGAAGCGTTTGGGTCCTTTTTCTGAATAATGTTTATTGCCTTCATCCATTATTTGAGGAAATGCTATGCTTTAGTAATAACAATAACAACTAGCACTTATTTAGTGTTACTATGTGTCAAGCAGTGTGCCTTACAGTTATTATCTCATTTAATCTTTAAAACAACCCTGGGAGTTAGATGTTTTATATTTATAAAATATAGAAGTTATTTGCTATTTTCATATTTAAAATTTCCATTTTACAAATAAGGAAACTGAGGGAAACAGAAGTCAAATGAGTTGGCCAGGGTCATATAGAGAGTAAGTACCTGAATCTGCATTTGATCTTAGGTTTTCCTGACTCTGCACTTTAGGAAAAGGTTAGTGAAAACAGAGATTTAATTTTTTCCCATCCAAGTTCAAAGACACCCTGAAATCTATCCAGAGACTCTTGGGAGTCCATTGACCTAAAGTTGCGATTTTGATTTAGCTTGATTTAGCTTTCCCCTCTCTCATTTTGCAGAAGGAAAAAACTGAACTAAGAGGGATAAAAGCAGTAGGCTTAGCATTACATAGCTCTGCAGGGGCAGTCAAAACTAAAACTCAGTTCTTTCCTGGTGAGTTTCCATGACACCATCTTGCATCTCGCTGAGGACTCATTATTGGACTACTGCCCTGGTCTATTAAAATGTTATGAACACAAAATAAATAAGATGTGATGTATCATCTGAAATGTGAAGATTTCATTTCTTCATAAAAGGTCACTGGGTACTTTTTGCAAGTGTGGTGAAGTGATTCTTTTTTTTTTTTTAACCCTTACCTTCCATCTTAGAATCAATACCATGTATTGGTTCCAAGGCAGAAGAGTAATAAGGACTAGGCAATGGGGGTTAAGTGACTTGCCCAGGATCACACCGATAGGAAGTGTCTGAGATCAGATTTGAACCCAAGACCTCCCATTTCCAGACCTGATTCTCAATCCACTGAGTCATCTAGGTGGTCCCTAATGAAGTGATTCTTAACCTGGGATCTGTGAATGTATTTAAAAATATTTTATGGTTGATTTCAATGTAATCAGTTTCCTTCATAATCCCGTATATTTTATTTTGTGTATTTGATGTTATTCTGAAAAATGGTTCCTAGAACATGGTGGTGGGAGATTGAACAGGGAGAAATCAGCAAGTTACTGAGACTTCCCGAGAGGCTTCCTTCCATGGCTCTCCATCTCCAGAGAGCAGCTATTTGAAGTTGGCTCATTGCAAGTATTCTTTTTCTAGTTTTACAGATCAATAAAACTAAGACTCAAAGTCACATAACTATAAGTGACAGAGCCAAGATTTGAACTCAGGACTTTTGACTATAAATCTGGTACTTCTGTACATATGTATTTGTCTTTCTGTCTGTGGAGCTGTTTGCTGCCCAATGCCCAGAGCCAGTTTTTTCACTCCTAGGAGAGGATATAAGTAGGCACTTACCTGGATATGTTCTCTGTGCCTCTTCTTTGAAGAATGTGGCTTGGCTAGTGATAAGTGGCTCCTGGCTTTCAGACATTCTGGAACCCTGAGACGTGTTTGAAGTAGAATTGTTGAAGCTGGCCAGGCAGCTTACTAGGCTAGCTTGTGCTTTTAAAAAGTGGATCACATATTGTATTTTAAGGGTGAAGTAGTAGTTTATAGACCAGAGCAAAACACGGTTTCATGAATGTGCAAAAAAGATACCTTCTCCTCTATCTGGATGTCTCCAGATGGTGCAGTGCTAGATGGTGCTAGATGGTGCAGTGGATAGAATTATGGACTTGGAGTCATGAAGATCTGAGTTTGAATTCTGCTTTAGACACTTAGCCATGAGAACCTGAGTAAGTCACATAACCTATATCAGCCTCAGTTTCTTTATTTGTAGTAGCATTTCACAAAGTTATTGTGATGATCAAAGGAGATATAAAGCTCTTTGTAAAACTCTAAAATACTACATAAATGTTAGTTATCAACAGACTATCTTCTATTAGGATATTGACTCCTGTTATTGGTAGGATAATGAAACAAAAAACAATTATTAAGCTTCTATTACATTCTAAGAATGACTGAAAATGGATATGGCCAAAAAAATCTCCCTATTAGTATAGTTCAGAGATTTTTTTTTTACTATGAACCCTTATGGTCTGTGGATAGATTTCAGGGTTTCTATGAGCTTGGATGGGGAAAAAATTACACATTATTTCATTAACTTTTAATTCAAATTTAACAACTTTTTGAATTTTCAATTTTAAAAAATGTAGGCTTTCCTAGATTATCAAATAAGCCTTTGATGACAAAAAGGTGAATAATTCCTGTTAAAGACTCTTAAATTGACCTTTGCTCTGTTTTTGTAAATGGTTAGTATAACTTAACTGTGAGGGGAAGCTAGGTTGCTAGCCCTAAAGATGAGAGGAGCTAGGTTCAAACCTGGCCTCAGATACCTCTCCTACATGTGTGACCCTGGGCAAGTCGCTTAACTCCAATATCCCTGGATTTTCTTCTGCCTTGGAACCAATACACAGTATTAATTCTAAGATGGGAGGTAAAGGTTTTATTATTTTTTATTTATTCATTCATTCATTTACTTATTCATTCATTTACTTATTCATTCATTCATTTCTTAAAAACCCTTAACTTCCGTCTTAGAATCAATACTAGGTATTGGTTCCAAGGCAGAAGAGTGGTCAGGGCCAGGCAATGGGGTTTAAGTGACCTGCACAGGGTCACACAGCTAGAAAATGTCTGAGGCCAGATTTGAATCCTGGACCTCCCCTCTCTGGGCCTGACTCTCAATGCACTGGGCCATCCAGCTGCCCCTATAGGTAAAGGTTTTAAAAGAAAATAACTATGTAAAAATGATAGAGGATATATATCTATCATTAATTATTTGTTCCCTGATTCTTCCCTTCTCCTATTTCTGAATGTACTTCTTGATTTAAAGAGTAGTTTGAATTTAGAATATGCAAAAAACACAGAATATTAAATTCATGGAATTATAGAAAAGTTAAAGTTGGAAGGGATTTTGAAAATGATCTAGTCTATCATTAAGATCCTTTGATTTTTGACTGTAAGGATCCCAAGATCTTTGACAGAGGCTTTGATAAAATAAGGGATGAGTTAGAAGGTGATGTCAAGGATTTAGATTTTGCTGACTTACTTTCTTATTTACATGGAATCACCATGCCTGGTCCTTAGGTATCCTCTGGTCCAAACCTCAGGCAGCTTACAGGACAGTCCAGTGCTCAGTAATAACCAATGACCTCATACAACACAGGGAAATACGGACAAAGACTCAAAAGATATTTTCCCTTGCACCTCCTTCACAGTTGCCATCTTTGGGGCAGACTTGGTCACAAAGAATTCTTCAGTGCCCCTCTTGACCTCTTTTCTTCTGTGCCACTACCAGCCCAGAGAGAGGCTTTGCTTCTCCTTTTTCTTCTAGCCTGTCTCTGGTAATATGGGTGGAGAAGAGAGGCTGGCATCCTTGTTAGGGCTACTGATAGCTGCTGCCATATTCCTGTCCCAGAGGTATGATGCTCTGCCTCCCTGCTTGTGACAGCATGGAGAGATTTAGGGACAGAGTTAGGACCAGAACCCAGTTCTCTGGACACATTTTTTTTCACTATTTTTTCCCCTCCTCTCTGTTGCCTCAGATGGCCAAGGACACATCCTTGTTGAAAGCAATTTCATTTACACGACCTCCCCAATCTATTACACTTGGAAGGCATGCAAGACTGGCTGCTCAGTGTTTGAGTGAAACTCATTAATTGTAAGAAGAGTTGGCACTCCTTGCAGCTCAGTTCTTGAAGGAATGCAAATGGTATTTCACAGCAAAACTCAAAGGAAGAAAAGCCAACCAACCAACCAAACAGAAAGCAGCCTGTTGGATGGTGCTGGAAGCACCCATCAATGTCCCCTGACTCTCTTCTGTTAACTTAGGGTCATAGGATTTAAAATTGGAAGTGAGCTTAGACAGCACCTGGGACAAGCCCTTCTGTTTTCCAGATTTAGAAACAGATTCAGGGAGGCTGAGTCACTGGCCATCCTTCAGAGAGGCAGCAAAGATCTGGGTACACTTTCCATTGTCCCATGGCTACCTTGGTAGGTCAGTAGCCTAAAGATGTATTCATTTGTGGATGAAACAAGGGTTAATTGCAGTCAGAACTCCTGTGCTTGGTTGGCCATTAATGATTCCAGTACAGTCAATACTCTTAATTCCTAGATTCTCTTTGTGGCCACACTGAAAATGTTTATTTCTCCAGATTGCCTTCTGTCACCATCAGTTGAAGTATACTTTGGGAATGCAAACCCATTTTAAAGTCAGTACAAGTAAAACAAAGGGATAAAGAAAAACCCATGTAAAAAACCAAAAACGAAGACAGAAGAAACCCAACCTAAACCGTATGCTTCTACATTTTAAAACAAAGTACATTAAAAAAAAACACAACTACCCACTGTGTAGAAATATCTATGGATGGAGATGTCCCTAAATACACATACAACAAGCGTTTCTTAAGCACCTGTAGCATTCAAAACTCTGTGCTAGGAAGACAAAAAGTTTAGATAATATATAGTTCCTGCCCATATGGAATTTATTAGGGAATAATAAATTTGTTAGGGAACTTGTTAGGGAATATAACACCAATACCGAGAGCTTTGATTTTCAATGTGACATGTAAAACCATCAGAGAATGTTTATGTATATGTGAGTTATTCCTGGAAGAGGTAACATTTGTTTTGTTAAAAGATAAATGAGAATTTAATAGGTGAAGAGGAGGAAACAGCCCAAGCAAAGGCATGAGATGGGTTAATAAGGGGCAATGAAGTATCCAGTTTGGTTCCAGGGCAGGGCACAGAGAAGAAAGAATAGGGAATAAAATTGGAAAGGTAGGGTGACATGAGATGGTGGAGAGCATGAAATTCTATGTAGGATCTTTCTTCAGAGGAAATAGTGAGCCACTAAAGATTATTGAGAACAGGTGTGTGTCAGAACAATTATTCTGACAACAGTACAAAGGATGGATTGAAAAGAGAGGAGAGAAGAAGAAGCAGAGAGAAGACCTATAAGGGGGACATCTCTATCTATAACGGAGGTCAAACCAAAGGGTGAGCAAAGTGGGACAAGCCACACTTCGTTTTTGGCTCCTGAAAGGCTATGTTCCAATGAGAATGGAAAAATCATAGTGTGAAGGGAGAGTCCAGGGACCCTCCTTGTCTGAGGCTTGGGAATTGCATCTGAGTTCTTTGTGTTTATTCTTTCTCCATTTAGGTGAAAGAGATTGGAGATAGTTCTGACCAGTAGTAGAGTCCATGGAAGGTTTTTCAGCCAGCCAGTCAGGGACTGAAGTAAGGAATGACTTTTGATATCTCGCCCTTCTATAGCTGAGCCAGGGGCTAATCCAGAAAGAATGTAGCATTTAGATGTGGACTTGATTGACCCAAGAAACTATAGAAACTATGTGAAGTCCAGACTCCAGAGACCAAAGTGGTACAGGGAAGTGTATGCCCAGGACCAAAGTATTGGAAGGAAATATTTATACTTCTGTTTTTGTAAGATCTTCAAAGCAACTACTCATTTGTAAAAGCTTTTGTTGTTGTTGCTTTCAGTTGTGTCCAATTATTCATGACTCCATTTGGGGTTTTCTTGGCAAAAATACTAAAGGGTTTTACCATTTGATGAAATAGAACTGAGGAGCCAATCACTGGTAGTGAACAGAAGTGGGGTGTCAGGAAATATCAGAAATACCCAAAAAGACATTCCCTGAGGGGTACCCCAGAAACAAGAGGAAGGGTGACTTAGCTTGTT
Organism: Monodelphis domestica; assembly: GCF_027887165.1. Lineage (NCBI taxonomy): Eukaryota > Metazoa > Chordata > Mammalia > Didelphimorphia > Didelphidae > Monodelphis > Monodelphis domestica. The sequence goes on along the minus strand of NC_077228.1, from coordinate 132,158,409 downwards.
ACCCAGTACAATAATTACATTTGCATGTGGGCCTAGAGAGCTGGAGAGAGTCCCCCCTTTTCTTTTTTTGGGGTTGTTTCATTATTTTCAGTTGTGTCAGGCTCTGTGACTGCTTTTAGGGTTTTCTTAGCAAAGTTACAGGAGTAGTTTGCCATTTCCTTCTCTAGCTCATTTACAGAGAAGGAAACTGAGGCAAACAGAATTAAGTGTCTTGCCCAGGATCACACAGCTAGTAAATATCCCCACACTTTATCCATTGTACCATCTAGCTGCCTCTTTTTCTTGAGGTACTTTTAATTATTGATGAGATGCTTTATTTTGGGGTTCTCAGAAAGCAGATGTAAAGAAATTGGCCTGATTTGCCATTTGATTTACCCAGAGTTATAAACAAGAATTTTTGCCTTAGAGCAGATTCAAATGAATTGGGTAGGAGGTGAGGGCAGTGATGCAGGGATTAGACTATGGGTGTAGTTGCACCAGAGAAGGTCAATCCAGCCCATAGGAAGTCTGGCTTACATCCTTCTGGCATTTGCAGGGGAAGCCCCGGTGGAATCTGGCTGGTTCACTGGACATATGTTCGTTGCCTCAAGTAGGCAGGCATGGTGATGGCAGTCATGGTGGATATGAAGCCCCCCGTAATGCCAGTGCCTTAAAGCAAATCTCCAGTCATTCTACCCTAGTTATATGTATTCTAGATATTCTATTATAGATATACTGGCCATATATCCACATCCAATTAAATTCTAGATCTCTGTTTAGTTTATGGATGAGTTAGCATGGAAAAATCAAGATTAGACCACACAGCATTCATTTCTTCATGAATAAAGTGCTGGATCTGGAGTTGGGAAGACACAGCTTTGAATCTGGCCTCTGACACTTAATTGGCTTTGGATGGATTGACTTTTGGTAATTTTTAGCTTTAATTTCCCTATTGGTAAAATGAAAATAATATCCATAATATTTTTTCATAGGATTATTGTCAGTCAGTGAGTATTTATCAGGTACTTTCTAGATTCTAAGTACTGTACAAAGCCCTGGAGATGCAAAGAAAGGCAAAGACAAGGTCCTCAAGGAACTCACAGTTTAATGGGGGAGACAATAGTCAGGAAGACCTGAGTTCAAATCCTGTCCCAGACATTAACTAGTTGTCTGTCCTTGGGCAAGTCACTTAACTTCTCTTTCCTCAACTGTAAGATGGGATAGTAATAGCACCTACCTCCCAGGGTTGTTGTGAGGTAATCATTGTAAATCACTTATTATGTGCCTGGCACATAATAGGATGAAAACAAATGCCAGCTATTATTATTATTATTACTATTGTTAAGTATATATGTATAAGATCTATACAGCTTCATGAGAGGTAGTTCAGAGGAAAGTCCTAGAAGTGGGAGAGTAAAGGTGGGAAGGTGGGCTAGGAAATACCTCATTAAAAAAAACAACAACAACTTTACCTTTCATCTTGGAATCAATACTGGATATTGGTTCCAAGGAAGAAGAGCAGTAAGGGCTAGGCAATGGGGGTTAAGTGACTTGCCCAGCTAGGAAGAGTCTGAGGCCAAATTTGAACCCAGAACCTCCCATATCTAGGCTTGGCTCTCAATCCATGGAGTCCCCTGACTGCCTCTTAGGAAAGACCTTTGAGTTGATCCTTGAAAGAAATCAGGGAGACCAGGAGGAAGAACATTCCAGGCATGAGGGACAGCCAGTGAGGTGGGAGGTTGAGTATCCACATGATAAGACCCAAGGGAGATAATGAATGGTAAAGAGCTTTGCAAACTTTAAAACCCCATTTACAGTTCAGTTATTATTCTGCCTAGAGAAGCTTCTGCCAGTTTACAGCTCTTTCCCAGGCATTGCAAGAGACAACTTGGAGGTTCTCACCTTTTCTTCACCTTATTCTAGTTTAAGCTGCTTGCTGCAAGGGAGGGATTTTCTTCTGGGAAAGGCGCCATAAAGAAGGTTTAAGAAGAGAATTAGGGCTGGGGATGGAGGGAGGGTACAGCATTGCATATTGAGGAAGGAGGGAAGGAAGAACCTGCCACACTTGCCTTTATAAAACATTCATCCAAATCCAGAATCGTTCTCTGTATTAAGATGATTGTGCATGTGTTATATCCTTGAGTAATTTTTCATAAAATTGTACCCACAACACATTCCAATCAGAAAGCTTATTTCTATTGCTCTTTGGAAATCTGCCCTAAGCTTGTTGCATATATTTTCCTACATTTTTAATAGGAGTGAGTGTAATTACTGAATGGGCATTCATTACAGAATGCATCAATAATGCATGGAATTTTGCAACACTTCTACTGCTGCCTTATCATCCACTTGATAGATGGGGAGTCTGAAGATATTTAGCCAGGGCTTTGCAGTAGTTTCTGGGATTGATGCATTGAGAGCAGGGCAGATGACAGGCCTGGAAGGTTAACCCCACTTTTTTAAAATCAGAGTTGAAGCAGGAGATGGGGATATGGTTGAAGATAGAGGAGAAGAGATGAGCTGGATCATTGGGATACTAGAAAAATGAACCAACCCATCTCTGCCTCTTTTCAAGCCTCCTTTTTCCTTTGTGTCCTCCCATAGGATAGAATTCTATCAATACTTTAAATAAGCAAGTGGTTCCTATCGAGATCCAAGTAAATTGGATATATCTGAAAGTGATCTGGTTGGTTCGCTGGAAATGTGTTAATTGCCACTAGGTATCAATGTACTGTGGACATCTAAAGAGCTAGTTTGTCTGCTAAATCTAATAAATAATAATAGGAAACATGTATGTAGGATTTTAAAGGGTGGCTAAGTGACTGTGGATAGAGTGTTTGACCTGGAGTAAGGAGGACTCATCTTCTTGAGTTAAAAACTGTCCTCAGATTTACTAACTATATGATCCTGGCTGGGCAAGACACTTGACCCTGCTTGCCTTAGCTTTCTCATCTGTAAAATGAGCTGGAGAAGGCAATGGCAGCCTACTCCTGTATCTTTTTTTTTTTGTAATTTGATTCTGTCTTTATTTTATTTTTTACCCATTATATGTAATAACAAATTTCCCATTATTGTACTTTGCCAAGAAAATCCCAAATGGGGTCACAAAGAGTCAGACATGACTGAAAACAATGGAACAACAACAATACAAGGTTTTAAGGTTTATAGAGCACTTCCTTTATCTCATTTAAGGCAATTCAATCCAATAGGCATTTATTAAGAGCCCACAATGTATAAGGCATTAGATCAGATCTTAGAGATATGAAAACCAAACCAGACATAGTTCCTGTCCACAAGGGTAGGTAGGAATCATATACTACAGATGTTATTATTCCCATTTATTTAGAAGAAGAAACCAAGGCTCAAAGAGATAGTTTTACTTGTTATGATCCCTTAGCTAGTAAGTGTAAAAGACAGGATATGAACCCATTTCTTTCTACTGACTCCAACCCTGGTTCTTCGTCTTTCTCCTTTCTTTCTTATTTCTTCTCTCCCTCTGTCTCTCCCATCTCTTTTCTTTTTTTCCTCCAGATTCTGAACCTGACAAACATCAACACACATGACAATTTCCATAAACAAAGAAGATCAGAAAAAGAGAATTGTATATGGAATTGTCAATCTGTTATATCTAACCCATTAAAAAAATCATCTGATATATTCAGGATGTAAATTTTCATTCCTGCCTCTGGATTTTTTCTTGTTCTAGATTAAAAAAAAGCTTCATTGATGCTTAGTATACTTATTGGTATAATGGGGGTTCAACTAGATAGCCTTTTAGCATGTCATTCAGCTCTGGATCCAGGATTCTGTGTCAGAGAGGAGAGGCTCTAGTAGCCCATTCCTTCCTTCTGCTGGTGAGCTGTAGCCCTGAGGGAACCGAAGAGGACAGGCTTCTGTCCATCCTAGGTTAAAGTTCTCTGCCATTTCTGGAAAAGAACATCTGTACTCTAGCTGAAAAGAACACTGGCTTGGCCAGAGGCTAGGAGTGGTGGAAATTGCAACTGCCTATCAAAGGAATCACACGATTCCACAGGATTCCTGCCCATCAATCCATCCCACAGAGCTGACATGTCCTCAAAGAGTCAGACCAGTAGTCAAGCACTTTGCTCACTGATGTAGTGGCAACTGTGCCTGGTCAGCTAAGTCCACCAAAAGCCACAATTGATGAGAGCCAGTCTGGCAACCCAATGATCTGCATGGCCCAGCCTAGGAAAGGATCAGATCATACATTAAGATGTCTTGGTCCCAAAAGGGTACCCAGATAAGCAGTGCAGTGAATCAGCAGTGATAATATAATGAACTGCAATGAACTTCTTGAGGATGCTCTAAAGAAAATCAAACGTGGCAAGACCACGCATGCCTAGAGTTGTGAGCTGCCTTGACCCCATGTGTGCCCATTCTCCCCTTTACAGATTTTATGTCTATTTTTGTAGGAGGGTGCTCCCTGAGTTTTTGAAAAAAATGCTTTAAAACTGCAATTTTTGCCATGTCTTTGGGATAAATGCCATTTTCAGCAGCTGTTTGAAGCTCCCAGATGATGGCTGATGGGGACTGTTAATGGGAAGTCCAGTATTTATGAGCCACCACATTGAAATAGACACCCCCAGGTAAGGTAGCAGCCACCCTTCTGGGGACTCAACCTGCTGGTACTAGTGCAAGCTGGGAGAGAAGTGGGACTGTGTAGGAATAAACATGGTGAGTGGAGTGCTTAGTGAGAAGGCTAGATTGAAGGAAATAGAAGATATCTCTTTGAGAACAGTAAGAAATGGAGCTGGAAAGGTAAGGTAGGGCTTGATAACAGAGGGCACGGAAAACCAGGCAAAGAAGCTTGAACTTGAACTGATACACCATTGGAAGTAATTGCAGGTTTTTAACCTGGCAAGTGATTTATGAAAGCATTATTTTGGAAAAATTAGTCCTTAAGGGCAGGTACTGGTCTTATTCTTCTTTGCTTCTTAGGAGAGAGCCTGGCACTGAGTAAATATTTAATAAATGTTTGTTGGTTGATTCATTGATTTATTTGTTTTTTAATTAAAACGCTTTTTACGTTGATACAATTTTAAACAGTTTTCTGACATTTTACAATCCATGTTCTCTCCTTCCTTCCTACTCCTCCCTCTTCCCCACAATGGAAGGTAAATGATATAGGTTATATATGTGTTATCATATAACACATATCTCCATGTTCATCATACTATGAAAGAAGACACATATTTCTTACACTAGAGAAAACTCATGGAGGAAATAAAGTTAAGAATGTTTCCATCTGCATTTGGATTCTGCTCCTTCTATGGCAGTAGATACCCTTTTTAGCCATGAATCCCTTGGAGTTCTCCTTGATCCTTGCATTGCTGGTAACAGTTAAGTCATTCATGGTAGATATGATACATTATTGTTTCTGAGTACAAAGGTCTCCTTGTTCTTCTCACTTTACATGGTATCATTTCATAGAAGTCTTTCCATGTTTTTTTTTTTTGTGATCATCTTGATACTCATCTCTTGTGGCACAATAGCATCCCATTACCACCATATACCACAACTTGTTCTGCCATTCTCCTGTTGATAATTCTTTGTTTTGTGAGAAGGGCCCTTGTTATCTACTTTGTATGGAACCAAGGTCTTGTGATTATAATGGCAGTGAATTCCCTTGACAATCTCCTTTACAAGTAGAGAGGGCACTGTTTTTGTACTGGTCTCTTTTGACATTCAGGTAAGGAAGCCATATCTCTATGAAGTTACACAATTCACTAGAAAGCCCTTACTTATCCTCTTACTCTAAATCCAGTATTCTTTCCATTTTACCAGGCTGTGGGCACTGTATATATTTATCATTTTCATGAATGTGCTGTTAAATGTTTAATAACTGGCTCCCCAAAAAGCATTACACATTTTAAGTTTAATCTGCATTGTTAACATTTTCTCCATCACTTTCCTAAGTCTAGAGTACAAAAAAAAAACACAAAACACCCAACAAAAAACTCCATGAGCAATAAGGCCCAAGCCTTGATTGGTAGAGTTTGCTAAGTTTTGAAGTGTAAATAAATGCTCAAACTGAAAATTTAACACAATCATCTGTCTGTCTCTCTCTGCTGTCTCGTATCTCTCAGGAGCAGACTCTAGCATACCCTGATTGTCTCCCACATGGAATTTATGTATAATTAATTGCATTTGATGTTTGATTATCTTTTGTGCTGTAGAATGTAATCTCCTTGAGGTCAGCAGCAGTCTTCTGCCTGTCTCTTCTGCACCAATAGTGCTGTATATAGTCCAAAGTTCTGGATAGCATTTAGTAGCAATGAATTGTACATGGCAGCCTTGTTCTGTTACATGCTACATTTTCATTAGGTTGCCCCTTAATTCAGCAGCTTTAAAAAGGGGGGCTGATAGAGAAGACTGTTTCCAGAGAAAAGCAAACCAGCGATTGACAGCTGCAAGTGAATAAATAGGAGAATGTGTACTCTATTTGCTCTATTATTACAAAGATGTAGCAGATGATGTCATCCCAAAGCCCTAAAAAGGACCCTCATTATCCTTGGATCTTCATTTTAGCACAGGTCCATTATGCAAATGAGATGTGAAAATAATGGGATGGTTGTTTTTCTTTTCCCTTGAAATCATCAGAATGGTGAACATATGGCCCTCTGTGCCAGGCATTAAAAAGAAGCCATTGATTCTGTCCTTCTGTGATGGTGCTAGAGTCAGTTTTTCTGTTATTGGCTTTTGATAGGTTGTCCTTATTTTGGAATATGCTGGCTCACCTATCTCTGAATAATACAATACACATGAATTTGGAACAGGATAGGGTGGCATTTAGTAGTCCAAAGTAGGGGATGAATATGCTTCCCTTGTTTATATCCCTCTGTTCTAATACTTGAAAGTTTAAGGTGGGCAGCAAGACAGTCTTTGTCAAAAATTTGAAATACACTAAATTCATCTTCAGTGTCCCTCTATGTCACTTTCTGTGCCCATCTTCCTTCGCCTTCCAGCATCTTTCTTCTTCCAGGATGCCCCATGGTTCTCACCTAACCATCCCACAGAATAGGACAACTTCCTCTACTCTTTATTTTTTTTCCCCTCTTCCCAATCAAAGAAGGATCTTATTCTAAGGCTAATCTGATAAAACAAGCTTCACTCTGGTGTAGGTCAATCTATTAGCATCTTGATAACTTCCTATACTTTCCTGAAATATTTGCATTTTATTTGATTGTTTAACCCTTACCTTCCTCTTAGAATCAATACTATGTATTGGTTCTAAGACTGAAGAACATTAAGTGCTAAGCAATGGGGGTTAAGTGACTTGTTGAGGGTCACACAGTTAAAATGAGTGTAATTGTGAGACCACAATGAAGAGAATTACAATCTATAAATGGGTACTCGTTGTAGAGATTGAGTAAGTCGTAGGCTCTTCATGAGTTTGATAAGCTCCTTTAACCTAAATCAACCCATCTGGATACTTATAACTTCAGGGTAAAAGTGAGCACAGGGGAAGAAGATAAAAAAATGATGATGGAAAATATGCTTCCTAGCCAAGAAATGAAAGTACCCAAAAGCTCATTTATTATCCAGAAGCCCCATGCTGCTACATCATAAATACTTTCTTCTAAGAGAGAGCTGGAAGGCACTGGATATGCTGCAAACTTCAAATCATGGAAAGTGGAATTGATTAGCATTTACAGGGCAGGAAGTACTAGTTACAGACAAATCAGTTATTTTAGATTTATCTGGCTGTGTGTGGTCCACTTTTCTACTAGGTAGAGTAACGGTCACAGCAAAGTCTGTATCCAGTACTTTGGGCTTCCTCCCTGATTTGTCAAGTAAAAGATAATTCCTGAGAGAATTGATGTTGGAGGATTTGGAGGAATGGCCTCATACTTTGCCTCCCTCTACTTAAGATTTTTTTTTCCTTTTTGATTAGATTTATGATTTCATCTGTGTAGTTTACATTTGGTGAGGGAAGTCTCTTAATTAATGAAGTTCTATATCTGTCCTGCAACTTATATTCTTAGACCAGGGCTCCGTTCCTTCCTTCCTTCCTTCCTTCCTTCCTTCCTTCCTTCCTTCCTTCCTTCCTTCCTTCCTTCCTTCCTTCCTTCCTTCCTTCCTTCCTTCCTTCCTTCCTTCCTTCCTTCCTTCCTTCCTTCCTTCCTTCCTTCCTTCCTTCCTTCCTTCCTTCCTCCCTTCCTCCCTTCCTCCCTTCCTCCCTTCCTCCCTTCCTCCCTTCCTCCCTTCCTTCCTTCCTTCCTTTCTTCCTTCCTTCCTTTCTTCCTTCCTTTCTTTCTTTCTTTCTTTCTTTCTTTCTTTCTTTCTTTCTTTCTTTCTTTCTTTCTTTCTTTCTTTCTTTCTTTCTTTCTTTCTTTCTTTCTTTCTTTCTTTCTTTCTTTCTTTCTTTCTTTCTTTCTTTCTTTCTTTCTTTCTTTCTTTCTTTCTTTCTTTCTTTCTTTCTTTCTTTCTTTCTTTCTTTCTTTCTTTCTTTCTTTCTTCCTTTCTTCCTTTCTTTTTTCTTAATTTCAGCAGTCTGGTGAAACCAATGGAACTTTTTCAGGATAATGTTTTTAAGTGTAAATGGTAAGAAACATCGGATTACGAAGGAAACCAATTATATTGAAATATGGTTATCAGAATGTAACATCCAATGCCTCTTAAGTTCTCAGGTATGGCATAGATGTATCTAAGTATAGTTAGGAAATGGGTTGAGATTATGCACAACTCTTCAATGAGGGACTGAGTTTTGAACTCCCAGTCCTGGACTAGCTAAGTTCTCTTTCTTCCATGTGGCTCAACCACAGGTGTTTATGAGAAGTAATATCAAACCTAGCAAATATATTCTTTAATAAACAAAATTAAGTGACAGAAATATAGAGGCAGGGTTAGGACAACCTGTTATTTGTAGCTTTCTTTCCCCCTGACTCACAGGGCTCTAGCTGTTTTAGAGAACACCTGAGAAAAATATAGCCACACGTCTCTGCTTGTATAGTGAGAACAAGTTTTAGTACCTTAAAAACATAGAAGGAATAAGTTTGTCAACAGCATAATTTATGTCATTTTATTTTAAGCCTACGTTATGTGACGTAGTTGTTTCAAGTGAGGTGTTTTTAAAAATAGAATAAGTATCAGTGTACTAGTAGTGGTAGTCTCTCGGTGATCGAGAATGACTATTGTCTTTGTGCAGTTTCATCTACGGTGTACCCTCATGTGGCTTTGGAGTCCAAAGGCTGAGGTGCAGAGTTTGTGGCACATGGGGCCTGGGACGCCAGTTGTTACGGGAGGTGCGGGTGTGGCCTGGTGTCCGCGTTCACGCGCAGCGGCAAGACGTCGACGTCGCTCATCTTCAAAGGTGGTGGTGGCATGGTGGATGTGGGTTCACCAGCTGCTTCTGTCAGAGGCAGCGAGTTCTAGTTGCTTTGGTGTAATGCCAGCCCACTTCAAGTTTGACTTTAGCTGATCCTTGAATCTTCTCTTTGGTCGGCCTTGTTTCCTGAGTCCAGCTGACAGTTCACCATAGAATACCTGTCTTGGTATTCGCGGTGGGTCCATGCGGATGACGTGTCCAGACCATCGTAGCTGGGTTTTGAGGACCAGGACTTCGATGCTGGTGGAGTTGGCTCTGTCGAGGACTTCCTGGTTGGTGATTCGGTCCTGCCATCGGATCCTCATGATTGACTGGAGGGAGCTTTGGTGGAATTGCTCCAGCTGTTTCATGTGCTTCCGGTACAGTGTCCATGTCTCACAACCGTACAGGAGTGAGCTGAGGACCACTGCGTTGTACACTTTGAGCTTCGTCGCAGTGCTTACACCGCTGTGTTGGAGGACTTTGGAGCACAGCCGCCCGAGTGCCTGGCTGGCCTTTTGGATCCTGGCATTAGTCTCGTGGTCTAGGGACCCGTCGTTGGCGATGGTGCTGCCCAGGTACTTGAAAGTTTTGATGTTAGAAAGCTGCGTGCTGTCGATTGTAATGCACGGCTGGTTAGTTGGCCTCCCTGGTGCAGGTTGGAACAGCACCTCTGTTTTGCTGAGGCTGATAGTCAGGCCAAACAGTTTTGTTGTGGAGGAGAACCTGTCCACAATGGTTTGAAGATGCTTTTCTTGGTGGGCCATGAGAGCACAGTCATCTGCAAAGAGAGCTTCCAGGATGAGTCTCTCTGTTGTCTTTGTTTTTGCAGTCAGGCAGCGAAGGTCGAATAGTGAGCCATCCAGTCGGTATTTGATGTAGACGCCCAGGTCTAGATCCATCACAGCATGTCGTAATATTTGAGTGAAGCATAGGTTGAAGAGTACCGGAGCGAGGACACAGCCTTGTTTCACACCATTGGAGATGTTGAAGCGATCGGAAGTCTCTCTACCAGATAGGACTTCCCCTGTCATGTCGACATGAAAGAGCTGGATCAGTTTGACGAATTTTGCTGGGCAACCGAGCTTGCTAAGGATCACCCACAATGCGTCCCCGTTCACTGTGTCGAACGCCTTTGTCAGGTCGATGAAGACAATGTAGACAATCTACAATGAAGACAATCTACATTGTCTACATTGTCTACATCAATGTACTATGATATATAGCAAACAACATTCTTGTATTCTTAAATGCCTGATAAACAGATGTGGATCCTCTGATAGGACAGACGATCAATAAAAATTATAAACAACTTTATTAGTCATTTTGAAGTAAACTGCCAATCAAATTTTGAGGCAAACAACTTAGGAACACCAGACTAAAAGCATTAGGGATACATGATGGAGGGACCCCTTCCCCTTCCCTCATTTTGAGCAATTTTAGGCATCCTCTAACTGCCTCCTTTTGTCCTCGATGACTCTTAAAAAAATCCCAAAACTTTCTTTCATCTTAGAATCAATACTGTATATTGGTTCCAAGGCAGAAGAGTGGTAAGGGCTAGGCAATGGGGGTTAAGTGACTTGCCCAGGGTCACACAGCTGGGAAGAGTCTGAGGCCACATTTGAATCCTGAACCTCCTGTCTCTAGGCCTGGTTCTCAATCCACTGAGCTACACCTTGTTGCCCCTAATGATGGCTCCTTTAATTGGCTCCTGAGCAGGAATTCCATTCATGATTTCAAAGGGAGCTGATTTTAACATTTTGGTTGGAGATGGGTAGTAATTTCCCCATATTTTCTGAGTAGGGACTAGGAGCTAAAGGAATTGGAACCTTGTTCTCCCTCTTTCCCCAAGTGAACCTGGATTCTTCCTATTTTCAGAGCCTCTGACACAAGCATTACATGCTGAATTAGGAGGCTATATTGTAAGTTGTCTTAGCAGTTCTCACTCAATCTAAATAAGTTGCTAACTCAGAAACTGAAAAATAGATGAAAGTCTAATGACTTTATTGCTTTTTAAAAAAAAGTTTAACGGATACAAAATAGAAGCCACAATGGGGAAGGTAAAGGAGCACAGAAATTAGTTTAGCTAGTAATTTGTCTCTTTGTCAGAGATGGAGGAGAACAAGAGGGAGAAGGAGAAGAAAAGGGAGAGAGACAGACAGATAGAGACAGAGAGACAAAGAGACAGAGAGAGTAGAGGGAGAGGGTAGAAGATGATGATGAAGGGCAAGCAGTATCATTTCACAAGGCAGTGAAAAATAGTTGATAAGAAAATATGCTTGCAGAGAGTTTGACAAGGAATAAGAGGGATTATCTTGTTATGGTAGAAAGCTTTGGAGTCAGAGGACATGGATTCACATCTTGCCTCTAATACTTACTATTCATGTCACCTTGGGCAAGTCCCTCAATCCGTTTGTGCTTTAGTTTCTTCATCTATAAAATGGAGAATCTGGGGCATCAGAGATCCCTTCCATCTCTTAATCTCTGATCCTAAATTCCTGAGAGCATTGATCAATAAAAACCAATAGAATCACCAACAGTCACAGACTTTGAATTGGAAGGTGTCTTGAAAGTTATCTGCTATAAACATGCACTTGAACAAAACTCCCTTGTAAAAAGTTCAGAAGAAACCATTCTATGAAGATCTCTACTGAAGGAAAACCCATTCACCCACTCTGCTTGTGGGTGACTCCCTTTTAGGAAATTATTTTTTATATCAAGTCTGAATCTGTCTCTTGGCAACTTTTAACAATTGCTTTTGACTCTGAGCAAACAAGTCTAATTTTTCATATGCTCCCACTCTAAATATTTGATGAGGATTATCCCATATCTCTTTTTTTCTCTAAACCAAATGTTGTTTATTCCTTTGACTAATCCTCATATGGTATATTTGGACAGCTAAGTGGCACAGTGGTTAGAACACCAGATCTTGAAGGAGGAAGACTTATTTCCCTTATTTCAAATCTAGTCCTAGATGCTATTAGCTGTGGGAACCTGGGCAAGTCACCTAACCCTGTTGGCTTCAGATTCCTTATCTATAAAATGAACCAGAGAAGGAAATTGGAAACTGCTCCAGTATCTTTACCAAGAAAATGTCTAATGGGAACTTGGAGAGTTGGACATAATTGAACAAAAATAACCACATATGGCATATTCTTGACCAGCCTTATCCAAGATGTTCTGTTAGCTAATTTAATTCTAATTTTATTATGTAATCCTCCAGTTTATTAATGTAATTCTAAGATCTGGAGTCCAGTATTCTGGATTGTTACTGGCCATGCCTTCAAAGTTATGTTTTAGAACTTTGCCAGGGAAGTGAAGCTCATTGGTCATTAGTTTTTAGATTCTACTCTCTCCTTTTCAGAAAATAAAGAAGGTATTTCCTTTTCCTTAGTTCTAGAGCGCCTCACTGGTTCTTTAGTCTTTTAGATGTTACTAATGGTGGTTCAGCAACTTCATCTATAGGTTCTTTCAGTAACTTGGAATGTTGTTCACTTGGGTTCTCTGATTTAAATCTTTCAATCATTTCTCTATTTCCCTGCAGCATCCATGCCCTCTTCTATTTTTTTTAACATTGTTTCCAGTCCAAAGATCATTCTTCTTGAAGGAAAAAGAAGAATCAAAATGAGATTTGAGTAGTTCTACCTTTTCTATTGAGATAATATGTGCAAAGCAGTTTGTAAACCCTAAAGTGCTATAAATGTAGTTATTATTGTTATGCATCATCATCATCATCTCACTCTCCTTTGAAGGGGGGTTCTGCCATATCTTTGGTTATCCTCTTTTCTGCATCAATTAAATTCCAGGGGCAGACTCAACCCCTTATCCTTGTATAATGTCATCCAAAATAGCTTAAAAAACCTTTTTGTTCTCCTTAGCTTTCCTCACCAGCCTCAGCTCATTTTGAGTTTTAGTACTCAAGATGTATTCTTGCAAGATCATGCCATTCTTTTGTATTCATCCTCTGTCACTTGCTTTTCCTTCCATTTTCTGTACTTGTCTTTTTAAAAACTAAGTCAGTTGATGAGTTCGCTATGCATACCTATCAGTTTCTTTAGACAATTTCCCTCTTTCCTCCTTGAAATTGTTTCTTTTTGTGTTTTCACAAAGGCTTTCCAACCTCCCTGGGTTGATTTCCCTTGCAAAATTTTAGTACATAGGATCTTTCTTATCTTTTCTCTGAGTCCTTTAAAATCCATTCTCCCCAAATCTAGGTTACATATTAGGCTACAGCCATCTTTCCTTGTCTCTATTATAAATTCTAAGATTGAGGTCCAACTTCCTAGAAGGACAATGAACAAATATAAAACTAAGCTGATCTGCTCATGTTTTTATGAGTGATCTATTATTATTCTCAGTGAGAATGGGAACCATCACATTTGGTCTCTAGCACCTCTGAACCTGATGTATTGTATGATAAAGTGGCAATGGAATTTAATTATGAAGATGAAGCCCGGAAAAGCAGCTGAATCTGATCAAATTTATGTAGAAAAAAAAATCCATATTGGAGGCAACACACTTTTCAAGGTGCTAAGGCATCAATTTTCAAAGTATCTCAAAGAAGGAATGAATACAAATATATGGAAAAGATTGTGGTTAATGTTTTTACCTGTATTATATATTTTCATACAATCTCTATGAGAACAGTTTGTGCATGTGTATCACTTCCTTGGGGATACATAATAGAGGGACATGTCCACCTCCCTTTACTCTGAGCAAGTATAGGCAGCTTTTAATTGCTTCCTGTTGTCCATGATAACTCATTTAATTGGCTGCTGAGCTGGAATCTCATGTATAAACAAAAGGGACAGTTCTTTCCTCTCAGGCATCTTCTTGCTTGCCTAAAGGTGTAGAGATGACTCAGGAAGACCCCTTCTCCTAATTGGATCAAGTCAGGACCTTTTGGCTTTCGAAGCAAGCTAGTGTCTGGAATGATGCCGTCTTCTATTTGTGTCTTCTTTCCTTTGGTTTAGAACCTTTCGCAGTCTTGAAAGACAGGTGGCATACATCTTTCTGGGAACCCAAGCAGTGGGGAATCACTTATTAGAGTAATGCCAATAGAACAGAGATGGGCTGAAAAGAAAAGAATTACCTACACAGAGAGATAATACGGGAAGGAAAGATTCCACTTGGTGTTGATTTTAAATCACAGGATTTTTCCTATCTTTTCTCTGAGTCCTTTCAAATTTGTTCTGCTAAAATCTAGGATGCATATTAGGCTACAGCCAGCTTTCTTTGTCTCTATTACAAATTCTAAGATTGAGGTCCAGCTCCTCAGAAGGACACCGAACACATATAAGACCAAGCAATGGCTAAAATGTGAAGTAGCTATTGAGCAGTCCTGTTGTAAATGTCTCAATGAGTTGTGAATACCACCCTAATTACAGTTAGTCTATGATTCTTTATTGCTCAGCATTCTTTGTCTTATGGGGAAACACCTGTTCCAATACCTGATTAATGCTTGTACTCTGGTTACCTTTTCCCTCCCCCCACCCCGAAGCTGAAGAGGACTCAGACATGAGACAAAACTAGAATTATTCTTTAGGAATTTGATATGGGAATGGAGTTGAAATACTGGAGCCCAGTTCCTTTACTGAGGAGAGAGGAAACTTTAGAGTGATGGACCCTTTGTGAGTGCAGATAAAGGACTGACGAAGTTTGCCAGTCCCTGTGGCTTCAGGCAAGTGGACCTGTTTAGCTGTCTTGCTAGACATATGGGGAGGGTATAAATGAAAAAGAAAAGGTGAGCAAATAGGAGCAAGCAGGTTTTCATTGATAATTGTCTGTAGAAGACTACATTTTTACTGTCATAACTGAGAGGTTGGGAGAATATAATTCTGGTCTGTGATTTTTAAAAAAATGATTTATATTAAAAGAACTTGTCTTTGTAGGACAAAATACTACCTTGAAGGCTCCCCTCACATAGAGTGCCTGCTTATGTACTCATTAAAATTATATAAGTCTCAGACAGGTCTGACTATGATAATAACTGTTTTTTAAAAGCAATCTTCTGAGCACTGATGTCAAGTAAAATGACTAGCAGGGATCTGCGAACTCTCCCAAGGTGCCCATGTTGGGTCTGGAAGATGTTCTGTACAAAGTTTAAACAAAAGAAGTTCTCGTTGTGGATGGTATGCTTTTTTTTTTCTTTTAAACTTTATTTTATTTGGTCATTTTCAAACATTATTCATTGGAAACAAAGATCATTTTCTTTTCCTCCCCTCCTCCCCCCACCCCTCCCATAGTCGATGCGTGATTCCTCTGCGTATCACATATATCCTTGATCTGAACTCATTTCCATGTTGTTGGTATTTGCATTAGGGTGATCATTTAGAGTCTCTCCTCAATCTTATCCCCTCAACCCCTGTAGTCAAGCAGTTGCCTGTCCTCAGTGTTTTTACTTCTCTGCTTGTGGGTAGTGTTTTTTCTCCTAGATCCCTGCAGATTGTTCAGGAACATTGCATTGACAGTAATGGAGAAGTCCATTACATTCGATTGTACCACAGTGCATCCATCTCTGTGTACAATGTTCTCCTGGTTCTGCTCCTTTCACTTTGCATCACTTCCTGGAGGTTGTTCCAGTCTCCATGGAATTCCTCCACTTTATTATTCCTTTTAGCACAATAGTATTCCATCACCAACATATACCACAATTTATTCAGCCATTCCCCAATTGAAGGGCATCCCCTCATTTTCCAATTTTTTGCCACCACAAAGAGCACAGCTATGAATATTCTTGTACATGTCTTTTTCCTTATGATCTCTTTGGGGTACAAACCCAGCAGTGCTATGGCTGGATCAAAGGGAAGACAGTCTTTTATTGACCTTTGGGCATAGTTCCAAATTGCTCTCCAGAATGTTTGGATCAAATCACAACTCCACCAGCAATGCATTAGTGTCCCCACTTTGCCATATCCCCTCCAGCATTCATTACTTTCCTTTGCTGTCATGTTAGGCAATCTGCTAGGTGTGAGGTGATACCTCAGAGTTGTTTTGATTTGCATCTCTCTGATTATAAGAGATTTAGAACACTTTTTCATGTGCTTATTAATAGTTTTGATTTCTTTAACTGAAAACTGCCTATTCATATTCCCAGCCCACTTGTCAATTGGAGAATGGCTTGATTTTTTGTATATTTGGTTTATCTCTTTGTAAATTTGAGTAATTAGACCTTTGTCAGATGTCAGATGTCAGAAGATTGTTTCCTAATTTTTTGCTTCCCTTCTGAATCTAGTTACATTGTTTTTGTTTGTACAGAAACTTTTTAATTTGATGTAGTTGAAATTATTTATTTTACATTTTGTGACTCTTTCTATGTCTTGCTTGGTTTTAAAATCTTTCCCTTCCCAAAGATCTGATATGTATAGTATTCTGTGTTCACCTAATTTACTTATAGTTTCCTTCTTTATGTTCAAATCATTCACCCATTCTGAGTTTATCTTGGTGTAGGGTGTGAGGTGTTGATCCAAACCTAATCTTTCACACACTGTCTTCTAATTTTCCCAGCAGTTTTTAACAAATAGTGGATTTTTGTCCCCAAAGTTGGGGTTTTTGGGTTTGTTATAGACTGTCTTGCTGAGGTCACTTACCCCAAGTTTATTCCACTGATCCTCCTTTCTGTCTCTTAGCCAGTACCAAATTGTTTTGATGACCACTGCTTTATAATATAGTTTGAGATCTGGGACTGCAAGGCGACCTTCCTTTGTATTTTTTTCATTATTTCTCTGTATATTCTTGATCCTTTGTTTTTCCGAATGAACTTTGTTATTTTTTTTTCTAATTCAGTAAAAAAAGTTTTTTGGAAGTTCAATGGGTGTGGCACTAAATAGCTAAGTTTGGGTAGTATGGTCATTTTTATTATATTGGCTCATCCTACCCATGAGCAGTTAATGTTTTCCCAATTTCTCAAGTCTAGTTTTAGTTGTGTGGAATGTTTTGTAGTTGTGTTCATATAGTTCCTGTGTTTGTTTCGGCAGATAGATTCCTAAGTATTTTATATTGCTTAAGATGATTTTGAATGGAATTTCTCTTTCTAATTCTTGCTGCTGAGATGAGTTGAGATATATAGAAATGCTGATGACTTATGTGGGTGTATTTTGTATCCTACTACTTTGCTAAAGTTGTTGATTATTTCCACTAGCTTTTTTTGTTGATTATCTAGGATTCTTTAAGTAGACCATCATATCATCCGCAAAGAGTGATAGCTTGGTCTCCTCATTGCCAATTTTAATACCGTCAACTTCTTTTTCTTCTCTAATTGCTACTGCTAGTGTTTCTAGTACAATGTTAAATAATAGAGGTGATAATGGGCATCCTTGTTTCACTCCTGATCTTATTGGGATTGCATCTAGTTTATCCCCATTGCAGAAGATGTTTGCTGATGGTTTTAGATATATACTGTTTATTATTTTTAGGAAAGACCCTTCTATTCCTATGCTTTCTAGTGTTTTAAATAGGAATGGGCGTTGTATTTTATCAAAGGCTTTTTCTGCATCTATTGAGATAATCATGTGATTTTTGTTGGTTTGCTTGTTGACATGGTCAATTATGTGGGTGGTTTTCCTAATATTGAACCAGCCCTGCATTCCTGGTATAAATCCTACTTGATCATAGTGAATGACCCTCCTGATCACTTGCTGGAGTCTTTTTACTAGTATCCTGTAAGATTTTTGCATCTATATTCATTAGGGAGATTGGTTTGTAGTTTTCTTTCTCTGTTTTTGACCTGCTTGGCTTTGGAATCAGTACCATGTTTGTGTCATAAACTGAATTTGGTAGAACTCCCTCTTTGCTTATTATGTCAAATAGTTTGTATAGTATTGGGATTAGCTGTTTGATAGAATTCACTTGTGAATCCATCAGGCCCTGAGGATTTTTTCTTAGGGAGTTCTTTGATGGCTTGTTGTATTTCTTTTTCTGATATGGAATTATTTAAGAATTCTATTCTTCTTCTGTTAGTCTAGGCAATTTATATTTTTGTAAATATTTGTCCATATCGCCTAGATTGGCATATTTATTGCCATATAATTGGGCAAAGAAGTTTTTAATGATTGCCTTAATTTCCTCTTCATTGGAGGTAAGGTCCCCCTTTTCATGTCCGATTCTGTCAATTTGCTTTTCTTCTTTCCTTTTTTAAATTAGATTGACCAGTACTTTGTCTATTTTGTTTGTTTTTTTCAAAGTTCCAGCTTCTAGTCTTATTTATTAGTTCAATAGTCCTATCAATTTCGATTTTAGTAATTTCTCCCTTAATTTTTAGGATTTCTAATTTGGTTTTCTTCTGGGGGTTTTTAATTTGTTCGCTTTCAAGTTTTTTGATATTTATGTCCAATTCATTGATCTTTGCCCTCCCTAATTTGTTAATATATGCACTCAGGGATATGAATTTTCCTCTCAGTACTGCTTTGGCTGCATCCCATAAGGTTTGAAAGGATGTCTCACCATTGTCGTTTTCTTCAATGAAATTATTGATTGCTGCTATGATTTGTTCTCTAACTAACTGATTTTGGAGTATCATATTATTTAATTTCCAATTGATTTTTAATTTTGCTCTCCATGTACCCTTACTGATCATTATTTTTTATTGTCTTATGATATGAAAAGTTTGCATTTATTATTTCTGCTTTTCTGCATTTGTATGCCATGTTTTTATGACCTAGTGTATGGTCAATCTTTGTGAATGTGCCATGTGTTGCTGAGATGAAGGTGTATTCCTTTTTATCTCTATTATTTTTCTCCATATATCTATTAACTCTAATTTTTCCAAGATTTCATTCATCTCTTTTGCCTCTTTCTTATTTATTTTTTTATTTGATTTATCTAAATTTGATAGTGGTTGGTTCAGATCTCCCACTAGTATAGTTTTACTATCTATTTCCTTCTTTAGTTCTCCTAGTTTCTCCATTATAAATTTGGGTGCTATACCATTTGGTGCATACATGTTGATTAGTGATATTTCCTCATTGTCTATACTCTCTTTTATCAGGTTGTATTTACCTTCCCTATCCCTTTTAATCAGGTCTATTTTTGCTTTGGCTTTGTCAGATATCATGATTGCAACTTCTGCCTTCTTTCTGTCAGTTGAGGCCCAATAGGTCTTACTCCAACCTTTAATTCTAACCTTGTGAGTATCTACCCACCTCATATGCGTTTCTTGAAGACAACATATGGTAGTGTTTTGGATTCTAATCCATTCTGCTATTTGCCTACATTTTATGGATGAGTTCATCCCATTCACATTCAAAGTTATGATTGTCACTTGTGAATTCCCAGGCATTTTGATATCCTCCCTTAACGCTGACCTTTCTTCTTTTGCTATAACATTTTAAACCAGTGGTTTACTTTAAACCAGTCCCCCTAGTCCCCTGTCTTGCTATGCTTCCCTTTCTGGCCCCTCCCTTTTATTCCCTTCTTATTTTTTTGGGGGGGTCTGCTAATTTCCCTCCCCCTTCTCTTTCCCTCCCTTTTGAACTCCCTTCTCCCTACCCCCCCCCCAAGTTTTCCCTTCTCCCTTACCCTGTTGGATGGTCTTCCCTCTAAGAGTTGATTTCACTGAGAGTAAGGTTTAAGTAATACCAATCAGGACTCTTTCCCTCTCCTTTGTAATAATTAAAATAGTGGAAGACTTAAACTGTTGTAAATAAAAGAGTGGATGTTTTAAATTGTGACCGCAGAAAATATGGTCTCAAGACAGTGTCTTGTTTTAAAACAAATATAGGGTGGTCACCAGGGAAAAATTCCTAATTATTAAAATATACCCAAGTCAGCTGGGTTTTATAGAGATTTTAATTAATACAAATGAGGAATTAAAGAAAGGGAGAGAGAGAGAGAAAAAGGAAATAATGAGAAAAGGATAGGCTGGCCCAGGCCAGCCCTGGCCAACCCAGGACCAAGCCCTAAGAGAAAGTCCTTTATCCATTCACCACAAGATTTTTCCAAGCCAAGATTCTAGTGTTCAGAGACACCAGGTCAGCTCCATCTCAGCTGACTCCAGCAGCTCAAAGAATCTCCCTCTCTCTCTCCTGAGGCCTCCTTTTAAAGGGAATTTTCTCCTATGTCACCTCCCCTAAATTCTCACATCCACCAATCACAGTAGATATTTTTCAAAGGACTGACCATTCTTAATTCACACCTAAGAAGGCTTAAAATTTTGATTAAGTTCACACCAGAAAACCTCTGAGTAAGTTTCTCACCTCTTTGCTCCTTATAAATTCACAAGTTGCCTGACCTTTATAGGTACTTAGCACCCTTTTGTATTAGATCTAAAAATAGGCACAGCTTAAGAGTTTTTTGCCTCATTATAAGTATGGGTTTAAGTACTTTTCATTGTTCAGCAAAGAGTTTACAACTTTATCTTCCCCTAAAGTATGCTTAAGTAGGGGTGGAGTAGAGTTCCCACATTCCTGGTCAAGTACCTTCACTGCCCAAATGGGGAATGGTCTTAACCAAACCTTATGAAGTAGGGTCTGAGAATTTTTAAGGTTCACACCTTCTTATAAGAGAATTCTTCCCCTCCCCTTCCCATGTGTATCTTTGTGTGACAAAGATTATTATATTTAATTTATTTCTATTTCTTCAATTATATCTTGGTACCGTCATCGATTCCCCCCTTCCCTTTTCTTTCTTTTTGTTTTTTTCCCCTCCAAATCATCTCAATGCACCAATCTTTCCCTCTGAATGATTCTTCTAATTACTCTGATCATGCATACAATTTTTGAGAGTTACACATAACATTTCCCCCATATATTTTATATATAATTTGATCTAATTGTAGCCCTTATAGAAGAGAGTTTGAATAAAAGAAAAAAGTTTTTTTCTCCTTTTCCCTTTCTTTCATATTTACCTTTTCATGTTTCTCTTGCTCTTTGTGTTTGGATGTCAAACTGTCCACTGAGTTCTGGTCTTTTTCTTACAAATACTTGGAAATCTTCTATTTTGTTGAATGCCCATACTTTCCCCTGTAAGTATATAGTGAGTTTTGATGGATAGCTGATTCTTGGTTGAAGACCTAGTTCTCTTGCCTTTCTGAATATTGTGTTCCAGGCCTTGCGGTCTTTTAGTGTGGCCACTGCCAGGTCTTGTGTAATCCTGATTGGTGCTCCTTTGCATCTGAAGTTTCTCTTTTTGGCTTCTTGTAAGACTTTCTCCTTAGCTTGGAAGCTCTTGAGTTTGGCAATTACATTCCTGGGGGTTGTCTTTTGGGGATTTAGTATAGAGGGTGTGAACCCTTTCAATTTCTATTTTGCCCCCTTCTTCAAGAGCTTCAGGGTAGTTTTCCTCGATTATTTCTTGTAGTATGTCATCAAGATTTTTGTTTATCTCTGGTTTTTCAGGTAGACCAAATGATTCTCAAGTTGTCTCTCCTTCCTCTGTTTTCCTGGTCTGTCACCTTGTCAGTGAGATATTTTATGTTTTCTTCTAATTCATTAATTTTTTGACTTTGCTTTATTAATTCTTGCTGTTTTGCAAGATCATTGTCTTCCAGTTGCTTAATTCTGGTCTTTCAGGACTGTTTTTGCTTTTTCAGTTTGGTCTGCCCTGCTTTTTGAGGCTTCCATCTGTTTCTTCAATTGGGAGTTCTTGTCTATCAGACTGTTGACCTCTCTCTGAATTTTTTCCCATTTTTTCTTGCCAGAAGGTTTCCATCTTTTGGATAAGCTCCAATTTGAGTTCTTCCAGAGCTTGTGGGCAATTTTCATTTTTTTGGGAAGGTTTTGATTTTGTATGAATTTCATCCTCTTTTTCCTCTGTAGCCTGGGTTTTCCCTCTGTAAAAGTTTTCAATAGTCATTTTTTCCCTGTTCTTCTTGGAGGGTTGGTCTTGGGCACAATGAGTCATCCCTTTGGTGATTTTCCCTTTCCTTTTTAGTCAGGAATCTGAGTGAGATGAGCAAGTTTTCTGTGGAGTTACTTGGTGGGGCTTTTGCCTCAGGCAGGTTCTGGTGTCTCCTTAGTGTCCGTAGTTGGTAGTGCGCCCATGGTCTGTGCTCTCCTGTGTGCAGGGGTCTCCTGTGACACCACTCTGAGGGGTAGGTCCCTGGCAGTCCTTGTCAGTTCCCAAGGATCCTGGTGTTCCCCCCGCTCACTACAGCAAGGAGTGGGGCTTTTGCCTCAGGCTGGCTCTAGAGTCTCCACAGGGTCTGTAGTTTGCAATAGCACCTACAGTCTGTGCTCTCCAGTGCTCAGGGGTCTCCTGTGTAACTGCCTTCAGGGATAGGTCCCTGGCAGTCCTAGTTAGATTTCAAGGACCCTGGTGTTCCCACCCCCCCTCACTACTAAGACATCCCTCACTCACTTGCTATCTCTGGTGAACGTGCTAGTCCCCACTCTGGTTCTGTAGGTGAGGTGGGGGAGGGTAGTTCAGATCACATTTGAGTGCGAACTTTTTCTCCTTCTTATAGTGTGGAAATACTCAAACCCCATGTACCTTCGTTGCTGTGCCCTACTATAGAGTCCCTCCATTCTTCCAAAGATGATTTTTATGTTCTTTTGAGGTAGTCTATTTCATTGGATGCTGGGAAGAGGAAGCAATTTGCGTCTAGATTGCAGCCATGTTTACCCAGAAGTCTGGATGGTATCCTTTTATCCAAATCCTCCTACTCATAGAGAAGAGTGTATGGGGTGTTTAGGGAGCACCTCTGGTGCGAGGACTTGCCAAACCCTTTTCAGGACTGTTCTTCCACCTCCGGTGGGCATCTTTCACCCAATTCTTACCTGTGGTCCCAGAAGTTGTAGTACATGCAGTGGCCATATTGTGGTAAGTGGTCTTGCCAGGTGGGCTACACTAGGATGAATATAATCAGTGTGTATCAAACCCTTGGGTGAGTTAGGGAGATATCTACCTCAAGCACATGAAGATTTCCTCCAGAAGAATGGGTGAATAGAACAATTTGTTTCTATGGCCACAGAGGCAGTGAATGTAGATGCCGTGGAGTCCTTAGAGCCAAGTTGAACATTGAAGATGCTTAGACCATCAACTACATCCCAGGTCATCACCAATAATTCTGACTTGAGTCTTTCCAGTGAACTCCAATGACTCTGGAAGAGAGAATGAGGCTACCAACTTTGTAAAATTCTCCTTCACTTAAATCCAATTCAGGCATAAGTCAGGATATTGCCTCATGATATCATGGTTTCTCTTTGAAAAATGAAGGACTGGGGGGCAGAGAAGTGAGTCAGTGGATTGAGAACTAGGCCTGGAGATAGGAGGTCCTGGGTTCAAATGTGGCCTCAAACCCCTCCTGACTGTATTATCCTGGGCAAGTCTCTTGCCCTCCATTGCTTGGTCCTTGCCACTCTTCTGCCTTAGAACCAAGACACAGTATTAATTCCAGGATGGAAGTTAAGGGTTTAAAGAAGAAGAAAAATGAAGGACTAACAACATTCATAGATCATATTGTACATATCACATTGTTCTAGAATGTGACAAACTTGGGGATATTCAATTTATCCATCTAGTTAAAAGAATATTGTCCTGGATGATGACACATAACCATACAGCTCTCTCTCTCTTTTGGTGTAGCAGCACTTGAAAAGAATGTAAATCTGCTCTTTACATTTTTAATAGGTCAGTTCCTGGGGCAGCTAGGTGGCTCAGTGGATTGAGAGCCAGGTCTAGAGACAGGAGGTCCTGGGTTCAAATCTGGATCAGACACTTCTACCTCTGTCACCCTTGGGCAAGTCATGTAACCCCCATTTCCTAACCCTTCCCACTCTTCTGCCTTAGAACTAATACTTGCTATTGATTCTAACACAGAAGGTAAGAGTTAAAAAAATCCCCAATAAAACAAGTCACTTCCTGGCCATTTCCAGACTATGCCACCTGCATTTGGGATATTTTTCCTCTTTCCATTCTATTAGATTTTGTCCCTGGGACCCTGGACTCTGATAGTAAGTGATCTTTTGCCTTTTCATACCCAGAACCAGGATTCCACCTTACTTCCCAGATATTTCCAAACCAGACTTCTTTGAACATCTCCTTCCACTCCATTTCAACCTCCCCTTTTGCAGGGTCAGATGCTATCTTGATTGCTTATATTTGTCATAATGCATTACTTATAGTAAGTATCCGGGCAGCTAGATAGATGGCTCAATAGATAAAATGTTTGATCTGGAGCCAGGAAGACCTGAGATCAAATCTGGCTCAGACACTTACTGACTTAACCGTGTTTGCCTCAATTTCCTTATCTGTAAAATGAGCTAGAGAAGGGGTTAGTAAACTACTCCTGTATATTTGCCAATATATTGGCAAATTGGGGTATCCCAAATGGGGTCACAAAGGGTTGGACATGACTGAAATGACTGAACAACAAAACTATAACAAAAATGGTAGATTTATGGAAATATATGGACTAGAATTCCATAGGATAAAGCAGCATGGAGAGAGTGTGATCTGCATTGGTGAATGGAGCAATCTCTTCAATTAAATCCCAAAGCAACAAAAGTATCAAAGTGCCATAGAATAAATAGTCTCTGGGAAGGATAGCATGATAGAAGAGCTGGCCCTAGTTGGAGTCAGGAAGTCCTGTGTTCAAGTCTGTCTTTGGAATCTACTGGCTGTGATCCTCTAGATGAACAATATTTAAGGAATTAGATAGATAAAATTCTATTCTGATACTCCTTCTCTCTGAGGAGAGCAGTTGTCTAGGTGTCTGGATCTTCTACTTCCTCTCCTGGAAGGGTTAGGTTTAGGGTTAGGGTTGTCTCCCTTGGGGAAGCATTGAAAGAGGAGAGGCTAGAGAGGTCTGTTCTGCCTCCCCTAGTCCTATGAAACATGTGGAGGACAGCCTTTATCTACCTACCTACCTACCTACCTACCTACCTACCTACCTACCTACCTACCTACCTACCTACCTGTCTATCTATCTATCTATCTATCTATCTATCTATCTATCTATCTATCTATCTATCTATCTATCTATCTGGATGCATTTATCTACTATAGTTATCTAGTTAGAAAAAGAATGAAAAATATTTCCATTTGGGATATGACTTTAAAAGAAGATTTTAGAAAGTGATAATGTAAGTAAAGTAGAAGGATCAATGACTGTTTCTACAGAGAACCTATAGGTTCTAGGTTCAAATCCCAACTCCACTGCTTACTACCTGTGTGACCTTGGACTAATCACTTTGTTTCATATAGGCCTTTGCTCCTCATAGAGAAAATAAGAGATTATATTAGATGATTTTAAAGGTCCTCTCTTGCTACAAATCTATGATCATTATGGTCTTAATGGAGAAAAGAATTACTATTTGCAATGGTATTTTTGGCCAAAGATTCCTTCCCCCCCCTTAAATCTACTATGTCAAATAAACCTCCAAAATTAGGGCATTCCACAGAATGCATTTTCTTTTCAAAGGAATTGACTCTTGATTATTCATTGTCCTCATTAAGCAATTCTCTCTAATGCCACTTAAAAAAAGACCATGTTTCACCTTTCATTCTCAAGGCTAATTTGATATTCCTTGTCTCCATCCTTTCCCCTTCCCCTAGTTAAGATGGAATTTATTCTGGTGATTATGGAGGCAAAGAAACTGGGCAACTCCATTGTTATCTTTGTTCTGGATGCAATTTCAATGTGGTGACATTACATGCTGGGCACATCACCCATGTATTCAGTATGCAGGGCTAGCTAGCTTCCTGTTTGGTATACGAAGTGTTGGTTTTAATCTATAATGCCCTTTTCACTTTCCTCCAGTCAGAATTAAAGTTAGTTTCCTCTAGGTGGGTTGGGGGAGGGGTGACCCTGAATCTTTACCCTCTAGGTTGAACCCTCTAGGTCTTAGGCAGTGATGACTAGTTCCCATAAGGCTAGGCAAGATAGCAGAGTTTCAGAATTTTTTGTTCACTGCTGTACTACCTGAAAAGGTACAAAAATGACCAAATATTACCCCATAGGTCACTAGGTATTCGTATGCTTACCCTCTATAGTAGGTGACTTCCCATAATGATGGTTAAGGGGTGGAGGGGCAGAGTGCTGCTCCCACAAACTCAAGGACTAATAATTGTGGTATGGGATTGCTATGACCTGCATTCCCGTGATAGTACATTGTCTCTGAGAATCCTAAAATGATGGGGGTGATTCATGTAATAATAAGCTTTTGTTTATTTAGCATAACTCAAAAGTCCTATGTCATCATTAAAAAGGAACAGAGAGGGGGCATGGCTGATATACTGTAGCCATCAAAGCCCAGACTAACATTCCACTGATGAATAAATGAGTGGAAAAACATTAAGTGCTTGCTATATTCCAGGCATTGTATTAGTTCCTGGTGATACAAATTAAAAAGAGAGAAAGACCGCACTTGGTTCCAAGGTACATACCTTCTAATAAAGGGAGAAGAGCCATATAGGGCATGGAGGCTAATGACTCCTACCTGGTGCAATATATTCTCCCAGACACCATTCTGACTCAGTCATGGATTGTAACTGAAGCTTCTATTTCCTCCTCATGCTTAGCCCACTTGGGTAATATCTGAAAACAAAGCAATTCTTGTATGGTTTCAAATTAATTTATTGGATCCAAATTTTTTGACCACCTCAGGATGGCATCATGGGTAGGAATTTTGACTCTTTAGTTCTATATTATTTCAAAATGCTTGACCCTACAATCTTACTTGATTCTTGGGATTATTGTATTAGATAGACAAGCAAAGAGTCAACAGTTTCATTTTGTAGATGGGGAAATTAAAGATGAGAAAGATTAAGGTTACTTATAGGAAAGTTACTACTCACTGTCCCAAATTTAGGGAAGGAGTAGAACTGACTTTTAGTTTAGGTCTTCTAACTCTCAGTTTGGGGATTTTCAACTCTCATACCTTATTCCTTTGAGATTTTTAATTTTTTTTAATTGAAACATTTTACTTATTTAATTAATTTAGAATATTTTTCCATGGTTACATGATCCATGTTGTTTCCCTCCCCTCCCTGCTCCCCCTGTAGCCAATGAGCAATTCCATTGGGTTTTACATGTGCCATTGATTAAGAACTGTTTCCATATTATTGATATTTGCATTAGCATGATTGTTTAGAGTCTACATCCCCAATCATATCCTCATTGAACCATGTGATCAAGCAGTTGTTTTTCTTCTGTGTTTCTACTTCTACAGTTCTTTTTCTGGATGTGGATAGCGTTCTTTCTCATAAATCCCTCAGAATTGTCCTGGATTATTGCATTGCTGCTAGTAGAGAAGTCTATTACATTTGGTTGTGCCACAGTGTATCAGTCTCTGTGTATAATGTTCTCCTGGTTCTGCTCCTCTCACTCTGCATCAATTTCTGCAGGTTGTTCCAGTTCACATGGAGTTTTTCCAGTTCATTATTCTTTTGAGCACAATAGTATTCCATCACCAACAGATACCACAGTTTGTTCAGCCATTACCCAATCGGAGGGCATCCCCTTTGAGATTGTTTAGAAATGATTTTGCCTGAACACAGGATGATGGACTACATAACTGTTTTCTTGAGCTCTCCTATGAGAACCAAGAAAGAATTATTTTGTCTACCCTTTACATTCTTATCTCTCCTGCATCATAAAGAATCAGGGTCAATATAGCCTCCTTGTAGTTCACTTCTAAGGTTGTTAAGAACCAACTTAGGTTCTCATTCCAATTTGTGAATTAAAGGTGTATCTTTCCCTTAAGGTACTTTGGGCAGATGTTGCTTAGTAGGGATGAGTCTCAGGAAATCCTCTGGTTCCTAATAAATTACTTTTGTGCTTTTATATTAAGATATTCCTCTCAGTATCTTCTTTTAATTCTGTTTCTTTCTCACTCCACAATCCAGTGCATCAATAATTCAATTTACACAAGTGTGGTGAGCCCTTCAAAAAGAAAACATTAGACTGTATACTGGGAATTAATCAGTATGATATTTATGCTTATTATCTGTGTTCATATAACCCGTAGGGCAGCCCCACTCATGTGATGACCCCCAGAAAGGCTACCTAAAACTTGAGACACTGTGTGTGTTCAGCAGTAAGTCAAAACCATAGTTCATGAATCCCCTTGGATATGTTTAATATTTTCCAGCCAGTCAATGGACTTAGTTAAAAACAAAAGACTTAATTAAATATCAGAGTAAATACAGGACCAGTACAAAATCTTGTCATTTATAAGTGGGAAATTCTTTTATGTTAATTGCCGTTATACATTTGAGGCAGGTATCACACACAAAAGGAATACATGACCAGGGAACATAAAGGAAGGGCACACACATAGGGGACCTGTGCTGGCAAGACGTTTCAGCTCTTATTCTGATGCAGCAAGGTTGCTGATGTCCTCTGAAGATATCATCATATTGTTTTTGGTTGTTCTCTGATGTTCTCTGTTGCTCTCTGCTGGGTGATTAATTTCTGCTGGATAGCATATATCTTTTCTTTGCTGGGCATCACATTGTCTCTGCTGGACATCTGTGATCATGTTAAAGTCCCAGAACTTCTCTCTGCTATTAGCTTCTTGTATTAAGATCTTCATGGCTATTTGTGAAGTTAAAATGACTAGAAAGCCTTGACCTGACAATGGACAGGCTAACAGCACTCTAGTCAATACCTGAGGCCATCACACTTAGGTAAGAGTAGCTAACCAGTCAGTCAGAAGCTCTAAGCTAAGCTTTAAAAAAGTTAATCTGAACTTACCACACACTAAATTAAAAAGCATTTTCAAATACATTGTAGAACAGAAAAGAGAATTGTATATGAGGCTAAATCTTTATTATGTATAGCTTCCCATTTTAAAATATATAATAATGAAAACATGTAACTTTCAAAGCTGTCCTGTATGTCTATTATTTTTTCTGGGATTTCTTCTCTTTCCTTCTGTGTATTCCAAAAGTACATTAATGAACTTCCTTCCTTGCTTCTTTGCTTCCTTCCCCCTTTTTCCTTGCCTTCTTCTTTTCTTTCTTCCCTATTCCCATTCTCTTCAACCAACCTCCAAGCACCCCCCCCCCCCCGTGTGTCCCCCCGTGAACTTTAAAATTACTCTACCCTACTTAGACTGTACTTTAGGGGAAGATAAAGTTGTAATCTCCTGATTGAACAACAAAGGTATTTAGTTCTCACCTTATAGTGAAGCTAGAACTTTAAGTTAAGTCTATTTTTAGGTCTTAGTACAAAAAGATGTTAAGTAACTATAGAGGTTAAATTAATCACAAAGGGTCAAGTAACTAACAAAAGGTGAACTTAACAAAGAAGTGTTAAGTAACTCAAAGGATATAATCAAAGAAGATGAGAACTAAAAGTATGGGCAGTCCTGGAGAAAGTCTTTGATGTAATTGGTAGATGTGAAAATTTAGAGGAGGAGACACAAGGGTGAAAGGTCTATATATTTGGGATTTTTTTGTCTCTCAGCTAATACTCTTTCCCTGATTGGCAGTGGAGAGTTAGCTGAGAGCAGCGTGCTGATCTTTTGGCATCTTAGCCTGGGTATAAGCTATTGTCCATTTCGGTAGTGAGTTTCTGGCTGAGTTTCCTCCTTTACTTTCCAACTTTATCCTCTTAGAAGCCTCTAATCTTCTTCAGAGAGACCTAGAGGTGGGGATTTTAAACTTCCCCTGGCATAGGCCAGGCAGGAAAAATCCTATATCCTCTTCCCTCCTTCTCCTTAAATTTCTTCCTCTATATTAATTAAATTACTATAAAATTCCAGACTGACTTGGGTATTTTATTTGGGATTTCCCCTGGCAACCAAATTTAAGTCACAACTCTAAAATCATGTTTACACCCCCCACCAATAAGCCCTATAATGAATGTACATGGTCAAACAAAACAAATTCCCACATTGGCTGTGGCCAAAAAGGTATGTCTTATTGTACATTTTGAGTTAATAATCTATGTTTCAGGCAGGAAATAGTATGCTTCATCATTGGTTTTTTGGAATTATGGTTTATCATTGCATTTATCAGAGTATTTAAACCTTTAAAGTTGCTTTTCTTTAAAATGTTGTTGTCATAGTATATACCATTTGCCTGATATTCCTCACTTCATTTTATATTAGATCATAAAAATGTTCTCATATTTCTCTGACAGAATCCCTTTCATTATTTCTTATAGGACATGTGGTACATAATTGCTGCCCAAATCTATCCACCCCAATGTAGAAATTATTGAGGTAGAAATCTAGGTTTTATTATTAAGTTCAGAAGGGTAGAAAAATAACCCCTGAATAGAGATTAGGATTTTCTGACAAGTTTTTTTTTATAGAGAAAATTATGTCTGAAACAAAGAGCTAATTTTTTTACATATTGCAGTCTCACATATTCTTTTAAACAGCAAAAGTAAAAAAAAGGACAGATTCACTATCTCATGCTTCCTTCAATGTTATAAATGTTGATGAGTTTACCAGAGTCATAATCAAATAGATTCCATAACGAAACAAATCTAGTTAAAGACTCTATAGGTAAATTAAAAACACTGATTTTTCAAAATCCCACATTTACAAAATGACAAGACTATATTTTAAAGAAGTCACAGTGAGATAATTGAGAGGAAAGAATTTACATGTCATGAAGATTCAACCTTAGGGAAATTCTTAAATAAAATATTTTAGGCACTTTTAAAAGATGCTGTATTCCCATCATCCTATCATTTGTTTTCTTATCTCAGGAATGTTAAAAGCCTTCCCTTAACACTATTATTCCATGAGTCATATTTTAGTCAGGTGAGATTAATATTAACTGAAGACAGGCTTTTAGTTAACCAAAAGTTGTAGGAGGAATGGCCCTAATCCCTGAAAGATAAAAGTGAATAAAATGAAATAAAAATGTCCACAACAGTGTCATATATCATGGTCATGCCATATGAGAGCATGCCATAGGAGCGTAAATTGAAGGAACTAACCTTTCTTAGTCTTACCATTTAATTGCTATTAAACTGATATTCCTAAAGCATAATCTCTACTTGTTGCTTATTATCTCCAGGATAAAATACAGGTTCCTCTTTTTGACATTTTTGGACCCAAATCATCTAGCTCCATTTTATTTTTCCAGGCTTACTAAAGCCCCACATTCTTCTTCACTTCTCACTCTTCACCCCACACTCTAGAATCTAGCCAGATTGGACTATTTGCCATTTTTCATGGCATCTAGGTAGAACTGTGAATCTTGCCTTAGATACTCCCTCACTATTTGTCCCTGGGCAAGTCACTTTAATCTCTCTGAGACTCAGTTCCCTCAGTTGTAAATTGAAGAATCTACCTCACAGAGTTTTTATGAGAATCAAATGATTTTATATAGGTAGAGTGCTTTACAAACCTTAAAGAGCTAAATAAATTCCATTATTATTATCACTTTATACAACATTATATTTCCTTTCTTCATATTTTTGCATCATCTACCACTTGCCTTAAATGTACACCCTCTTCAAGTTAGTTTTTAGAATACATGTTCAGCTCAAATACTGCTTTTATCATGATGCCTTTCCTGATGTTCCAGTTTCTAGGGCCTTTCCCCCAAATTATTTTGTATATACTTCATATTATCTTATACAAATGCATATGTTGTTCCTCCTTTTAGAATGTAATCTCCTTGAGGGCAAAAACAGTTTCATTTTTGTCTCTGTAGTTTTAAAGTCTAGAACAGTTTCTGGCATAGGTACTTAGTAAATTCTTGTTAATTTGAATTGAAATGGGTTCAAGTCTTAATTGTGCCACTTGCTGGCCATGTGGGTTAGTCTTTTAAAGTCTCTACACCTTGGTTTTTTTTTTTTTCATTTGTAAAGGGAGGTAATGATGGTTTGGATTACATAATCTCTAAAGTCCCTTCTACTTATGATAATCTATGATTCCAAGTAGCTGCATTTGTGGTTGAATGTGGACTTGCTCTCATATTAAGAAGAATCTTATATACTTGTTCCTAGAGATTCAGGCTTTCTTGTGAAGGTGATAACCACCTCCAAATATTCTGGAGAACACTATAGACATCCTGTAGCTCACCTTATTCTTTGCTAGAGCTGTTATTTATCCTCCTTAGTGGACAAGCACCATCTACAGTCTCTCCATCATTTTTGATTTACATTTTTTCCCTCCTCTTTCCACTAATCTCTCATTCTTTAATATTCCCAGATGCCTGGGCTCCTGGGTGGGCTGCTTCACCCTTATACAAGCCTCTCTCTCCTTCCTCCTCTGTCTTCCAGATCCATTCCAGTCCCCCAACAGGGGGACTCTCAGTTTTCAATGAATCACTGCCTATGTGTGTGCGCTTGCCCATAGTAGAGTGATTTATTATTATTATTATTATTTTTAAAACATGGTTTATATCTAGACTGTGGAAGAGTCTGCTTTTTGGGGTGTGTGGGGAGGAAGGAAGATGGACTCTTATTTTTGGGAGGGTGCCCAACCAAAAGAGGGAAGGAGGAGGTAAAGGCGACGATTATTCAAGATGGTTGTGTAATTGGTTGTATTGGGATATAGTGGAATGAAGGAACAAGTTGGTCAGGGAATCTAGGAAATATTTCAACAGCTAAGTCCTGCTGGTCTGTACAATTGTGTCCTTGGGGAAGTAGCTCCATCTTTGAGTCTCTGAAATTAGAATATAAGGGAATTAATTGAGATAGTG
Source organism: Monodelphis domestica (assembly GCF_027887165.1). NCBI lineage: Eukaryota > Metazoa > Chordata > Mammalia > Didelphimorphia > Didelphidae > Monodelphis > Monodelphis domestica. The sequence goes on along the minus strand of NC_077228.1, from coordinate 132,125,552 downwards.
TCTCAGGGATCAGCCCTGAATTATCTTCTAGGTGAACTCTAGATTTTTTTTTCGAAATGAAGAGTGACTGAGTAATATAATACATAGAGCAGTGGACCTGGTAGCATAAGACTGGTTCAAATCCTACTTGGTATTATCTATGTTATTTTAGATGTTCTTTAACTTGCCTGGCCTTCAGTTACCTCCTTTCAAAAAAAGTTGGATGAGATGATTTCTATGGTCCTTTCTAGATTTACTAATTTTATTATTATTTTCCAGATTACATGTTGACACAATTTTAATATTAATTTTTTTGAAATTTTGCAATCCACATTTCTCCCTACTCACTCTAACTTTCTCTCCAAAAGGTTGTAAATATATAATCATATAACAAATATTTCCAGATTTGTCATGTGAAAGAAGACATTATTTCACTAGGGAAAAATTCATGTAGGAAATAAGTGGTATGCTTCAATCTGTCTGTTTCTTCTTTAGCAATGGATATTCTTTTTCATCATGAGCCCCTTGAAGTTGTTCTGGATCCTTGCCTTGGTGCTAATAATTGTCATTCAATATTGAGCATTATTACATATTATTTTTACCATATACAACTTGTTCCTGGTTCTGCACATTTCACTTTGCATTATTTCATATATGTTTTTCCAGGCTTTTTTTAAATCTTCTTGTTTGTTATTTCTTATGGCATGAAAGTATTCCATTACAATTATATGCCACAACTTATTCATCCATTTCCCAGATGAAGAACATTCCTTCACTTTCTAATTCCTTGGTATCAGAAAAAGAGCTTCTATAAATATTTTTGTTCAGGTGGGCCTTTCCCCCACCTTTAATTTCTTTATTTAATTTATTTAATTTAGTCGTGGTATTGCTGGGACAAAGGGTAAGCAATGCTTTATGGACTTTTGGGTATGGTTCCAGATTGCTCTCCAGAATGATTATATCAGTTCATAGTGTATTAATGTCCCAATTTTTCCACATCCCTTCCACCATCAGTCATTTTTCTTTTTTGTCATATTAGTCAGTCTGAAAAGTGTGAGGTGATACCTCAGAATTGTTTTAATTTGCATTGCTCTAATTAATAGTGATAATGGAGCATTTTTTCATATGACAAAAGATAGTTTTAATTTCTTCACCTGAGAATTGCCTGTTCATGTCTTTTGATCATTTGTCAATTGGGGAGTGCTTTGAATTCTTATAAATTTGACTCAGTTCTATAAATATTTGAGAAATTAGGTCTTTGTCAGAGACACTTGCTATAAAGATTCCCCCCAGCCCGTTTGTTGTTTGCCTTTTAATGTTGGTTGCATTTATTTTGTTTGTGTAATCCCTTTTTAATTTAATGTAGTCAAAATAATCTATTTTATCTCTTTTAATGTTCTCTGTTTTTTTTTTTTTTACACAAGTTCTTCCCTTATCCATAGATCTGACAGGTAACTTATTTTGTGTTGCCCTAATTCATTTATGGTATAATCCTTTATTTCTAAATTATGTATCCATTTTTACTTTACATTGGTATATGGTGTGAGACATTGATCTATGCTTAGTTTCTGCCTTATTGCTTTCCATTTTTCTCAGCAGTTTACATCAAATAGTGAGTTCTTCCAAAAGCTTGGATCTTTGGGTTTGTCAAACTCTAGATTAAAGGTCACACTAATATTGAGTGCCTAATCTATTCCTTCGGTTTACCACTCTTTCTTAGCCATTACCAGGTTGTTTTGATGTTTGCAACTTAGTAATGCAGTTTGAGATCTGGTACAGTTAAGCAAACTTTATTTTTTCAGTTAATTTCCTTGATATTCTAGGTTTTTTGTTCTTCCAGATGAACTTTGTATTATTTTTTCTAGCTCTATGGGGTAATTTTTGGGTAATTTTATTGTTATGGCACTAAGCAAATTAATGTAGGTAGAACTGTCATTTTTATTATAGTGTCTCACTCTCTACCCATGAACAAATATTATTTTTCCAGTTGTTTAGGTCTCTCTTTATTTGTGTAAAATGTTTTGTAGTTTTGATTATATACTTTCTGGGTTTGTCTTGGCAGATATACTCCTAGGTATTTGTTGTCTACAGTTATCTTAAATGGGATTTGTCTTTCTATCTTGTGCTGTGGGGCTTTATTGGTAGTATAGAGAAATGCTGATGATGTATTGTGGGCTTATTTTATATCCTATAACTTCTCTAAAGTTATTAATTTTTATTGGTTAGGCTTTTTGGTTGATTCTCTAGGATTCTCTAAGTATACCATCATATCATTCACATGGATTGATAACTTTAATTTCTCCTTCTTCTCTTATTGCTATATCCAGCATTCCTTGTACAATATTGAATAATTGTGGTGATAACGGATATTTTTGTTTCACTCATGATCTTATTGGGAAAACTTCTAGTTTATCCCAATTACAAATAATGCTTGCTGATGGTTTTAGATAGATGCTATTTATCATTCTGAGGAATGTTCCATGAATTCCAATGTTCTTTAGTGTTTTAAATGAGTGTTGTATTTTATCAAAAGCTTTTTTTTGTATCTATTGAAAAAATGTGGTTTCTGTTGATTTTGTTATTGATATGATCAATTATCCTGATAGTTTTCCTAATATTGAACCATCTCTGCATTCCTGATATAAAACCCACTTGGTTTTAGTATATGATTCTTGTGATATATTACTGTAATCCCTCAGTATTTTGTTTAAAAATTTTGCATTGATATTCAGTAGGGATATTGGTTTATAGTTTTCTTTCTTTGCCTTTTCTCTTCCTGGTTAGGTATCAACATCATATTTTTGTCATAAAAGGAATTTGATACAGCTCCTTTCTAGCCATTTTTTCCATATAGTTTATATAGTATTAGAATTAATTATTCTTTAAATGTTTGGTAGAATTTTCTTGTGAATCCATCTGACTCTGTGGCTTTTTTCTTAGGGAATTTATTGATGACTTGCTGAATTTCTTTTTCTGAGATGGGCATCTTTAAATATTCCATTAACTTTTATATTAATCGGGGAAATTTATATTTCTTTAAATTTAAATTTCTTTAAATACTCATCTATTTCACTTAGACTATCAGATTTATTGGTATACAATGAGCAAAATAATTCTGAATAATTGCTTTAATTTCCTCTTCTTTGGTTTTAATTCCTCTTTATTGGTTGTAATTTTCTTTTTATTTTTAATAAAGGCAATCTGGTTTTCTTCTTTTTTATTAAGTTAATCAATGGTTCATCGATTTTATTTTTTCATAAAACCAACACTTTGTTTTATTTTTTAGTTCAATGGTTTTCTTATTTTCAATTTTATTAATCTCTCCTTTGATTTTAGGTACTTCTAATTTGGTATTTAATTAGGGGTTTTTAATTTGTTCTTTATCTATTTTTAAGTTGCATGTCCAATTCATTGATCTGCTCTTACTCTGTTTTATTGATGTGAGCATTTAGAGATAGAACATTTCCCCTAGGTACTGCTTTTAGATTTATGATATATGATATAATAGCTCTTTTCTAAAATAAGAATAAATTGAATGTTGTAGAACATCTGATCTGGAGTGAGAGGAGTAGATTTCCAATTCTAGTTTTGATACTTATTTTTGTGCAACTTTAGGCAAATTGTACTATTTCTTTGCATCTTAATTTCCCTTTCTACAAAATAAGATGATTGGATTAGATGACTTTAGGTCTTTTGCTCCTCTAAATGCTAAGATCTTTTTGTCTCCTTTTTGGGGAATCATTGGGGTAAAAGGGAATTTTTTTCTTTTCTCCATTTAGTTCAATAAATGCTTAAAAACATAGAACCAAATGGACTTTTGGAATAATTTTATGTTATATAATTTCCTTATAGAATATAATTTATACATAAAAGAATTTATATGTATATAATGTAATTATATATTATTTAAGTGCCTATGCTTTGCGGAGTCTATATGGATAATTTAATTTAATATGATTTAAATCTAATATAATTATTATTATATAATGAATACAATATAATTTAAGAAATTATTTCTAAATGAGAACTTTAAAGAATATATCAATTTGTCATTATCACATGCTACTTTTACAAACCAAAGTAATAAATAAGTATAAAAAGGCAGCTATATTATAATAAGCACATTCTTTACAAAAGACAATGCAATAAAAGTATAATTAATATAGTAACACAAGCAAAAATATAGTTTTAAACAGAAACTTAATAATTCTATCCTAAATAATGAATGGGTCAAAGAACAAATCATAAAAATAATAAACAACTATGTAAAGAGAATCATCATATTCAGATAGTATCTTGAAATTTTTTTAGATGAGCTAAAATATTCCCTCAGTGCTTGTGAGAATGTAAGCTTCTTGAGTTCAGGGACTGATTTGTTCTTGTATTTTAATTTGACACCTAGTACAATGTATGTTCATGGCAGATGTTTAATAAATCCTGGTAGAATGAATGAAGTAGTCCTCAGAAACAAAAATGAAATATTTGGAAACTTAATATTTAAAGAAGAAAAAAAGAAGCCTTATAAACTGAGAATATAATTTAAAAGAACTAGAGAACATGCAAATTCAATATAACATAGAGAACACAACAAATTCAAAGTAAGTACAAAAGAAGAAAATTTCAAAATTAGAGAAGAAACAATGAAAAACTGCAGAAAGAATAAACAAAAGAAAGTGCTTATTCTTGGAAAAATCTAACAAAATAGATAATATGATTATTAATATTAATTGTTTAATTAACAATTATTAATAAAATTGATAATTTTTTAAAGAGAGGAAAAACAAAATATCAAGATAAAAATGAATAGAAAAGAAATAAAAGTATTAGATCTTGCTCTATAATATTAGGTGAGAAGATCACAATGGAAAATTCAGAGGAAATGGATGGTTACTTAAAAAAATATAAAAGCTAAAATTAACATACCAAGAAGTAGAAATCAAACAATTATAGTCCAACAGCATGAAGTGAAGTGGATGAATTATAAAAGACCAAAGAAGGGAGGGAGAGGACATGCTTGTTCAGATGGATCTATAGGTGCATAATATCAAATTTTAAGTAGCAATTGACACATATTAAACAAATACTCAAATCTATTTTATGAGATAAATATAATTTGACTTCTCAAAAGTATAACAAAAATTATATAAATTAATACAGAAAAAGACAGTGTTGTTTAAAATCCCCCAAAGTATAGGCATTTAAAATATGATAAAAGTGTACATTTATGTGATCAAAACTAGTGTTACTTGCAATGTAGAAACAGGAGAAACTTTCTAAGAAAATACAAGGTACAAATACTCACAAAACAGAGACAAAGTTTTTCTTCTTTTTAGGCAATATGATTGTTTACTTAGAAAAACATGAGAATAAACAAAGAAAATAATTGAAACATTAAAAAATGTCAGTAAAAAAGCAAGGTAAAAAATAAATCCACAAAATCATCAGTATTTCTAGATAAAAATAACAAAAATCAGGAGGAAATATTTGAAAGTGAAATCATTTGGAACAACCTTGAAATAAATAAATATCTGGGACACACTCAAAGCTTAAACAAATGCAATTACAATTTTCTTTATTGAAATAAAAGAAAACATTTAATTAGAGGGTTATTCAGTGCCCATAGTTGCATCTGCTAATATAATAAAAATGAAGATCCCAACTAAATTAATTTACCAATTTAATGCTTTGCCAAATAGTTAATAGGAATATTTTATAGAGCTAAACAAAATGGCAACAGAATTTATTTGGAGAAACAAAAGATCTAGAATTTCATGGAAGATAATAAAAAAGTAGGAATGAAAGGCAGATAGCACTGCCAGACCTAAAACTATATTATAAAAAAATCATCAAGACTAAAATAGAAAAAATAGAAAATTATACCAGTGGAACATGAACTAGATATACTATACTAGTAAAGTTTACATAAACTAGGTGAGCAAAGATTATAAATAAACTTATTAGTCCAATGTTTGATAAACCCAAGAACATAAACTATTTGGGAAAGACCTTTCAATTTACCAAGAACTTTTGGGAAAGTTAATAGGGTTAAAAAATAATTGGCTTAGCTCAGCATCTTGTACCATATGTCAAAATGAATTCCAAATGTATATGAACCTAAATCCTAAAAGTCACATCATGAAAAAAAAATGGAAAGAAATTTAAAGAGCTATCTTTTATTATTATGGAGAATTCTTAAGCAACAAGGGAACAGATGTATTCATAAAAGATAAAGAGTCATTTTTGATTTCACAAATTGGAAAACATTTGGCAGGAACAAAATCAATGTAGATTGAATAAGAAGGGAAACTTCCAATTAGGAAAAAAAATTTTTTTTGTATCAAAAATCTTTGAGAAAGTTCTGATATCCAGATTATCTAGGGGATAAGTGCAAGTGTGTAAGATCAAAAATCATTCCTCAATGGATAAGTAGTCAAAAGGTTATCAATAAATGTAATTCTTGTCCCAAGGACTATGTAAAACATAATGTCCCAAGGACATTATGAAACTCTCATTGGTGGAGATGGAAGTCTTGCCCTACATAAGGGGCAGAGCAGAGATGGCAAGAAATGAGAGAGAGCTCCAGCCTTTATCAATCCCTTTTTTGGGGCTTTTCAGGACTAAGCTTTAAGTCAAGTTGATCAAAATTCAAGTCTTCAAGCTTTGAGTCACTTTTAGTACTTCTGGCTTCCTTTTAATAGAGGAGATGGAAAAGGTCCATCCCACGTCAGGGTGCTGAAGGAAAAGACTTGAAAGACAAGAAATGAATTGGCAATCATTCATGTCTGTTTCCAGCTTGCTCTTCTAGAGACATTGAAGGGTTGGTTTCCTCTTGGGCAAGATTGAGAACTCTCTTGGTTGAACTGAATTATCTTGCTCTTAATGGGACAGTTCTTTCACTCTATTTTTTTGGTGTATATTTTCCTATGTATGCTTTCTTTCATTTCTGTTTTGTTATGATTTGGATAAATGATTAAAAAAATTTGCTATGGATATCCATTGTGGAACTGGTATTTGGTGGGAAAGGGAAAGCCTTAGATATAGAACTTGGGGTCTCTTTTTCTCCCAGCCATGACAAAGTAGTCAGAAGTTAGGTGGAATCTAATCATATTCCCTAAGTGAATAATATTTGATATACATTTCTAGTCTAGTATCCCCTCTATATGAGGAGGGCAGAATGGTAGCCTTGGTCTCAATTTCCTGCTTCCCCTTTGGCAGGAATGAAAGTCTCCCTTGAAGAAGGGTACAGGAAAAAGAAGCTAGAGATGCCCATTTTGTGACCCTTTGAGCCACACACAAAGACCAGTATTATAGCAGTATTATAGCAGCCCCCTACTCGGTAACCTTCAGTGGCTTCCTATTGTCTCTAGGAGTAAATACAAAAATGCATCCAGGGTCCTTCATAATATAATACTCTCTGGCCTCTCCAGGCTCCTTACCCACTGACACTTCCACTGGTTTCCTGGCTATTCCACAAAGAAGACATTCCTGAATGCTTTCCTTCAGCCACTCTTGACTACTGACCTACCTAGGTTTCGGTAAGCCTCAATTAAATCTCCCCTTCTTTAGGAAGTCTTTCCCAACCCCTCTTAATTCCAGTGCCTTTCCTCTGTCGATTATTTCCTATTTATCCTGCATGTAGCTTACTTTGTATATATTTGTTTGCATGTTGTCTCTCCCATTGGATTACTGAGAGCTGACTGTCTTTTGCTTCTTTTTTCCAGAACTCAGCACAGAGTAGGAACCAAATAAATATTTATTTATTGATAGAACCAGGAAAACAATATCAATAGCTATTATAGATTATATAAAACACATATAGCTATAACATTGTAGATGAAAGGAATAATGAAAATGAAACTGAATTCTGTATATATATTATATATTTCACATATATATAATATATATTTATATATATTTAATATATATAATATTATATAATTATAATCATTGATATTGTTCTCAGAAAGGTGATGAGGAAATGCACTTCCCTTGTTTCATTGTAGATGAGGTGGTGGTGGTAGAACTATGGGTGTGCAATGTGAAATCTTCCATCAGATATGATCAATGTATTGGTTGGCTTTAACTTTTTTCTCCCTCTCTTTTTCTTCTTTGTCATAAGGGAAACTCAATGAGTAAGGAATAAAGAAGGAGCAGATTTGGAAATGAATGGAGTATAAAAATAAAACAAATGGTCAATGAGAAGTTAGGGACAGATAAAGTTTAATATAGGTTATTAAATCAACAAACCTATTCTATATATCTGAAAAGAGCAAACAAAGAAGGAAAATGTCTCATGTTAGAAACTAGTACAGGAATAGAGATGTGATGAATATGCAAATACCAGGTAGGAAGAAGATTACAGAAAAGACCAAAGCATCAGAAAGATGAAAACAAAAACAATTTAGAAATCAGTTTTGGACCGAAGTAATTCCTTCTTAGAAAAAAAATATAAAGGAATGCTGAGAGAGCATTTCTTCCCAGAAACGATGCATTGCAATGGGAGTTTTTTTTTTTTTAAACAGGGGCAGGGATGGGAAGGGTTGTGTTCACAATAATGGGCTGGGGGTAGTGATTAGAATTACACAGATCAAAAATTTCAGTGCTGAGTTTACCTGCCAGAGTGAAAATTTCACATATATTGGAGTCCAAAATTTTGACCCATAATGACTTCTCAATATACTAAAGCCTTGAAGCCATGTCTGATGGATAATTCTGCTTTGATTTAGTTACTATGACTTTTTGGTACAGGATGATAATCTTAATATAGTGGGTTTAATTGAAGAGAGGAGATACCAGAGACTCCATTTCCCATGCTTAGTCATAGTAAAGCGGTGCCATTAGAAGGGAAAATTGAATCGGGGTGGGATGCTCCACAGGGAGAAAGGTGAAAAAGTGCAGCTTCTGGGTTTGCAGGAATGATGTTAAGTAGGAAGACATGAAAAGATAAGTAGAGTTACATGGTGAGAGCTAAAGGGTGGTGAAGCGGTCATTGAGTTTAGCATATGGGGAGTCTTGGGAGCCCAAGAGACTCCAGGAAACACCAGGAGGTGGGGAAGCTGGGCTTTAAGCATTTACTGTTGGGACTGTGAGTTCTGAACTGGCTATTTCCTTCCCTGACTATTCTGAATAATTAAGGGGGAATTATATAATTCTTGTGGAGGTTTAGGAGATTATATTCATTTACAAACTGAGTAGAGAAGATTTTTATTCTTTGCTTTCTTTTCTCATTATTTATGTTATTTCAAATCTTAATTAAATGCTTTTTTACTTTTACATTTTTGCATCTCTTCTATGGACTGGGAATATAATATGTAGTATACTGGATAGAGTCTTGAGACATGAGTTGCAGAAATGATTATTTCAAGCTGTCACCCCATACTTGGAAGTAAGGATAATAAAGTCATGTGGGTCTCACATGGAACTTATATCTACTTAATTTTCTGAGTCCAATGGATGGCAGTTAGATGGTGCAGCAGATTCAGTTCTGAACCTGGAGTCAGGAAGATTTGAGTTCAAATTTGACCTCAGACACTTCCTAGTTGTATAAGGCTGGGAAAGTCACCTAACTTCTGCTTTAGTTTCATCATCTGTTACATAAGGATAAGGATAAGAATAAAAGCACTTCTCAATAAAATTCAATAAATTCTATTCAATAAAAAGGATAAAAATAAAAAATAAAAGTAATAAAAGGACAATAAAAAATTATCTCTTAGGGTTGGTGTGAGATAATCATTATAATTATAAATTATATTATAAATACATTATACATTTTATGATAAATAAAATTATTATGATTTACATGTAAATTATAAATTATTATAAATATAAAATATAAACATCACATTATAAAGTATATTATAAAATAGTTATAAATTATATTATAAATATATTATACATTTTATGAAAAATAAAATTATTATAAGTTACATGTAAATTATAAATTATTATAAATATAAAATTAAATATATTATAAAATAATTATAAATTATATTATAAATATATTATACATTTTATGAAAAATAAAATTATTATAATTTACATGTAAGTTATAAATTATTATAAATATAAAATATAAACATCACATTATAAAATATATTATAAAATAGTTATAAATTATATTATAAATATATTATACATTTTATGAAAAATAAAATTATTATAATTTACATGTAAATTATAAATTATTATAAATATAAAATTAAATATATTATAAAGTATATTATAAAATAATTATAAATTATATTATCAATAATATAAATAAAATAATTATAAATTATATAAATAAAATAATTATAAACATATTATAGAGCAATTGTAAATATCATAATTATAAATTATATTAGAAATAAAATGATTATAAATTCCATTAGAAATAAAATAATAATAAATTATGTTATAAATAATTATAATTATAAAATTGAATGTAAAATGTAAAAATTTATAAATTATAATTTTAAAAATTAATTATAAAAAATTAAGTGCTATATAAATGTTAGTTATTATTATTATTGATTAGGACTTAAAACTTAATTTCAGTTCCTAGTGGCCACAGAGTTAGTCTTGTGAGCAGTGACATCAGAAGTCATGACTATTTATCCCATTTTGAAGGCAGAACTGTCCAGTTCAACTTCATGGAGGTCATCATTCTGGAGACACTTATTATTTATGAATAGCCACTCACTATCCTGTTTGGAAACACATGTTATCAATTGGTGTGTGTGGAAAGAAGCCTCTGAGAGGTCAGCCAAAAGAGCAGACGTGTGTGGAAATCACTCCAGACCTCCATTTAGTGTTACAAATCAAATCCTGCAGTTGCTCTGGCTGGTGGCAGATGCTGGGCTCTGCTGGGCTTGTCATACTGAATAAGGCTGTCTTCATCACAGAGGTCTGTCAAGCTTTCCCACTTCTTTTGCAGTTATAGAAACCACATGGGCTTCCTGAGGCACGGCTCTTTCTTTCCTTTCCTTTTCTTTCCTTTCCTTTCTTTTTTTCCCCCCATCCTGTGAAATTTGCTGCCTCTACTCTCAGAGGCTTATGTGATTAGAGACAATGTGGATGTCACTGTCCAATTCCACCCCCAACACCCCCACCCCTAGGGTAGAAGATTTCTTGTAATGTGCTGAAAAGTCCAAAGCTGTGGAATTCACTGCAGGAAAGTGGACTTTAATGACTTAATCATTGATTGTGAGTCCTGAAGTTTGTGGGGTTTTTTAATTTCGTTTTTTTTAAACAGTAATCTATCTTACAAACTGGATGTATATAAGGATTCTGGATTAGAATGACTACTGGACATTTTAAACCTTAGAAGTAAATCTATTGTTCCAAAGGGGAGGCTATTCTTAGAGGCATCATGACCAGGATAGAATTGATTCATTATCCTTTTCACCTTTATTCAGCACAATTTCTTTTCTTTCTGGGGACATAAAATGAAACAAGGGATGGTGTTTTATAATTTTATAAATCTGGGAGGCAGGAAGACTGGTGAGTTTTCAAGGCTTGTCTTTGGTATCAAATAATAGTTAACATTTATCTAATACCTACTAAGTACCAGGCACCGGGCTAAATACTTTGTAATTATTATCTTATTTGATCCTCAAACAACTTTGGGAAGGAGGTACTATGATATCCCCAATGTACACTTGAGGAAACCAAGGTGGAGATTAAATGACTTGTTCAGAGTCATATAGCTAGTAAGTATCTGAGGTCAAATCTGAACTTGGATTTTCCTGACTCCAGGATTGGAATTCCATCCACTGCCCCACCGAACTGTCCTCCTTGGCTGTATATTGTTGGGCTAGTTATTTAATAGAGTAGGTGTCCATTTGCATTGGTATCAATAGTTCCTTATACCAATTAAATTAGAGATTTAATTAAAAAAAAGGAAAGTTGAAATGGTGGGTCTCTAAGCAGAAATAAAGGGTTACCTGAAAAAACAAACAAACACCTATTTCCCAATAGGAAACAATCTTTTTTCTCTTTCCCTACCATGTAATACAGGGATTTCTTGAGTATTATTTCTGCTAATTTTCTTGGGTCTGAAAAACACAAGCAAAATAAATATCCTACTGGTTTAAGTTCTAGGGTAGAAAGGGAAGAGAAGGAGCATTTATATAGCATCTACTATGTGCCAGGGACTTTATAATGGGATCTCATTTGATTCCTACCACAGTCCTGCAAGATAAGTGCCATTATTATTTTATATTTGAGGAAATGGGGACAAACAGAGGTTAAATGACTTGCCCAGGGTCATATAATCAGTAAGTGTCTGAGACAAGATTTGAATTCAGATGTTTCTGACTCCACACGCAGGACTTTATCCACTGTTGCACCTCTGGTTGTGTCAAATTTTAAGAGCAAGGTTATATATATGTATGTATGTGTGTGTATACTTTTAAACATTTTATATTTATTCAATTATATTTATTATAATTATATTATATTTAGTTATTATAATGATATATTATAATAATTATATATAATATATAATAGATATGATAATTATAATAATATTTATTTAATTAATTATTTTAAAACATTTATACATTTAAACATATATGCACTCCCATGCATCTGTGCACATAATAACACATACATATAACATACCCTACATATAATATATAACAACATACCTGGGATTTTATCAGTGTAAGGAGTTCCCAGTGAGGACCTCTGCCATATTGATTTATATCCACTCTTCAGCAATTTAAGACTGAATTTATGACAAAGGTTCTTAACCTTTTTTGTGTGTGTCATGTGTACCAACCCTTTCTCAGAATAATGTTAAGTGCAAAAACTAAAATAGAAGCTATGAAGGAAACCAGTTGTATTGAAATATAGTTATATAAATATTAGAAATAAATCAGCAAGCAAATGCATAGATTGCAGATCAAGAGTCCTTTGGAAATAGATAGATGGATACATCCAGTAGTTTTTTATCTTAGTCATCAATTTAAGTGACGGTAGTTGATTTAGGTATAAAAAAAATCTTGGTGATTATATCATCTAATACTCTAGTTTTTGATATGAGGAAACTGAAGGAAACTTTCCTCATGGTCATATTCTAAGTCATTGTCTAAGGTGAGATTTGAATCCACATCTCCGGGGTTCCCAAACCTTTCCTAGCTCCACAGTAAAATCCCTTAAGTATATTCTACTTATCATTGTTAGCCACTGTGCAGACCTGAATCAAGGGCAGAACTCTATTCAAGAGAGAAGTCCTGCTTTAACTCCATTTTTGTTGTCATTAGTCAGTTGTTTTCTGACGTTTTGTGACCCTATTTGAGATTTTTTACTGGAGTGGTTTGCCATTTCCTTCTTCAGCTCATTTTATAGACGAAGAAACTGCTGCAAACAGGGTTAAGTGACTTGCCCTGGGGCACATAGCTAATAAGTACCTGATGGGGATTTGAACTCAGAGAGAAAAATCTTCCAGATTTCAGGCCTGGCACTTAAACTCCAATGCAAATTAATTCAGATTCTACAAACATTTAAAAAATCCCTAGTGATGGAGTTAGATAAAATAAATTCCCTGCCCCCAAGTATCTTGGAGTCTGGAAATCTAAGAGTTTTACTTTAATGATGCCATGATCTGAAAAAAAAAAAGCTTAATTTCATGTGGGAAGTGAAAAGGTAATACCTTACTTTAACCTAGGACTGTTTTCTATATCTGAAAGCATTTTAGGGATGTGATTTCTATCTTTGTTTTTTCTTAAAGGAAGGAACAGGACTAATCTCTGACATACAAAGCAATATTCTTAGCCTTTATACTATTTATAGATATTATATCTACCTATCATCTATCTATCTATCTATCTATCTATCTATCTATCTATCTATCTATCTATCTATCTATCTATCTATTAATCATACTAGATAATAGCCAGGATCTTTTATTCATAAATCAATCACTTGAATTGACTAATCCAGATTAAGATTAGAAAATACTGGATCTACTTATTTCCATCAAGAATTCTTGAATTCAAAATCTATAAGCTTATTTATTCTTTTAAAAATTTTAATTTTACTGATTAAGAAAATTTTTCCATGGTTACATGATTCATGTTCTTTCCCTCTCCTGCTCCCACCCCATAGCCAATGAACAATTCCACTGGGTTTTACATGTATCATTGATCAAGACCTATTTCCCTATTATTGATATTTGCATTAGGGTGATCATTTAGAGTCTACATCCCCAATCATATCCCCATCGAACCATGGGATCAAGCAGCTTAAACTTGTTTATTCTTTTAAAAAATTTGGATAACTATTTCAGCATAATTGGTTTCCTTTTTAATTTTATGTGTTTTATTTATTGCATTTAACAATATTATTCCAAGAAGGGGTTGGCCTGCATGTCATAAAAAAGAATTAGTAATATTTTTATTTCTCCACAATGCTGGTACCACAAACATGCTGGTTGACTGATCCTCTTCCCAGATCTGGATTGGAGCTGATGACTCCTGAGTTCTCTTCTGATTTTAAAATTATAAACTAGATGCATTCCCAATAAGATCAGGAGTGAAACAAGGATGCCCATTATCACCTCTATTATTTGACATTGTACTAGAAACACTAGCAGTAGCAATTAGAGAAGAAAAAGAAATTGAAGGCATCAAAATAGGCAAGGAGGAGACCAAGTTATCACTCTTTGCAGATGACATGATGGTCTACTTAAAGAATCCTAGAGATTCAACCAAAAAGCTAATCGAAATAATCAACAACTTTAGCAAAGTTGCAGGATACAAAATAAACCCACACAAGTCATCAGCCTTTCTATATATCTCCAACACAGCTCAGCAGCAAAAACTAGAAAGAGAAATCCCATTCAAAATCACCTTAAACAAAATAAAATACCTAGGAATCTATCTCCCGAGACAAACACAGGAACTATATGAACACAACTACAAAGCACTCGCCACACAACTAAAACTAGACTTGAGTAATTGGAAAAACATTAACTGCTCATGGGTAGGACGAGCCAATATAATAAAAATGACCATCCTACCCAAACTTATCTATCTATTTAGTGCCATACCCATTGAACTTCCAAATTTTTTCTTTACTGATTTAGAAAAAAACATAACAAAGTTCACTTGGAAGAACAAAGGATCAAGGATATCCAGGGAAATAATGAAAAAATATACAAAGGAAGGTGGCCTTGCAGTCCCAGATCTCAAACTGGGTCATCAAAGCAATGGTCATCAAAACAATTTGGTACTGGCTAAGAGACAGAAAGGAGGATCAGTGGAATAGACTTGGGGCAAGTGACCTCAGCAAGACAGTATATGACAAACCCAAAGATTCCAGATTTTGGCATAAAAATACACTATTTCATAAAAACTGCTGGGAAAATTGGAAGACAGCGTGGGAGAGATTAGGTTTGGATCAACACCTCACACCCTAGACCAAGATAAATTCAAAATGGGTGAATGACTTGAACATAAAGAAGGAAACTATAAATAAATTAGGCAAACACAGAATAGTATACATGTCAGACCTTTGGGAAGGGAAAGACTTTAAAACTAAGCAAGACTTAGAGTCACAAAATGTAAAATAAATAATTTTGACTACATCAAATTAAAAAGCTTTTGTACAAACCAAACCAATGTAACTAAAACCAGAAGGGAAACAACAAATTGGGAAACAATCTTCATAGAAACCTCTGACAAAGGTTTAATTACTCAAATTTACAAAGAGCTCCATCACTTGTACAAAAAATCAAGCCATTCTCCAATTGATAAATGGGCAAGGGACATGAATAGGCAATTTTCAGTCAAAGAAATCAAAACTATTAATAAGCACGTGAAAAAGTGTTCTAAATCTCTTATAATTAGAGAGATGCAAATCAGAACAACTCTGAGGTATCACCTCACACCTAGCAGATTGGCTAACATAACAGCAAAGGAAAGTAATGAGTGCTGGAGGGGTTGTGGCAAAGTAGGGACATTAATTCATTGCTGGTGGGGTTGTGAATTGATCCAACCATTCTGGAGGGCAATTTGTAACTATGCCCAAAGGGCAATAAAAGAATGTCTACCCTTTGATCCAGCCATAGCACTGCTGGGTTTGTACCCCAAAGAGATCATAAGGAAAAAGACTTGTACAAGAATATTCATAGCTGCGCTCTTTGTGGTGGCCAAAAATTGGAAAATGAGGGGGTGCCCATCAATTGAGGAATGGCTGAACAAATTGTGGTATATGTTGGTGATGGAATACTATTGTGCTAAAAGGAATAATAAAGTGGAGGAATTCCATGAAGACTGGAACAACCTCCAGGAAGTGATGCAAAGCGAAAGGAGCAGAACCAGGAAAATATTGTACACAGAGACTGAAACACTGTGGTACAATCAAACGTAATAGACTTCTCCATTACTGTCAATGCAATGTCCCTGAACAATCTGCAGGGATCTAGGAGAAAAAACACTATCCACAAGCAGAGGACAAATGGTGGGAGTAAGAACACTGAGGAAAGGCAACTGCTTGACTACAGGGGTTGAGGAGACATGATTGAGGAGAGACTCTAAATGAACACTCTAATGCAAATACCAACAACATGGAAATGAGTTTGGATCAAGGACACATGTGATACCCAGAGGAATCACACGTTGCCTATGGGAGGGGTGGTGGGAGGAGGGGAGGAAAAGAAAATGCTCTTTGTCTCCAACGAATAATGTTTGGAAATGACCAAATAAAATAATGTTAAAAAATTAAAAAAAATCTTCGATCGAGTGTCTTTCTTCTACAAATTATACTGTCTCTTTGCCACCCGTATCCCACATTGGAGCAACTAAGTTACTTGTATTCTCTCTAATATATAGAAGTTCCCTTCTCCTCCCCAGCATATGTGACAAAGGGAATTTTCTTCAGTAAATTTTTTGGCTTTCAGTAGGAAACAAGCTCTATAAGAATCCCTACAGAAATAAAGAATGATTTATTATTGATATAGTTTACAGAGTTTTTATTTCTCAAAGTAACTTCATGAGTAGTTAGTCAATAAATTCTCATTTTAAATAAAATAAATAAATATTTAAATAAATAAATATTAAAAAAATAAATAAAGCTTAGAGAAGTCAAATGATTTGCCTAAATCAGAGAGCAACAGTCATTATAAGAGCAATATTCCAACCTTGGCTTATCCAAGTCCAATCCCCTTTCCCCCTATTCCATAGGAAACACTTGTTAGTCAGAAAGTCACCAATGTTTATGGGATATTCAGAGCAACTTGGTGGCACAGTGGATAGAGCATTAGGCTTGGAATTGGGAAGACTCATCTTCTTAAGTTCAAATCTGGCCTCAGACACTTACTGGCTGTGTGACTCTGGGTAAGCCACTTAACCCTGTTTACCTTAGTTTCTTCATCTAGGAAATGATCTGGAAAGGGAAATGGCAAACTACTCCAGTGTCTTTGCCAAGAAAACTCCAAATGGGGTCCAAAAACATAAAACACGACTAAAAAATGACTGAACAAGACTATATGCAAAGCACTGGATTATTTATCTTAGTAGAGGATGTCAGTCTGGATTTACTGCTACATAAAAAGTAAAAATCCTTATTGGAGAGAAGAGGGTTTATGGGCTGTCAAAGATTATAGTTAAACAGCTACCATCACTGATTTTATTTGGGATGATGGGGAAAAATGATAGTTTTGAAAGCAAGAGATCTGGATTCTAGCTCAGATTCCGCTTCTAACTTGTGTGACTCTGGGCAGGATAATCAGCTTTCTTTAACCTTAATTTCCTTTTTCTGTTTTTGCCTACTGACCTCTTGGCTTCCTTCCAGTCCCAACTAAAATCCCGTTTTTTTACTGGAAGCCTACCCCAATCCCTCTTAATGCTACTGCCTTTCTCATTATTATTTCCTATTATCTTGTTTATAGTTTGCTCTGTGTGTGTGTGTGTGTGTGTGTGTGTGTGTGTGTGTGTGTGTGTGTATTTAAAACCCTTACCTTCTATCTTAGAATCAATACTGTGTATTGGCTCGAAGGCAGAAGAGTAGTAAGGGCTAGACAATGGAGGTTAAGTGATTTACCCAGTGTCACACAGCTAGGAAGTGTCTGAGGCCAGATTTGAATCTAGGACCTCCCATCTCTAGGCTGGGCTCTCTATCCACTGAACCACCTAGCTGCCTCCGCCTTTGAATATATTTGTTTGCATGTTCCCTTCTCCCCATTAGATTGTAAGCTCCTTGAAGGCAGGGACTATCTTTTGATATCTTTTATATTTCCATTGCTTAACAAAGTGCCTGGCACATAGTAGGTGCTTCATAAATGCTTATCTATTTATTAGTTAAATAAGTAAATAAGTAATCCTGTCATTTCTACCTCACCACATTTTAGTGAATGTAGTTAATATTCTCTGGTTCTCTCTTAGAGTAAGGCAGATTACATCAAAGACTTTGGAATAAAATGAAGAATTTAGAGCATCTCTTCTTTACTGCCATTGGCTTGAACCTCCACTGGGTATTATTCCCTTCATTATTAGGGACCAGTGACTAGTTCCCCAGTTTAATTTAACCAGTTAGTGCCCAATAGCTCTTTTATAAATTTACAAATACTTTCCCCAATCTCTTATGGGCATACCTCATTCTTTAGTATCTGGAGGAGTAGGCTCATTCTTACATTATACTCCTCCCATAAATTCATGTCCAGTTGCTAGATGACAACAGAATGAATCTTTATCTTAGCTTCTATTAGCTTGGGTCCAGAAGATCATTTCTGAAGGTTTTACCTCATTTCTCAGTGCAAAACCAAGACTAGACTCTCATCCCCAAATTTCTGTGGTTCATTCTCTTACCCTTTCAAAACTCAAAAGTTGGGACTCCATTTCTTTCACTTAGAACAGAAAAGAACAAACAGAAGACTGGAATTGAAGCTTTTCTTGAAACCAAATGCCTTCAGAGGGGAGAAGGACCCAAGGGCTTTCCTCTTATATCAAGGTCTCTCATTGAACCCCCTCAGCAAAGAAGTCTAATGATAAGTAGCTGAAATGGCTAAGGCCATTGAGATGTGAATGAATTAGTTAAGAAGTCCTTTTGAATGTCTCTACAATCAATCAAATAGCCTCCTATTTGCAACATGCTTAGTCAATTAGATCAAGTCACAGAAAGTCAACATATCCTTCATAGTCTCTCCTAGTTACTTCTCAACTGGGGGCCAACTATGTGAACATATTCTGAAATCTGCTCCTTTTAAGAACCAGCTCAGGCGCTACATCCTCCCAGCACAAAATAATCTCAGATTTTCTAATAGCCCTTTATATTAACCTAAAGGCATCACATTCTATCTGGTGGCACAAAAGCATAGTAGATAGGCTGTTAGCCTTGGAGTCAAGAAGTTCTGGGTTCCAGGTTAGCCTCTGACACTTACTGTCAGTCCAATCTTGACCAGGTCCCTCAAATTCAGCGCCCAAGTCAACTCTTGATGAATAAAAACTCCTCTGCAACTATTAGTAGCTTCCTTGCATTGGTTGCTGCACAGGAGTTCCCTGTGGTAGTGAAATAATATGCTCTCTCCTAATCATATTAATTTATTTACATGCATACCTCATTTCTCTCTTTAGGTATCCGTATTAAATGGTAAATACTCTGAGGTCAGAGATTATGCCTTTCTTTCAATTTCATGCCCCTTGCATCCAGTCTTGTGGCCAGAACATAGGAGATACCTAATAATGATTGTGTGGCAGCTAGGTGGCTGTTTAAGGGTAAAATTTGGGGTTGAGACTAAATATATTTTTTGTTTGTTGCCAGGGATTTAAATTCTAAATCCCAATGAAATACTCAAGTCAGAATGGAATTTTATGGTGGTTTATTTATAATAGAGGGAAGAAATTAAGAATGAGAGAGAGGGAAAAGGGAAAAAGATCTAGTCTGGCCTGGTTTGAGCCAGGCAGGAGTTCAGAAGCCTCAGCCAAGGGGCCTTCCCAGAAGATTAAATCTAGCTTGGCTTCCAGCCATGAGGCTTCCTCCAAGTTGAGGGGTCTCCCCTGAGGCTGGTATCTCCAGAAAGCCAAGGAAAGGGGAATCAGCCTTAACACTCACCATGTGATCATCTCAGGGAAGCAGTCTGAGGTCTCAAGCTCCAGCTCCTCCAAGTCAAGTTCCACTGCCAAGCCCTCTCTCACAGGAAGTGACATGAAATATAAAGGCAGTTCTTTACATCACTTCCTGTGTCTTACATGTACCAATGGTGGCTTAAACTTGGCTTTGGACAGCCCAGGGGGTCAGTCAGTTGTTTATGATTTGTCACTTACTAGCACATGTGGGTCATAGACATTCCTCCCCCACACTTAATCCTTAAGTGGGGGTGTATACATTCCTGGTTGCTAAAATTCTAAAGACTAAGCAGGGTGGAGTAAATTTAAAATTCATATGGCATAGTGCCCATCCTGGAGTCAGAAAGACTCATTTTCCTGAATTCAAATCTGTCCTCATTATGTGACCCTGAGCAAGTCTCTTAACCCTGTTTGCTTTAGTTCCTCATCTGTAAAATGAGCTAGAGAAGGAAAGGGCAAATGATTACAGTAAGAGTCAGACATGACTGAAAAATGACTGAACAATATGGTTTGTGAAATTGCACTGAATTGACAGTTGAAATGGTCTTCTCCCATTTAACCAGCTTGTAAAGTTCAGAGAGATCTATATTTTTACATCATAGTGAGTAGATGTAGAATTCTGTTAATAAAAGCAGTGACAAAGGTCAGTATTGGCATCTTTTAGAATTTTGAGCCCTATTCTTTTTTCCCCTGTTAAGTTTTCCCTGATTCTCCTGGGTTGATACTTTCTTTGGTGCAATGCAGCCGAATTAACATTCTGGTCATAACCAGACCCATTGCCTTTCCTGGGTGTGATATATGCTTATCTGTAGCCTCAGTTTTACAATAACTGACTCTGGGAAGGCATTAAAGCTGTGCCGTGAATCCGTGAGTCCGAAAGGTAAGGAAGGCTGTATGACGTAATGGGGAGAGCTAGAGATTGTGGATCAGGAGACCTGCATAGCTGTGTGATCTTAAGTCAGTACTTACCCTACTTGAGCTTCATTTTCCTTATTCCTAAAGGGAGAGGGGTTAGATGAGATGCTCTCTAAGGGGATTTAGCTGGAGGTCCCTTGCTAGGGAACTTTTGTATGTACCTTGCACCAAGCAAACCTCAAAAAGAGATCTAGAAGGCTCAGATGACCTTGACACTTGAGACCTTGAGAAGGCAGCATTCAGCATCAGTGACTTAATTCTGCCTTCACTGTCTTCAGAAAAATATGCAGGGGACACCCCCCGCCCCAATCAGGGATCTCCAGAACTATCTTTGCTGTACAAACTATCCTCTGGGACTCACTGGGGGATGCTTAGATTCATGGTCTGTTTGCACTGTCCTCAGTTCCAGAGAAGAATAGTTATTTCCACTGCATAAAACCTGTGTTTGGAAATATTCAGTGTGCCTGGCAGTTCAATTGATCAGGCTTGTAGCCACCTATGTTAACTGAACATATGATCATTTTTAGAGAAGATCCTGATCCTTTCCTATCCTTAGATGAATGTCTCTGGGCTTTAAACACTTGGCTGGATGGCTTTGCTTTCCTCCCTAATATTACAACCCATTTCTTCCTTTTATATCCCTCACAAAGCATAGAAATTCTCTCAGAATGGGGTATGAGTAGAGATAAGTCCAGGAGCTTGGAGCCAGAAACCATGGCTTTGAATTTTAGCTGTGCTTCCTATCAGTTGCATGTTAATATATATATATATATATACATACACACATATATATATATAGTTTATATATTTATTAAATAAAATATTAAATATATTCATGATTATAATGAATATTTATTATATATATGTATATATATATATAATATTTTAACCATTACTTTCTGACTTAGGATCAATACTGTATATTGATTCCAAGGCAGAAGAGTGGTAAGGGCTAGTCTTGGAGGTTGAGTGACTTGCCCAGGATCACTTAGCTAGGAAATGTCTGAGACCAGCTTTGAAATCAGGACCTCCCATCTCTCAATCCACTGAACACATAGCTGCCCCTGCAGCTGCATGATTTTAGATGAGATTCTAAACATCTCTGGGTCTCAGTTCTCTCATTTGTAAAATGGGGATCATAAAATGGCATTATTTACATTAAAGGGTTTTTTGAAGACTCAAATGACATAAAGTATGTGAAAAATAATCACAGAGAATTAGATTCATTATTATTATTATCTTGTGCTCTTCTATTTGGATGATGATGTTCATAATAATGTAGGTGGCTTTTGACCATTTCTCCCAGGATTATACTTACATTTTGCCCTTGGACCATCTTCCTTCAGAAACAATTCTCTAGGTTAAAATCTGGCCTCAAAAACTTCCTAGCTGTGTGACCCTGGTCAAGTCACTTAACTTTGTTTGCCTAGCCTTTGCTCTTCTGACCTAGAGTTGTAATTGGGACAGAAAATAAGGATTAAAAAAAGAAAGTTCTTTGTTGGAAATTGTCATCAAGCTTGTCAGGTAGATAAACATGAGCTAGGAGTAGAAGTGAGAAGTTGAACCAGAAATGGTGGTCCTGTATCTCTGAATCTCTGAACTTTCCTTTGGTGATTAGATACTTCCTCAAGATGACTCTGGGGAGATGAGGCAGAAATCAAATAAAATTGGTGGGACCATTTCCAGGAATCCTGTACCAAAATATCCCATCTTGGAAGCTTTCTTGAAGACTGAGCTGTGTAATCTGTGTAATCTTCAGGGTCCCTTCTGATTTTCAAAACCAGCAGAGGATAATGAAAAGAACATTAAAATAGGAATTAGTCAAGCAAGCAACTGGCAGCTATTAAGAGCCTACTATAATGGAAAGCTAGGTGGCTCAGTGAATTGAGAGCCAGACCTTGAGACAGAAGGTGCTGGGTTCAAATGTGACCTCAGACACTTCCTAGCAGTGTGAATCTGGACACTTAATCCCCATTGCCTATCCCTTACTGCTCTTCTGGCTTGAAACCAATATACAGTATGGATTCTAAGATGGAAGATAAGTTTCTTTTTTTTTTTTTTAAGAGAGCCTCCTATGTGCTAAGCATCACGGAAACCAGTGGCAATAAAAGTACAAAAATAAGACAGACCAAGCTCTCAAGAAGCTCATAAAAGAAAACTCAGTTTTGAGTCTTAGCTCTGACATTTTCTATGTGATCTTAGGAAAATTCCTTTATTTTTTCTGAGCCTTGGTATTCTTATCTGTAAAATGGAAATAAAATTTTTGGTAATACCTACTTCACATATTTAAGAACCAAATGATATAAATTTGACTGTAATGTAGAGTACATGGAGAGAGAAAAGGCTGGGAAGGTCTCTTAACCTTTAGAACAGATGATTGAATTCTTTGTACACCCAGCCTGGTTTGAGAACTAAGTAGTCCTTCATAAATGTGAATTGTTATACCTAAGCAGCTAGGTGTTGCAATGGCTAAAATATTGGACCTGGAGACAGGAAGAGAAATTCAAATTGAGCCTCAGACACTTATTACCTGTGTAACCTTGGACAAATCACTTAACCTCTGCTTCAGTTCCCCATCTGCAAATAATACAGGGGATAACAATAGCACCTACCTCCCAGGGTTGTTGTGAGGATCAAATGAAATATAGATGAAAAACTGAATCTTGAAATAAATGAGAGATGCCAAAAGGGAGAAATGAGTAGAGATGGGATCCTTCTCATTGCCAAGCAAAGCCCCACTCCATGATCCCTCTCTAGTAGATTGCATCCCCTTTCATTATACCAAACCATCCACTAATCTTTCTTGTATCCCTTTTGGGGGCTTCTCTGCACGTTCATATCTACCCTATGCTTAAAAGGTCATCCTGTGATTCAATCATCCCTACTACCTGTCACCTTGGTCTTTTCCACTTCATGGCTAAATCCCTTGAGAAAACTGTGTATACTGGGTATGTTCACCTCCTCTACTCCCACTCAGTTCTACTCCTTGTGCAGTCTAGCTTATCACTTCATAGTTCAGCTAAAATGGTCTCTCCAAAGCTACCAATATTCTCTTAATTACCAAATCTAATGACCTACCAAAATTGAATGACTTTTTTAAAAATCCTCATTCCTCTTGATCTCTCTTAATCCATTAATCACTCTTGCATCCTGCATATTCCCTTCTTTGTAGATCTTTGTGACATTACTCTCTCAAGGTTCTCTGACCTGACTGCTCACCCCTCCTCAGTCTCCTTTGCCAGATTTTTATGTCACTTACACTAACCATGGGTATTCCCATGTTCTATGCCCACCTTTCCTCTCTCTCTAATACTATCTCACTTGGTAATCTCATTAGCATTACTATGAGATATAATTTCAACTATCATTTCTATGCAGATGACTTTGATTTTATTCATCTAGCCCTAATCTCTCTTGAGCTTTAGTTTCACATTACCAATTGTCTCTTAGAATTTCCAAAATCGGGACATTCTATAGGCATATCAAATTCAACATGTCCAGAACAGAACTGTATCTTCTTCAATCATTTCCCTTCTGAACTTTACTATTGTTGTTGAGGGCATCATCATCCTTCCAGGCTTGGGACCTCAGTGTCTTCCTTAACTCTTCAATCCCATTCATCTCACATATACAATCTGTGACCAAGTCTTATTTTTTACCTTCAAGACTTCTCTTATGTATGTCTCATTCTGTCCACTTGCCCCACCACCCAACTAGCACAGACCCTCATCACCTCATGCTTGACCATCATGGCAGCCTGATGGTTGGTCTTCCTGTTGCAAGTTTCTCCCCACTCTATATTCCATCTTCCACACAGTTGCCAAAATTACTTTTTTAGAGCACCAATGTGACCATCTCATTCCTTTACTTAAAAAATTCCAGTTGTTTCCTATTATTTCCAGGTATGAATATAAAATATTTTTAATGCCCTTCATAGTCTTGCCCCTCTCCACTATTCCAGTTTTCTTATTTTTATTCCATTCCATATTCTTTAGGATTCACTTACACTTGACTTATTGTTGATTCTTGTGAATGACACACTATTTTCTTTACCTCTTTGCTTACTGTCTCCTATATAAGGGAATGTTCTCTCTTTTTGCCTTACCTTTTAGCTTCCCTGACTTCATTTGAGATCATTTAAATCCAACCTTCCACAAGAAGCTTTCCCCAGTATCACCCATTGCTACTGCCTTCCTTCCGAGATTACCTTCCATTTACACTTTCTATATCTTATAGAGAACATTCCTTTTAAAAAAAAAATCCTTAGCATCTCTCTTAGAGTCTGTACTAAGTACTGGTTCCAAGGCAGAAAAACAATAAGGGCTAGGCAACTGGGGTTGAGTGACTTACTCAGGGTCACACAGCTAGGAAGTATCTGAGGCCAGGTTTGAACGTAGGTCCTTCCATTTCTAGTCCCAGCTCTGTATCTACTGAGCCACCTCCCTGCTCCTCATGTTCTTTCCTCACTTAGAATGTGAGTCCCTTGAGGGCAGGGGTTATTTTTGTCTTTTTTATATCACTAGTACTTCACCTGGTCCCATTGTAAGCATTACTTAAGCTTGTAGACTTGCTGCTTGACAGGCCTATGTGCATTGTTGAGGACACAAGTAAGAGAGAGTAAAGCAAATGTTCTCACCCTAGGGTCCACAGATACCCAAGGCGCTGGCGGATAGATTTTAAGAGGTTGAAGATCTTGCCTGGGAAAAAATGTTGATTTTCACTAACCTCCAACTAAAATGTAGCATTTCCTTTCATTATGAATGGAGACAACAAACCATTACAGAACAGATATTTAGTATTAATTCTAAGACAGAAGGTAAGGGCTTAAAAATGTAATTGGGAAATATTTACAAAATAAATAAAAATAGAATAGAACATAGATTATGTAAATATGTAGCTTTCTAAGTCATTATTTGGTTCACAAGGATCCTTATATATGGTTTAGTGGTCCTATTTCTATTTGAATTGGACTCTATCAAACTAGATGAACTTTAGGGTCCTTTCCAGTTCCACCTGGGATCTGTTTCCTTAATCAGAGAAGCTTTAACAGGGAGGGAGAATTTTGCTGCATTATGCGCCTGCAAAGCAGTTTGATTAATAAACTGTCACATCAATGTTTGTTTCATGGTTTAGCTTTGAGGCCTTCTGCTCCCAATATCAGTATTACTATTTTAATGATATTGTGCGCCCAGGCACAAAGAAGAACACTGTGGCTAAGAGAGACAATATACGAGACCCTGGTGAGATTGGGGAGACTGGTAGGGGCTGCCTCTCAGGACAACTTTAAAGAGCTACGCGGAAAACTGAATTGTTTAAACAGGAAGACCCCCTCGCCCCCCACCCCATAACCAATTCAGATGATTATGGGATGGACTCAAAGAAAGGCTTTTACAAGAAGACCTGCCCACTCAAAACAGAGAAATTGCTTAGTGAGAGTCTGGAATCTTGCTTCTAGGAATGAGATTCACTGTAGTCTTGGTATAATTATAAACCTTATTTTTTTTGATGTTTGATGTTATGATTATAGTATAATATCATATAACAATGATAGGATTCCAAAATGGAATTAGGCAAAATGTCTGTAGAAACAAATAGGCAAAACAGATAGTTGTAATAATTGAAATTATTAACTATATAAGTCAGATAGGCTTTTTGATGGGATGGACATGGACAGGGCCTTCTGCAGGGTTCTTGAATCACTCTTTTTTTGCTACCTTAGTTAATATTAGATCCTCCCACTAAAGAAACTCCCCTTAGCAGCGTTTCACTCAAACTTGGCTTCAATAAGGGACCTGGAGATGTTTCTACCACATCTGGGCCTGATGAGTAATTCCCCATTCTACATCTGGCACTGATTCCTGTTCTCAACCAAGCCCATTTTTAGGGCAAATAATCTTGCCACCTGAACCTCAGCTTTGAACGTATTTCTTCCCTTCACACTGGATAAGTTTCTTGCATCAGTGGGAATGAATCTCAGAGTCTGTTTATATTGTGAAGTGCTCACCTGTAAATTCTTTGCTTGTTTGTTGTGTTAGATAACGATAAACCTTGTGATTGGATCATTTCCTTGAGTACCATTTTTTTTTTAAGAAATTCTTGAACTCAGGTATTTGCTTTTGAGTTGTGAGGCCAAATAAAGCAGGAGCTCAAGGAGAAGTTATTGAAAAGGCTTCACTAATAACGTGACAATGGATTCATCCATCCATTCATTTATTCATAATGTTTATTAGTGACTTTTATGTTTAAAACACTGTGGTAGGAATTGTGAGAGGAACAAAGATAAATAATGATATTGTTTATGATCTTAAGTTGCTTCTTGCCTTGTTTATCCTTCTATATTTTCTTTTGACTCATTCATCCAAAAAATGGTCTAGTCTTCTAGATCAGGGATTATGTTTTTTTTTTAGCTTGGTTCCAGGCTCAGCTCAAGAGCCACTTCCCTCCCCTTAGGAGAAAGTAAGATCCTTGAGTGTAGGAACACTCATTTCCATTTTGTCTGGGTAGCCTCAGTCTTTTCGTGGTCTCTATCACATAGTAAATGTTTAATTAATTAAATTTAAATAACAACATTACTTTAAAAAGTAAAGTTAATAAAGGTCCGTGGAATTGAATTCCTTGTCTTTTAGAGGTAGTATTATATCGTTGAAAAAATATTGGATTGGATTCTGAGTATTTGGATTCTAATCCTTGCTCTATAGGCCCTTAACCTCTCTGGGTCTCAGTTTCCTTATCTGTAAAATGAAGGAGGTTGTAGATGATCCCTAAAGTCCTGTGTAGCTCTAAATGTAATGATCCTTTGACCAGCCTCATCCCCCATCACCCCTTCCAGGGGGACATTCATTATTGCTTACCAACTCTGGAAGTCTGGAAGTAAAAATTGAAAGCGATAAGAGAGTTTGGAATTTTTTTTTCAGTTTGACCTTGGATGTCTTAAATGATCCAGATTAAGTTTTTAACATTTATCATGCCTCAGTTTCTCCTCTGGAAAAGTAAACCAAATTCACTCTCATTTCTAAGTAAAATTACTTAGACTTTACTAAGTATTGATAAATGTAAAATTTTACTAAGTATTGCTAATAAGCAAGGTAATTAGATGGGAAACACTCAGTGGGTTATTCTCTAGAAAAGCAAGCCCTTTTATTAGCTCTGACTTAGATTCCTTTGCTTCCTAGGTGCCATTCCTAGCTATTTCTATGCCAGTCTTGAATTCTTCCTATGTTTTATTAAATATGTGTATAATAAAATAATTCATAGTTCTGTGACTTTGGTCTAACTCAAAGAGCTGGTGGCTCAGTGGATAGAGTGCCAGGCCTGGATTCAGGATGATTTGATTTCAAATGTGGTCTCAGACATTTGCCTCAGTTCCCTCAACTGTAAAATGGGAATAGTAATAGCATTTACCTCTCAGGATTGTTGTGATGGTCAAATGAGATTATTTTAAAAAAGTACAGTATCTAGCATAGTGCCTGGTACATAGTGGCTGCCATATAAATATTTATTCTTCATTCTCTTCCTTTTCTTTTGATCAAGGAAGGATTTGCCCAAATTCATAAAACTAATTAGTAGTAAAGGGATAGGGAACGAATTTCTGGCTTCTGGTCAAATATTCTCGGCAGTAAGTAAATCATGCTATATATACATCATGCCCTTTTACAGTGGATTCTACACTCTAGCAAGAGAAAAAAAACCTAGTAGCTAGGTGTTCTCTTTGGGTGTTCTCCCTTTTGCACCTTACTTTCCCTCAATTTCTCTAACTGTGTAATAGGAATAATGCTTTTACTACCTAGTTCTTAAGAGGGTTGTTATGCAGACAGTGCTTTGTAGACAAGAAAGCAATCTAGAAATACTTCTTATTGATCATATCTGTGGAAGTGAAAGAGATGTGCAGATAGATTTACTGTTATTTTATTAATTATTATTTATAAATAATAAATATAAATAATTAATATTTATTAATTATTAATTAATAATATGCAATAATTAAGATTCAGATCACTTAAAATATTTGGCTATAGAGAGGAATGATTTTTTTCTTTTAGACTCCATTTGCCTTTCCTTTTCAAGCCTGGTTCTTCTTTGGGGAGGAGCCACCAATCAATAGCCTGGTTCCAACTGTGTTTGTCTCTGAGGCTGCTTCTTTCTGCATTCGTGTTTAATGTTCATTGTTGTTAATTAAGGAGAGAATCACAATTCATAAATTCCACAGTTCCTCCCGGCTTTGTACTTGAAAGTAGGCTTCTGCTGGCTTCCTTTTAACTGATGCCTTGCATCTCCAAAAGCATATTTTGTTCCTCTGTGACTTTTGTCTTCAAATGTATCAGTCGGGGGGGGGGGGGGGGGGGGGGGGGGGGCGGTTCCTGGTTCTTCCTGGTTAGATCCTGAGCAGCTGCTTTGGGGTGGAGAAGGGTTCACATTGGGGTAGGCTGGAGCAATGGTTTTTCAGTGCTGAAGGTAGTTAGTGAAGCTGTAGAAAACAAAGCTGAAATCTAATCTAGAAAAATCACTGCAATTCAGCATTTGCACAGGGAACAACTACTTATTAATGTGTTTCATCCTTGATGCTCTTTTGCCTACTTGTAAAAAAACTGCATGAAAAATAACATTTCTCTCAGTTCTGATTGACTTAAACAGTTCAATAGGCGTCTTACACCTCAGCTTATGCCAGTCACCATTATCTGATTGTTGTGCCTTCCACTTCTACTGTTTTACTCCTCGTACATAAATATAATCCTCTTCTAACAAGAATGAAGGGCAGAGGGTGTCAGAAGCAGACAGAGATGGGGAGATCTTTGGGGGCACTTCAGGAACTCTTGGGCAAATCATTGGAGCAAAAGAAGGAAAGATTGGGGAAGCAAAGCACCTGGGAAAGGCCTCAGTTTGCCAAATTGAGAGCAGTTATCTCTCTGTCTCAGAATTCTAGGAATAAACCTGAAGGGGTAGAAGAGTGACCTTTTTTTAATGGTTTTAGTTCCTCTTCCAATATATTCTGTCCACTGTTAATTGCCAGTGATTAGTGCCTCAGTTCCATTTAACCAATTAATATCACTTAGATGTTACAGAGGGGCATTTGGCACAGAAATTACAAACATTTTCCACTTAATGCTGGGGCCCACACTCTTCCTTATATACATCCTTTCAGACTGAGGAGAATGGACTCAAACTTAACACAAATTTCTACAAAGTATTTGCCCCACCAGGCTCAATTTCAAATTTGGCATAGCTTCTGAATCAATCCTTGACTCAACTGCCACTGATATGGATCCCAAAGGGCTTTTCTCGGGTTCTGGATGCTGGGTTAACTGGCTGCAAAACCTACAATGGACTTTTCAAAGCCCACAGCATCATTAGCTGTCCCCACAATTCCTCCCCTAATAAAAGCATGACAGAACAAATGAAAACAGTACAAAGAACAGGGACTGACAGTCCTGTTAACCTAGCATGGTTTCTTTCACCTGAATGATAGCCAGGCAGAAAAGACCCAAAGCAAAAGGGATCACTTTGGCTGGTCAGAACCTTTTAAATGCATTGGAATGCATTTAAGAGTTCCAGATGCTCTGCCAATAAAAAGTGTCCTCGTCATCAACTCGTTAGCTGAATGGAACTAGTTACAGAAGGTCTGAGTATGCTGCATATCAAGAAGTGGAAAACTTCCATTATTTGTTAGCATGACTTTCTGGATGTAGGCTGTCAGGTTCTTCCATGAAAGGAATTTATCAGCTGAACATACTTCCTAGTCTTCCATTATCCAGGAATGTGTGGGATCTGTGCATAGAAGATTGTTGTTGATTGACTTCTTGGATTTTTCCAATTCTGAGATTCCCTTTCCCTGCATTTACAATGCTGTACAGATTCTTTGAGCCACCAGAAGGCTCTACATATCTCTTGTATGAATATTTTTGTTCCCATCACCCCTCCCTCTCCACAACAATGGGACCTCTTGGAGGGAAGGGTCTTTTTCTGTGTTTTTGACTTTCTTTTCTTCCCTAGCACTTAGTATAGTTCCCAACACCTACTACACTTGGAATAAATGCTTGTTGACACATGTTATTCTGTATATAAAGTGCTTTGCAATCCTTAAAGCTGTAGATAGCTATCAACTTTTCTTGTTATTATTACCCTGTTTTTCTCTACCACCTCTCTTCCCCAACCTAGAACCTTAGGATCAAAGGAGGTAGTATTTGTAAAACACTTAGCACAGTGCCTGGCATTAGCAGGTCCTTGTTTCTTTTCCCTCCTTTCTCTTTCCCTCACTTACCTCTCTGTACTTTGTGGCTAACCTGAGGCAGTGGAAAGCTTTTTAATCTTATTAGGTAACCCAACAAGACAGCATCTAGGAGAGAAAAAGGGGATAAAGGATTATAGCAAGGAAAACATCATATGATTCTTGTTTAGATGCCTTAGGGATGACCCATTAGTATGACATTAAATAATATTGGACGTTTTGAGGTTTATATAATCTTACTTTACTTTTATTCTTAACTTGATTGAGATAACAAATGTTAGTATTTATACTTCAATTGCAAAGTACTTTATGAATATTATTTCATATTTTGTCCTTATAACAATCCTGTGAAGTAGATGCTATTATTATTTGTATTTTAAAAATGAGGAAATTGAGGTTCAGGGAGAATGAGCAGTTTATCCATGGTTACAAAGTTTGTAAGTCCTAGCAGCAGGATTTGAATCCAGGTTACCCTTGATCCACTCATCCTAGGGAGATGTCATAAGTAAACATGATTTTGAAACTTTATGGCCCTTTTCTATCAATATCAGTGTTTTTGATTCAATTTAATTCTAGGATATACAGAGTGTGTGGCTCTGCTAGTACTATCATAGCATTTCAGAGCACACAGGGAAAGGGGGTAGTGGCTTCTTTTACTGTTTTAGTATTGATGATGTGGCAAGGAAATGGAGAATGCAGCTTTCATTCCAAGGTCATCCCCATTCTTAATTAAGCAGCTGTGGTCGATGAGCCAAGCTACCTGAACCTATTCTGGACAATCAGCATATATTCTGTGCATTTGATTTGCTTGAGTCAGTGCCTAAAGTGCGGTCTAAGGACTGCAGGTTCTTCTCCAACTACATTTGGGCTATTGGGTGCAATAAACATCTGTTCACTTCCTGCATCATTTGGACAATCCATTTAAAGTCCTGCAGGCACAGATGATGCATGTCAACTTACTAAATGATCAAAGTACAGCCTTTCCCCTACTTCATTGACATTTACTAAATGATTTATCAACAGCAACCTGCATGTTCTTAGACAGCCAGGAATATTCTCTTTATTGGCTCCATTGTGTTTTGGGAAGTTCTATGTCTACTCTTTTTTTCCCTTTTTTTTCTTTGATATTAGCCCAAGATGGGATGCTATACCAAGCATTCCTTCCTTCCTTCCTTCCTTCCTTCCTTCCTTCCTTCCTTCCTTCCTTCCTTCCTTCCTTCCTTCCTTCCTTCCTTCCTTCCTTCCTTCCTTCCTTCCTTCTTTCCTTCCTTCCTTCCTTCCTTCCTTCCTGCCTTCCTTCCTTCCTTCCTTCCCTCCCTCCCTTTCTTTTTCCTTTCTTTTTCTCTTTCTTCTCTTTCTTTTTCAGTTTCCTTTTATATGTTGTTTTTTTCCTATTCAGATATAAGCTCCTTGAGGGCAAGAAGTTTCCTTTTTGTTTATATTTGTATTTCCAATGCATGGCACAGTGCCTGGGATAGAGTAAGCACTTAATAAATACTTGATTTGTTGACCTAGAGTGGTGGCTATGTTAGTAAAGAGAACTGGATTAATTCAAGAGATGTTTGGAAGAAGAATCACAACTTCCCAACTCATTGATAAGAGAGAGTGAAGAACTAGAGATGACTCATAGGTTATGAACCCAGAAAATAGAAGGATAATGTTTCCCTTGGTAGAAAGGGGGATCAAAGGGAGAAGAGAAGTATTCCATTTTGGTTATGTTGACTTTGAGGTGCCAAGGTCAAATCCAGAAAGAGCTGTCCAATAGATCCTGGTAATGTAGGGCTGAAATTTAGGAGAGAGATTAGTAATGTGATTCATCTGCCTAGAGATCCTAATTGAACCCAAGGGACAGAATGAGATCATGGAGAATGCTGTGTAGAGAGAGAAAAGAAGGGATTTGTGAATGCTTACAAGGAGTTACCTGTGTGTAGAAGTGGAATATGTATAGTAATTTAGTAAAGGAAACTGAAAAGAAGCAGTCAGCTGAGTAGTAAAAAGACTAGGAGAAAGCAGTGTCATTAAGAATGAAGGAGAAAGTAAGAGGGGGAGGAGGGAGAGGAAGTTCAGCAGGGTTAAGGACAGAGAGGGACAGGGGAGAGTCAGAGACACACATAGAGATAGAGATGGAAAGAGAAGACAGAGGGAGGGAGAGAAATAGGGAGGGAGGAAGGGAAGGAGAGAGAGAGGAGAGAAATAGAGATAGAACTAAGAGAGATAAGAATGATAGAGATAAGTGAGAGAGGAAAGAGACAGATAAAAGAGAAAGAGGAGAACAAGAGATAAGAGCTAGAGCTAAAAGACAGAAATAAAAGAGAAAGAGATAAGAGAGGAATAAGAGAGATAGCTAAGAGAGATAAGAGAGAAAGAAAAAGCTAAGGGAGAGAGATAAGAGAGAAAAGACAGATAAGAGATAAGAGATATGAGAGATAAGAGGGATAAAGAAGATAAGAGAGATAACAGAGAAAGAGAGATAGAGATAAGAGAGAAAGAGAGAAAGGGGAAAGAGATAAGAGATATAGAGATAAGGGAGATATAAGAAAGATGAGAGAGGAAAAGGAGAAAGAGATAAGAGATAAGAGAAAGAGAGATAAGGGAGAGATAAGGGGAGATAAGAGAGATAAAATAGAGAGATGAGTGAAGAAAGATGAAAAAGAGATAAGGGAGAAAGAGACCTAAGAGAGAGAGAGAGAGAGAGAGAGAGAGAGAGAGAGAGAGAGAGAGAGAGAGAGAGAGAGAGAGAGAGAATTGTTGTTTACTCTTTCTTGGTTCTTTATTGTTGTCCTTGTGGGACTGGTGCTTGATGGTCCTTTAGGTAGATTTGAAACTCCTCACTTTCTGGAGGGATAGAAATGAGCCCCGGTTAATCAAAGTCATAAAGTAGATGGGACTTAAAAGTTTGTCTTTCTTTCTTGTTCATAATTTAAGCCTAATTTAAAATTTCTTTATCCTTCCTTCCCCCGCTCCAACAAATTTCTAGCAAATATTCCTGATCTCATTGTTGATGGAAGTAATTTCCTCAACAGAGATTCATGGATCTTGGTACTGTCTCTCTTCCCTTGGGGTTCTCATCTTCTCTTTCTGGCATCACAGTGAACACAGACTAGGAGACAGATTTGGAAACATTTTAAGGTCATGCATTCACTCACTCTTGGAAATAGAATCATCATATTCCCCAATACAACCATTCTTCCTCTTTGCCATCTTCATTGTTTCTAACTGCTCTTCTTTTCATTAGACAACACAATCCAGTGGCAGACTTATTCATGTCTATAAGGTAAAGGAGAATAGAAGACAGAATGATGACCTACTGAAGTCAGGCATTGGAGATCACCAACCTGGGTCAATTGAAATGAAATACCATACTTCTTCTCTACTAGTTTACTTTTCTTCAAATGATACTCCATAAATAATTCCTTCTCTCACCAATTTTTGTCAGACAATAAAGCAGGGACTCCCCCCCCGCCCCCAGCTTTCCCATCAATCTTCACAGAAGAAATAGAAATAGTTCCTGCTGGATCAGAATTTATCTGGTCAACATGACTAGAGCTAGAAGGGGATTCAGAGACCTTTAGTCCAACCTCCTCATTTTATGGATAAGGAAACGATCAACTTTCAAGGAAAGTCAAGATTACATAGCTAGTCCTGGAAGAGCTGGGATTTGAACTTAGGTTCTCTGACTCTAAACTTCAGCACATATTTTACTGTATCAGGGATAAGATGTCTTGGTCTTGTCCTGTCCTTTGTATGCCTTACAATATCCTGTAACTGGTTACTTTTGATTTCCCAGAGAAAGTTCTAGTTCCAAACGACTCTCACTTCTTATAAGGCTTTCCTCCTCTTATTCTTTCACTCTCACCAACTGTCTAGTTGGCAGATAACATCCTTAGGGTCCAGCATTAGACATATTTTGCAGTAGGTGAGTCAGTCAATAAATATTTTTTAAGGGCCTGCTATATGCTAGGCACTTTGCTAAGCACTGGGGACACACAAAAAGATAAAAACAAACAGTTTTTGTTTTCATGATCATGGTCTAATAGGTAGACAAGGTTTGTCATTGGTGTCCATGAGTTTCTGCAGTCCTTAGATTAGGAGTCTGATCAGCAGTTGAGGGGAGCACAGTGGATAGAGCACTAGGCTTGGAATCAGGAAGAATCATATTCCTAAATTCAAATCCAGCCTCAGACCCTTACTAGCTGAGTGACTCTGGATAAATCACTTAAGCCTATTTACCTCAGTTTCTTTATCTGTAAAAGTGACCTAGAGAAGGAAATGGCAAACCAATCCAGTATCTTTGCAAAGAAAACCCCAAATCGGGGTCAAGAAGAGTTGGAAAACAAGAGACCTTTTTTTGTGATATTCCTTTTGCTGAGTCTTCAGGTGACGAATGCCTTTGTGCTAGCTTTCTTTTCCCTTCAAAATTCTAGTCCTAGGGAATAACTGATATAATTTTTGTGTGCAAAAGTTTCTTTCAGGGACATCTGAATTTTCAGCATTATGAATAATTGAGGATTTAAGGACTTTGATCTCTGTTCTTTGTCGAGAGAACCTCAGGCATATGGGACAGGTAGGAGAGATCTTTTGAGAAGCAGGTTGATAATTTTTTTTGGGGGGGGGGAAAGGAGTCCTCTGGTGCTTTTCAAATAATATCAAACAGGCAGAATGTTTACATAAAACTGGCTTGTTAATTTCCTTTCCCTTCTTTTCAGTAATCCAATTCAAAATCCTTTTAAATTAAACAAACATTTATTAGGTGCTTACTGTTTGTAGAGGTCTATTCTAGGTTCCAGGAAAGGTGCACCATCTGAGTCATTTTCAGTCTAGTAAAGGTATTCACGATCTGCATAAATAATTATAATTCCAAATAATCCATGGTGAATGAAAAAGAGAAGAAAGTTAACCTACGACCAATTGCAGAACCTAGCTCAGTAGTTGGGAGGGTGGTCAGCCAGCACTCCTCTGTGTGCTGCTTTGCTTCTGGTGTCCCCATTATCCAGTGAAAATTGACTCTCTCTGCTTACTTTTCAAGTTGTGTTCAGTGGGAGGAGGAGCTCCCTGACTCCATCTTGCTGTTGGATTTGGATTCCTGTCTTTTTGAAGCTCTTTACAAATGTTGGTATGGAAGGATAATCAGAGCAATTTTGGCTTTTTGATTTATTTTTCATTTTTCATTTTTGGTTACGTGCTTTTATCATGGTTTACATGATTCTTGTCTCCCTCCCCTCTTCCCTCCCCACTCCCAGAGCTTACAAGCAATTTCACTGGGTTATTCATATATTATCACTCACTCAACTCCCATTTCCACATTATTCATTTTTGTAATACAGTAGTCTTTTAAAACCAAAACCCCAAATCATAAGAGGTTTTGGCTTTTGCTGCTACTAAGCTGCCATCTTGACTCTGCCCCCTGTGTTAGATCCAAGGAGGGAAAAGACCATTTTTGCCTTACATAGATGGAAGGCAAATCCGTGCAACCACTTCTACAGGGTCCAGAAGGCTTCTCAGTGTTGTAAAATTCTTTAGGTAGTCCCTGATTATAGGGAATTATAGGAGTTACTGTGGGTTCTTTTATGGGATTCTCATCACAGAGATAAATTCACATATGAAGAATGTGGAGGAAGGATATGACAGGTTTGAAAAGAGGGAGTTATAGAAAGAACAAAGATTACCTTGAATCTGGGGCTTTTCCTTAGAATTTGGAAGGATCATATTTGGTGTGAAGCAGGATATCAGGCACCCTATCATCAACATCTTCCTCCTCCTCCTCCATCTTCTTCCCCAAGACTAGAAATTTAATCTCTTTTGGTCTCCATTCCCTAGAAAATAAATGAATTTTATGTACTAGATGGTATCTAATGATCCATTTAGATTAGAGTTTCTTAACTCAGGTTTCATGAATCTACTCCATGGACAGATTTTAGGGAGTCCATGAACCTGGATGGAAAGAATTACTTTTACATTCATTAACTTCTAAATGAAATCTAGCATTTCTTTCAGTTATAGAACCGGAAATAAGCCGTTATCTGGGGAAGGATCCATAGGCTTTATCAAATTTCCAAATGGGTTCATGTCAAAAAACACTACCCAACTTGTCTGTGTTCCCTTCTGAACTTCCTTTTGCGTTCTAATGCTTATTTCTATCATTCTCTCTGTGATCTCTGCCCCAGATTATTTACTTGGTTCTGATGATTACATTTAGCATCAGTTTTTACAAGTTGTCCCAGATTTTTCTGAATCTGTCCCCTCTGTTATTTCTTAGAGCTCAATAATATTCTATTTCATATTATATACCATTATTTCCCTAATTATAAGGTATTCATTTGCTTTCAATTATTTGCTATAATAAAAAGTGTTGCTATGAACATTTACCCTTATTTATTTATATATGTGTATATACATGAATTGTGGGGTATGTGGAGTGTTCAGGGAAGACTAATACCCCTGGTGTGAGAGCTTTTTGAGTCTTTTTCAGGGTGGCTCATCTACTAGGTCTACCTGCCACCCAGCACTCACCTATCATTACAAAAAGTTGTAGCATACCCAGTGGCCACACCCTGGTAAACTGTCTTGGCAGATGGGCTAAACCAGGTTGAAGGTAACTGACAAGCCTCAAACCTGTTGGTGGATTAGTGGGTGTCTACCCTGGAAATGTAAAGACTTCCCCCACCAGAAGGGGCAGATGAAAACAACTTGTTCTAACACCCATGAAGGCAGTGGAAATGGGTGTTGTGGAGCACTTAAGGCTTGGTCAGACATCAAAGACATCATATATGTGTTATATGTATACATCCATGTGGATACATACAACCATGTGTATATGTATTTATATATCTTTCATTCTCTTTGGGGAAAAAGCCCAATAGTAATATAACTAGATCAAAGAGCATCCACAATTTAGTTCCTTTTTGGGTGTAGTTCTAAACTGCTTTCCGGTATGGTTATACTACTTCACAGTTCTAAGAATGCATTAGTGTGTTTGTCCTTTCACAGACCTTTCAACAACTATCATGTTCATTTCTCATCATCTTTGTCAATCTGATAGCTGTAAGATGGAACCTCAGAATTGTTTTAATGTGAATTTCTCTTGATATTAGTGAGTTGGAACATTTTTCAATGTGCTTATTCAGATTTTTCTATTCATTTGCTCATATGTTTTTGATTATTCATTTATTGGAGAAGCCACTCTTGTTTTAAAATATTTATATAAATTTCCTTTATATCTTGGATTTCTTTATTAGAGAAATTTGCTAGACAGATTCCTCCCCCTAATTGATGGTTTTCCTTCTAATTGCAACTGTACTGATTTTGTGCAAAATAATTTCAATTCCATGTAACCAAATTTTTGTTTTATTTCCCATGATCCTCTCTTTCCCTTATTTGGTCAAGAATTCTTCCCCTATCCGAAGCTGTGAAAGATTTCTCCTTCTTTGTTCCTCTAATTTGTTGTATCATATGACCTTTAATATTTAGTCATATATCCTTTAGGAGTTTATTGCAGCATATGGTATAAGATGCTGGTTGAAAACTAATGTCTCTCAGATTGCTTTCTAGCTTTTCCAAGGGTTTTTGTAGAATAGTGAGTCTTTACCCCACTGGTTAGAGATCCTTAGGTTTGTTGATTACTATGCCACCATCTTCTATTGTTCCTGGGTCTTGTGTAACTAATCTGCTCTACTCAATCTATTTTTTAAATCAGGACCAAATAGTACTGATGATTATTGTTTTGGAATATAGTTCAAGATCTAGTATCCTTAGACTCATTGTCCTGTTTGGATTCTCCCAATTCCTTCAGTCTCATTATTAATAAAATGGCAAGGGGGACAGTGGGTAGCAAATTGAAGACTCAATGTTTTTTGTGGTTCTATCCTTATATCCAGAGCAGCTTCACCCAGCTGGTATCTTAGATTTCTTCTTAGAACCTTCTTGCATTGGACCAGAAGAAGAAACAGGAGCATCGTCTAGTATTGCCTGTTTGAACAGTCAATTAGCATTAGGCTAGCCAGCAATAGTTTCACTTGGCTGTCATACTGGGTTGACCAGCGGGATGTTGATTGATATCGAGCCAGGGACATTGGCAAGAAGGATGAACAGTTTCCTCCTACATTTTTATATGCCCAATAGTGATATCTGAGTTCCCATTCATACAAAATTCCTACATCTGGCCCTGCCTGTTACTTATTATATTAGTGTGATGAGTCCAGGCTGGACATATGCTGGTCACTGCCTGTTTGACTTTGCAGTGGCAATCTGGAGGGAAAAATGAATCTATTGCTTCTCTCTCTGCCTGTGCTGAGACAGCCTGAGAACTCTCTTACAAAGACAGATACTCCTAGAAAATGACACAAAGGAAACAGAAAGGAGATTCAGAAGTTATTAACCCTCTGCCTGATCTTTCTCAGGTTGAATTTCCTCTTGGTCTTAAAAAGAAGGCCTGATTTTGCCAACTGCTCTAGGTTGGGTGAAATGTAGGCAGGGAAGCATTTTGGGATCCTTCCAGATGAGGGAGCCCCCAGCAAATGGACAGACTTTTCTTTATCATCATGGATAAAGTGAATGCATCACCTCCACCCCTGTTCCTGGAGCCCTTTAAGCTACTTAGTGCAGCCTAGCTAATGCACTGTCTCCAAGGAGTCATATAAATGGGCTGCAGTGGAATTAACTCTGACGTAATGGAATTTTGTTTTTTTGCCACTGATCATCAAAATAATTGCCTGGCACAAATGAAAATGTGAATGGCAATTAGGGTATCCTCGGTAATGACGCTGGATGGACAGAGGGTTCTGATGGATGGCATCAGATGTCCCTGCAGACACAGTGCTGGCTGAAAATTAGTGAGTAAAAAGTAGTGTTTATAAGATACCATTCTAAATAGGAGCAGCTTTGGGAGTGAGAATGTGGGGTGAATAGTTTAACAGAAGCACATTTCAGTGGCTGAGCTGCCCACAAAGATGGTGGTGATTCATGGATTACACAGCAAATTTGAACCTTATTGTTGCAAATAGAGAAAGCAAGGTGGAGTGGAAAGAGCATGGGATTTGGGCTCAATTAGATTTGGGTTTGAAGTACCTACTAGATGTAAAACCAAGAACAAGTCACTGAACCCCAGTAATAATATTCTTATTACCTTTCTTGCAGGGTTGCTACAAGGAAAGCACTTTATAAATCTTATGTAGAAATTAGTGATTAGCACAGCAGAAAAAGACATCATGGATTCCAATCCTAACTTCTTTCAGGTAATTCTGCAACCTTAAGTAAGTTACTTCATCCTTCTGGGTAGGTGTGGAATAGCAGAGAGGGTGCTGTATTTAGAGGGAGAAGGCCCTGGCTTGGAATTGGGCCTCAGGTCCTTATTAGCTTGTGGGACTCAGAATCACATAGACTCAGTCTCACTCTCCTCATCTATAAAGTGGGAGTAATATAAATTCAATTCAACCAAACATTTATTTATTAAACATCTACTATGTGCCAAGTGGGGATATAAAAATAGAAGTCAAGACAAGTACCTGCCTTTAAGGAGTAAGGTAAAAGGGGGCAGCTCCAGAGGGAGAAGATGCTGACTAGCATTTGGGGGTAGGGTAGGGATAATAATAGCAAATGAGATAATTTCTATAAAATATTTTACAAACCTTGAAGTGCTACATAAATGTGAACTGGTATTACATCCTCATTTGTAAAATGGAATAGATGGACCAGGTGATTTTGAAGGTCCTTTTCAGATATAAAAATTCCGAGATTCTTTATGATTCAATTATTTAGTGCTCTTGTCCTAGGAAGGTGAAGGGCATGGTTAGGTGTGAAGGATAACTCTTTTCTTTCTCTGTCTCTTTGTTTTTTCCTTCCTGTTTTTCTTCCTTCCTTCCTTCCTTCCTTCCTTCCTTCCTTCCTTCCTTCCTTCCTTCCTTCCTTCCTTCCTTCCTTCCTTCCTTCCTTCCTTCCTTCCTTCCTTCCTTCCTTCCTTCCTTTCTTCCTTTCTTTCTTCCTTTCTTCCTTTCTTTCTTCCTTCCTTTCTTTCTTTCTTCCTTTCTTTCTTTCTTTCTTTCTTTCTTTCTTTCTTTCTTTCTTTCTTTCTTTCTTTCTTTCTTTCTTTCTTTCTTTCTTTCTTTCTTTCTTTCTTTCTTTCTTTCTTTCTTTCTTTCTTTCTTTCTTTCTTTCTTTCTTTCTTTCTTTCTTTCTTTCTTTCTTTCTTTCTTCCTTTCTTCCTTTCTTCCTTTCTTCCTTTCTTCCTTTCTTCCTTTCTTCCTTTCTTCCTTTCTTCCTTTCTTCCTTTCTTCCTTTCTTCCTTTCTTCCTTCCTTTCTTCCTTTCCTCCTTCCTTTCTTCCTTTCCTCCTTTCTTTCTTCCTTTCCTCCTTTCTTTCTTCCTTTCCTCCTTTCTCTCTCTCTCTCTCTCTCTCTCTCTCTCTCTCTCTCTCTCTCTCTCTCTCTCTCTCTCTCTCCCTTTCTTTCTCTCCTTTTGACAAACACTGGATAATTGTTATGGTAGTTGATGAGGATTTTTCAGAAAGTACTGTAACATGGTAGGAAGAGGGAGGATGTCATGGGTTCTTGTTTCTTCAAAATAAAACAAATGAAAAGAGCTCTAACAACTCCTATGTTCTTGGGAAAATCATCTCACACTCTTACCTTCTCCTTATTTATTTTGGGGAGGTTATAGACTGCAGAACGTTAATCATATTATAATACACTTCAAAATTACTTTTGCTGGGTATGATACCCATCAGAAACCATAGTGCCTATTCCTTTTAATTCAAATAGATTCAACTCTACAAAACATTGATTAAGTATTTATGCTCTCTCTTTCTTCTTAGAACTTTCCCCAAAGGTTTCTGTGTTAATTGTATATGCAAGAAAAAACAATAACAACAACTCACTTAGTCATTCAAATCATCATTCTTGTTCTCAGTTGAGACTGCAAACCCACAAACCTTGGAATTCCTCAGTATTAGGAGTTGGTATTCAGCAGCTGGGGGATGCACAGTTATAATTGTAGAGGTCTGTAGGGTTGAGCCATTTGCCTCTGCTCTTTCCTAATGAATGGCAGCTTAGGCCAAGTGGAAGGACAGTGGTCATCTTTTAAAAAAATAAATTTTATTGATATATTTTATTATTTCATGACTTAGATTTCTCCTTGTATTCTTCTCCATACTCCGTTCCAAAGAGCCATCTTCTATAACAATGAATTAAAAAAAAAGAAATTTAGCAAAGCTAATTAATATACTACAATAAAAAAAGACATTTTTTGCAATGTCCACATGTATGAACCTCTCATCTCTGCAAAGGAGCAGGGAAAGATTTCTTATTTCTTTTTTGTGATCAAATTTGTTCTTTGTAATTTTAAAACATTTATTTTCAAATGTTTTGGGGATGCTCATTCTTTCTATTTACATTGCTGTGGATGTAACAGATAAAAAGTGCTTGGCATCACTATAAGTTGGATTTAGTCAAAATCCACATTGTTGAGTGGCTTCATGTCACTTTACCTGGGCTCACCTAGGTTTGTTAGATACCCCTATTTCTCTCTGGATTAGGCTCTCAAATTCTCAGAGATCAGTCACTACCACACAGTTCTGTTCAAACTCACAGAGTTCTTGGGAGGCCATACTAAAATGATAAAAATGATGATTATTTTCTTGTTTTCTTTGTTATTAATTTTTGGGTTTGTGCTTTTACTTCTGTTCACCTATTTATGGGGGGTTGAGTTTGGTTGCTAGTGTTGTTTTAGGATGTACAATTGTTATTAGTTTATAAGATACTTTTTTAGGATTGTTAGTTTTTTTAGTTTATTTGGGGGTTTGCCCTCACTTTCCCTACTCATTATTCTAGCTCTTGAATCCCCATCCAAAATGCTTTCTGTCTATATATCTAGCCTCTCACAAGATTATGTATTTACACAGTGCATGATATTTATGCCAACATTAATAATACTTTTAGAACTTAAATATAAATAATTAAGGGACACCTAGGAGGCACAGTGGATAGATCATTGGGCTTGGATTCAGGAAGATATGTCTTCATGAGTATATTTGCCAAGAAAACCCAAAATGGTGTCATGGAGAATTGGATCCAACAGAAAATTTCTAAATAAATAATTTACTTAATAAAAATTTTAAAGATACTAACATATTAAAGCATATATATGATAATAAAATATACTGTCATACATATATAAACTTGGATCAGTCTCTCCCACTAAGGCACTTATTGTGTTGAAGAGTGGTTTTATTCATATAAGAGCCTGTCAAAGAAGCACATGAGAGAGAAAAATACTTAGGGTAACTCACATCTTGGGGCTGCAAAGCCAGTTTTACTAGTCCATTTGGGAATATCTCCATTCCATGAGAAGGCAGCGAGGTGGTATAGTGGTTAGAATGCTGGGCCTGGAGTCATGAAGATTCATTTTCCTGAGTTCAAATCTGGCCTTAGACACTTACTAAGTACGACTCTGGACAAGTCACTTAACCTGTTTGCTTCAGTTTTCTCATCTGTAAATAAGCTGGAGAAGGAAATGACAAATCACTGTAGTCTCTGTGCCAAGAAAGTCTCAAATTGGGTCACAGAGTCAGACATGACTGAAAATGATTGAATGACAAAAGCATCACATGAAATGGTTCCTTTGTTTATTGCTTTCTTGTTCATTCTCACCACTATTCAGCTGGGGAAATTATTTTTTCTCCTTGTAAATAACCTTTACAAACTCGTTCAATTAATCATCATCCCTAAAAGGGCATTTAGAAAGTTAACTCTTAATGTGAATAGCAAGTCTCTTTAAGCCAGAAAACAGTAAAACACATCATTCTGGTTATC
Organism: Monodelphis domestica; assembly: GCF_027887165.1. Classification (NCBI taxonomy): domain Eukaryota; kingdom Metazoa; phylum Chordata; class Mammalia; order Didelphimorphia; family Didelphidae; genus Monodelphis; species Monodelphis domestica. The sequence continues at coordinate 132,081,589 of NC_077228.1, read as the reverse complement.
TCTTGGCGTGGCTCTATGGATTAGTCCAGTCAGTTATTCATTCAATATTTGATTGAAGAGCTGTTCAATCAGAAGAATGGGGTCTGTGACAACATAGTGCCAGCTTGCCAAGATAACAAAGCAATTGTAGAGTCCCTTTTCCTCCTAAAGCCAAAGAAGGTAGCAGAAAACATGTCCTTTTCAAAGTTGTTGTTGTTATTGAGTTGTTTCTAGTTGGGTCCAACTTTTTGTGATCCAGTTTATGATTTTCTTGGCAAAGATGTTGAAGTGGTTTGCCATTTCCTTCTCTAGCTAATTTATAGATGAGGAAACTGAGGCAAACAGTTAAATGTCTTGCCCAGGGTCACATAGCCAGTAAGTATCTAAGAATTTGTTAACTGGATTTGAATTCAAGAAGATGAGTCACCTATCTGCCCACCCCTATGAAAAATTTTACCTTTTTTCCAAGTCTAGTGACTCTTGGCCAATGAAGTCAATCTTCTTTCTGTCTCCTATTGACAGACTGCTTCTAATTGCCACAAAACTAAAAGAGCACCTTTTAAGCTGTATCTTCCTACTTCCTCCTCCCTCTCTGTTGTCTTCAAGTTTTTCTTCCCTTTTGATACTGTTTTCAGTGGCTCAAATAGGTGCTCCCTATTACTCTACCTACAAAATCATAAGTTCACAAATTTCGTCTTTTGACTATATGGAGTTTTAGTCTCCAAATGCTCTATGAGTTTTCCTTTTTTAAATTAAGTTTTATTTTCTTTAGTCATAAAACATATATATATACATATATATATATATATATATGTAGATTAACCAAGGTGCTCATTCTATTTGTAGTTCTGATGGCTACAATATAATTGTTCATCTCTGGTGACTTGGAGACTGCATTTCATTAATTTTTTTTAACTTTATGTTTCTTTAAGACACATTTCTTTAGTTTTTAATAAAGAAAATATCTTCCACTGCTTCTTATTGTCATAAATTTGGTCCCACACCAACAAGGCATCTTTCCTCCTTGAGGACAAAGATTGTATCGGGAGTGCTAGTTCATTCCTGTAATAGGGAGGTAGAGGTAGAAAGATCTCTTGAGTTCAAGAGTTTTGAGTTAAAGTAAGTTCACTAAGCTGACCAGTTATCTAAACTAGGCTCAGAAGTAATTTGGCAAGTATCTGCAAAAAAGAGGTTATCAGTTTGCTTAAGGAAGGTTGAAAGGGCTAGTTTAGAAGATGGAACAGTTCAAAGCCCTGTGCCTATTAGAGTGGGACTAGACCTGTGTAATTCCAGCCTAGTTGAGATGGGGAACCCAGCCTTAAAACTAAACAAAATAAACAAACACAAACAAAAAGATCCAAGTCCCAGAATCTATACCACAAATAATTTTCTCTTCCAAACTGCCCAAACTCTGTCTGAAAACTGTGTTTCTTTAATCCCAATATGAGCAGCGTATAGCTAAGAAAAAGATTTTTCTATTTGTATGAAGTATTGAAATGTTCTGCTATTACTATGGCAAAATCTTGCATTAACAACATAAACCTCTTCCTTTACACAAAACACTTTTCCTGAACTTTTCATCATTTGTTGCTCCTTATGAAAAAATCTGCAAAGAAACAATGTATGTTAAATAGTTATTGTTCTCTTGACTTCGCATCAGTTCATATAAGCCTTCTATGCTTCTCTGTATCTGTCATGTTGACCATTTCTTATAGTACATTCCATTCCATTCCTGTGCCATGAATTATGTTGCCATTTTACAAATAAGGGCCATTTATTTTGTTTCTGGTTCTTTGATATCATGAAAGGTGTTGCTACACAAATTTGTTGTGTATGGAGTCTTTCTTTTGGACAACTTATCTTTAGTAGCCCTAACTACATATGGTGACCTATAAAGGGGTTCACTGGATTTTCCTTGTGCGTGGCAAACCATATGAGATTCCACACAACTCCTTGAAAAAGAAACTGAGTCAGACTTCTTTGTCAGAAGAACGTGCCAGCTTTTCTGGCATTATTCTTGAGACCCGATTCTGACAGGTCAACTATTAGACATTTTTTTTCCCCCTATTCCAACTTTGATTCTGACTCTTCTGGATTCTGGCTTTGTAACCACTGGTAATGTGTTGATAGTTGACTGAGCTCAGGTTTCATGCCTGCTCCTCAGGAATATTTTGCATTATCATAATTATTTTTTCTTATTTGCTATGTTTTTTTTCATGTATTCTTCTCTTCTGTATGGGAAGGATGGAGGACATATGCATTTATATAGTGCCTATTATGTGCCAGGCACAATGTTAAGTGCTTTTACAAATACTATCTCATTTTATCCTCACAACAATCTTGGGAGGCAGATACTGTTGCAATCCCTATTTTACAGTTAAGGAAACTGAAGCAAATAGTAGTTAAGAAACTTGCCTAGGGTCACACAGCTAGGACGTGTTTGAGTCTCAATTTGAACACAGAACCTCCCATTTCCAAACCTGGCTCTCTATCCACTGAGCCACCTAGTTGCTCTGACACTAAACACTTTTGTTATAGGGAAGTTAGCAGGAGCAGGAGCAATGCTGAAAGGCAAAAGCAGGAAGGTTCAGTTTTAATATAAATCATCTCAATTCCTTTCCCTTCCTTCTCTTATCTTAATTAAACAATTATTTTAATTATATTTATATATACATATATATTTCACTTTTAATGGACAAAATATGTAGTTGCCAAATCTTGTTGAATCTTCTTGCAGAATGTTTTCCATCTACTCCCTTTCATTCCTTCCTAACCAGTTCTTGGTCTGGTTCAGGTTCTTATCATGTCTAGTTGAATTACTAAACTAGTCTTCTAATCATTATACCTGCCTCAAGTCTTTCCTGCCTACAAGCCATCTTTTACACATGGTTAGAGTGCTGGACCTGGAATCAGAAAGGCCTGAATTCAAATTTGGCCCTTACCAGCTAATGTGACCCTGGGCAAGTCACTGTCTGCCTCAATTTCTTAATCTATAAAATTAGGATCATTATAGTACCTATTTCCTAGAGTGTTTGTGTGGATAAAATGAAGTGGCATATGGAAAACACTTGATAAATCTTAAAGTGGTATATAAATCATTATTAATTATTTATATGATTATACTATATAATATTATATATAATAATAAACATAAAATAATATAAATAATTAATTATAATTAAATATCATTATTAATATTATTAAAGTGACAATAGCATAGGTTTTTGGATCATGTTGGACCATAGATCATGTTAATGGCCATTTGGAATTTGGAGTTAGAAATACTAGAGTTCAGATCCTGCCTCAGACACTTATTAGGTGTGTGGCCCTGGGCTAATTGCTGAATTTCTATTTGTCTTAGTTTTAGAGATCATACTAGCACCTCCTTTACAGGGTGGTTGTGAGGACTAGATGAGAGAATTTAGGTAAAAAACTTTTTAATCCTTAAAGAACTACATATGGCTATTCCAAAGATCCCACCTCCACCCCAGTTTTTGATGATCAGAGCCTTTAAGATGATAGAATTGGGTTTTACAATTTTTTTGGGGGGGGAACAAAGTGAAGACAAGGGGGAAATGATGGAGCAGTCTCCTTGGAAGGATTCAGCCTGAGTAGAAGGTAAACACATAAAGGGGGAAAGTGGGGATTTGCTTAAGGTAAAATAGCAAGTCAGACACTTCTGGAAATAAACAAAACAAAAAACAGATTCAGAGTAGAAGAATAAATAGATTTCAGGCATTTACAAACTTACAAAATTAGAACAGAGTAGTGGTACCTACTGGAACTGGCCTAGTTCATTGGTGTGGGTTGCTCCTCCATTAATAAATGTTTTTATTTTCCCCTTCATTTCTTACCTTCTTGCTTACCTGATACTTTGCTCAGACCAGTTCTCTTTCAGATTGCCTAGTGAAAAAAAATAGAATAAATAGGTTTCCAATTGTCTAAAGTCAATTCTCTATGAAAAATAAAGCATTAAAATTTTTATTTATTTAATTAATTTAAAATATTTTCTGTGGTTACATGATTTGTATTCTTTCCCTCTCCTTCCCCCCCCCCTTCCATAGCCAACAAGCAATTCAACTAGGTTTTACATGTATCAAAACATTTTTTAAAAAACTACAACAAATTCACTACATAAATATTAGTTATTATTATGTTATGTCATTTTTCTGCTCAAACAACTCCAGTGGATTTCTCTTCCCACTAAGTTAAAATAAAATATTTTGGATTTTAAAGCCCTTTGCAGTTGGACTTCAGCCTATCCCCCTTCCCAGATCCCAGATTTTAGCCAAACTAGACTACTTCTTATTCTTCCTATACCATTTTATCTCTCCTTTCCATGCCTTTTTTTTTTTTTATGGAATAGAGAATTATCAGAATGTACTCCCTCCCACTTCACCTTCATTTTGTTGAATTTTCTCAAATCTCTAGTTTCTTCAAAACCTCAGCAAAGCTCCATTTTCTATATGAGCCTTTCTTGACTTCCTCCTCTTTCTCCTTCCCCCTTCCCCCATTGAAGTTGGTAGTGGCCCATACCTCTGAAGTTGCTTTCTCTATATGTTTACTTATGGACTTATTATCTTTATATGGTATTTTGCATAGTATTTCTCATTTTTAGCATAGAGTCTGGCACACAGTAAGTGCTATAATTTGTGCTTTTTGATTGATTAAGGGAGGCAAAAAGAGATATGACAAACTTGCTGATGTTCACGTCTCTTGTTGCTTTTTTTACATGCTATATCTGCTGGTCAAGTTACACTGGATTTTGTTTTGGGGGAGCAGTACTAATTAAGGGTATGGGGTATGGCTTCTTCCTGTGCCTGTGGAATGCTGATTTTCCCCCTCCCTATGAGAGTTGCTTACACTGGAGGCTCTATCTCTAGGACCAGTGCTAAATTAGACAAATCTGGAAAATTCACCAAGTTGGATTTGACATGGTGCATCTGTGTTTCACAGAAAAAGAAAAATCTGTCTTGCTGTATTAAAAAATCCTTCCCAGACTCAATGAGGTAGTTTTGCTTTTCAAACTTCAGAGTGGCTCAAAATGAAGTAGTGGTTCTTATCTCAAGACAACAGGAACCACATGTAATGGTCCTTCGCAACTACAGAGTACACATCCTTAGGAAATGAAAAATTCTACCCATATTTATCTCTTTCTTTTTTTTTCACTGTGTTGGAACTATTATGAGTTTAATAAGAGAGTGTAGGCTTGTGCTATTGTAGGGCACATTAGAGAAAGTCAGTAGACCTATTATCCTAATGCTCACAGAGATACCATAAGTACACTTTGGTCCATATGCCTGCTTTAATGGGAAGATGAAAGACTTGCTAATGCCATTTGTTTCCTATCTAAATAGCAGACAGAAGGATAACTGAGCATCCTCTTTGCCTGTGTGATGCTGTAGAGGCATGAGGACCAAATGGCTGTGGTCGACCTTGGTTTTCCTTTCAATTAAATTGACTAGAGATAAGATCTGTATTGTTTCTGCAACGTAGAGATTGGTAGACATGTGGATGAGAAATTTCTCTGCCTCTGCCAATGGGACGAATGAGTGAAATACATCGGCACTTTAAATTAAGCTGAGCCTTTCCTGTGATGCTCCATTTTTCACTCCACCACTGAGGCTTCCTGATTGATAATGATGCATGTTTTTGGAAGCCAACAGGACAAGGACAAGTGGATAACTTGTAGGCTTTAACTTGCTTGGGGATGTTATCACTGAGTTGCCATATATAACCCATGCACTGAGTGCTGTTGCAAACAAAGCAGAAAATCCCGAGTTGGGTGTTGAGGAATGTGTAAAGAAGATATAGCCCCTTACTCTGAGGAAGTTTATGATTTTATTGAGGAGGCATCCTAAACCAGGTAGAACTGAATGTCCAAGGTATGAATAATAGGCACCAAATTCAGGGTAGATATGACAAATACTTATCCTTGCAGGTTTGAATGGTCAGGGAAGGCTTTCTCAAAAGATAGAAGAGGTTGAATTTGAACTTAATTCTTCCTAACTCTAGGCCCAACACTCAATCTACCGCATCATCTAATTTTCTCCAAACTAAATCTTAACCTGGCAAATTAAGAAAAAACATTCATGCAGCTACTTGGATGCAATATTCAGTAACTAGATCTCTGTGCATGATGCTGGGTGATATGAAGGTAAAACTCAGAAACAGTGGATTAGGGTTTCTCTTGAAATGCCCTGAGATGAAATAGAAATAAAACATCTTCAGCTTTATTCTCTGGATTATTCAGAACTATGTATTATTGGAGACTGTTGGAAAAAAGTTTGACCTGAGTTTTCAGATGCTTTGGAACTGAACTACCCTGATCTAGTACTTGTTGCCTCTGGGCTAAGAGTTAGTATGCTCCTGGAATATTTGCTGGAATGACATCTTTTACTAGTTAGAAAAACTTAGATTTACTATCTCCTCAAAATGCCCCTTTTGTTTCCTATATATCTCCCTCTTACTATATACAAATAAATCTTGGTCAGTGGCTTGCAAAATGTTCTCAGTTCTTAGTGCAATGAAAATTAGGCTGCTTTATTATTATTATATTATATATGTCATATTAGAGTCAGGAGAAATTTGGGTTTAAATCCTGCTTCTGGTATGTGACAAGTTATGGGACCAGAGACAAATCACTTACTATTTCAGTACCTCACTTTATTCATTTGTAAAGTGAGGAAAATAGTAACTATTTTTCTTTATAAATATATAACCAATTCATTCCTTTTATTATTTTTTTCAGTTCCATGTAGAAACAATTTTTAACCATTGCTTTCTGACCTTTTGCTACATAAATTCTTTCCTTCCCTTCCTCCTTTTTTCCCTTCCCAGGTGGTAAACAATCTGATGCCATGGTGCATCTGTGTTTCACAGAAAAAGAAAATCTGTCTTGCTCTATTAAAAAATCCTTCTCAGTCATTCCAATGTTGTCATTCCAATGTGGTCATTCCAATGTTGTCATGCAATGCAGATTTCTCTATTCTCCCCTCATATTGGGAAAGAAGACATATATTACACAAGTAGGAAAAATCTCATGAAGGAAATAAGCCAAGAAATTGTCTGATTCAATCTGCATTCATACCCTGGAAATTCATTTTATGACTATGGATAGCACTTTTTACCATAAGTCTCTTGGGGTTTTCTTGGGCCTATTCATTATGTATAATAGTTAAATCCTTCACAGTTGATCATTATACATTATTGCTGTGCTCTGGTTCTGCTCACTCCCCTTTGCATCAGTTCATACAGATATTTCTAGGTTTTTCTTAAACCACCTTGTCCATCATTTCTTATGGCACAGTAGTTTTTTCCCTTACAACTATATTCCACAACTTGTTCAGCCATTCCCCCATTGATAGACATCTCTTCAATTTCCAATTTTTTGCCACCACAAAGAGAGTTGTTATAGATATTTTTGTACACAAATGTCCTTTCCCCTTAGTAGTTATTTTTCTAGGGCTTCTAGAGTACAATGCATTGTGTAGGCCAAAATGATATGTTAATATGTATTTTTTCTCTTCCTCCATCACTTTTCCTCTTCTCTCTGAGATACCTTAAGTTATATAGATACTATTTATTACATATGATATTGCAAACAATATCATCCCTTTCAATTTGTGAGTCATGAATCTTTCAGTTCTAGGATTAGAAGAGTCCTATAACTCCCTGGTGGGAACTCAAATCAACCATTTTAGACAAGATGAGAAACTTTCAAATTTTAAGAGTTTTGAAAAAGATTCTACATCATGTTATCTTTCAAAAGATATTTCAGTATTTAATGATTCTACAGAAAGTCCTTTCTTGCATCTGATCCCATTTCTCAATACTGTAGTTTCGAAAGTCCTTTGTCTCTTGCCTTGTTCAATGGAGGAAAATATCTAGTTTATCTAATTGCTCTTTATATACTCAAAGATAATTCATTAATGTCTTACTCTGATGGCTCAGAGTGGCAAAGGAATAACCTTGGATTATGGAAAGCTGTGACTATGGAGGCAAGATCTAACGGGTCCTATTAGCAGGAAAGGTTTCCAGCATGGGCCCAGCGACCAATTGTCATCCAAAGTTTAGCCTAGCTTAGTCCGGATAGACTCATCACCAGAAATTTGACCATTACACAATTTAATCTTTTTAGCCATAGCAATTCATGAAATCATATGCAATGTCGTAGAGAGGCGAAGGTCTGTGTTGATTGAAGGAATGCCTGGATGGGTATAATTACAGATTTTTCAAAATGTGTAGTTAAACTAGCATTGGATAAGGAACCAGAAAACCTAGATTATAAACCTAATTCTACCATTTAGGAATGGTTTTACTTCAGATTAGGCAAGTTGCTTAACCTGTTTGACCTCAGTTTCTTCATTCATAAAACAAGAAGATTGTAAACAATGACCTCTGTGGTCCCTTCTATATCTAAAACCATAAGATTCTATAAAGCATCCTTGATACATATTTTTGTAGAGAACTATTGTTTTTATCTTTATTTCTCCAATATGAAGCACAATGCCTGGCTTAAGAAATGTTTGTTAAATGAATGACAATCATTTGTTAAGCATAACCCTAATTTATTCATATTATTTTCCTTCTACATACATTTTTGAGATCTATTTTATATGTAACATAACAATGAAACATAATTTATTATAAATAGGTAATAAATTATAATACATTTGTTTATTCAAGAGAAACACATTTTCACATTAACTGGACCCCAAAATCTGTCTTGTTATTTTTTCTTCCTTCTCATCTATACCTCCTCCCTTTGCAAGAAGACAGGTAATATTGTATAGGTTGTACATATATTATCCTTGATACATTTTTGTAGTTCTCTTGAGTTAAGCTGAATATCATTTCCATTGAAAGCAAACAGAATTTATAAACCATGAAAGAGTAAATACAATGCGTTGGTTTTCCAGAGGCTGTCAGTTTTTAGAATTGGCAATAAAAGGAGAGCTGAGATGGTATAATAGAGTGGTAGGAGTGCTGGGAAGATCTGAGTTAAAATCCCAACCCTAATACTTATCAAATGTGTGGTCAAGGATAATTCACTTAACCATAATGACCCTCAGACAGTTCTATAAGATTATAAATTGCAGTGTCCATACCAAGACATAAAGGCAATCAAAATTCATTGATGAGAAGACTAAGGACCTTGCTAATGACTTCTTTGTTTTTGTTTCCCATCTCAATGGAGCAAGAGAGATCAGGTGGTGAATTTTCTTTCTTTTTTTTTTTAAACCTTCACCTTCCATCTTAGAATCCATACTAAATATTGGTTTCAAGGTAGAATTTCAGTAAAAGCTAGGCAATTGTGGTCAAGTGACTTGCCCAGGGGTCACACAGTTAAGAAGTAAGTGTTTGAATCCAGATTTGAACCCAAGTCCTCCAAATTCCAGCTGGGCCTGGTTCTCTATTCACTGAGCCACCTAGATGTCCCTAAATGGTGAATTTCCAAGTCATTGTTATCTAGAGAAATAAAGAGTACTTGGATGTGTGGCAAATAAAGACAATCAGGTTATTTGCCACAGGTCTATCTCTTTCCTTTCTTCTCAGCTACCCTGCTTTTCTTTGGCTCGTCTCACCTTCCTTTAACTCCATTTTCCTGTATATTTTCTGTGGGAAAGTGATGAATGAATGAGATTGCCTTTAGGGACCAGGTACTACACACCTGTGTACTGTGAAGGAATAAACAATGAAACAGATTTTATTTCTGCCACAAGGTGACATTACTGGATCTCTTCCGGATTTCTGAGCTCATATGACTTCTTTATGCTCTTTTAAACTATAATACTAAAGAGTTAGAGGATCACAGTATCATAGATCTAGATCTTCTTACTGTTATGTCTATTCAGTCAAAGGAAGAACAGACTATATATATGTATATATATATATATAAATATATGTACACATATAATGTATGTATGTACATAAGAGAATTATCTTCAAGATTTTTGAAAGTTCCATAGGGCATTGGCTCTGGCCATTCTTTTAGGTCATCCCACTAGTGCTAATGATACTGCATTCTAGTTAAGGCTAATTATTATTTCTGTTCTAAATCTCTGTTTCCAGGATTTCCAGGTTGGATAAGTTTCATGTCTTTTTGGGGAAAAAAACCCAACTAAATACATGAAGTTTATGTGTAGGACAATTTCTAGAGAAAAGGCATGCATGAATTATTGCTTTAATACTTGATGAAATTTGTGATATATTGATGTAAGCACTTGCTTTACTGATACAGAATCAGAATGAAACTCTTCCAAGCCTTGCTTTTAGCTTAATAGTGGATGCCTAAAAAATTCATCATTTTGTCACCAGCCTTCTGGTAATGAAGTTCTCTAAACTTAAGATGACAATTGATTCCTTGGCTCATATTGGAGGTCTTTCCATCTTAATAGGTTCTGCTAAAGTATGTGTTGGCTGCAGAGTCCTTTTAATAATCTATGTCACCTCCACACCAAGGCAAAGTCAAATCTAGGGTGGAATAAGTGGAACTTTGTCATAGGGGACTAAAATTGTATTTTTGCAGGTATAAACAACTGAACTTAGCAATGATGATCAAGAATAATTAGTTAAAATAGGAATTTACCAGATGATGATATTCCCCTAGTGAGTCACATCCCAGACTAAGTTCTTCCTTGGTCTGGTTCTGTTTCCTCTTGCCAAAATTGATTGCTCAGGGTGTATGGCATCTTTTGCTTTCCCTCCATGAGGCCATGTGTTGTGAATTTCAAGATCTTTCCTCTACCTGTGCAATGGATATAAAAAGTTAATTATGATTTTGATATAAGGCATAATGGTAAGCCTTTGTGGAGCATATTCTACAATTTCAATTCAGAATAAATTCACTTAGGATACCGGTTTAGTATGTTACTCTGATATTAGCTTCAAATAGTTGCTTTTACTTCCCAGGAAAGCATGCAATATTAAAGAGGAATTTTTTCAAAGAGCAAGGAAACCTAGGTAGGATAGCCTTCTCAACTCTCCAGCATTCCCTTCCCCTTTACCTCATTTGAATGACATCTCAGTTAAAAATTCAACTAAACTCAACAAACATTTACTAAACATTTGTTATATGTACTATACAGGTCTGTTGAAAATTGTGCAAGGTACTATGAGAGGTGCCTGTGATAAAAAATAAAAAACAAGACGGTCTCTGCCTTCAAGGAGCTTATATTCTATTTGAATATTGGGATATAACATGTAAGTAATTAAATGCAAAATTTAATAAAATATATGTATTTTTAAATATATAAAAATGTTTATATAAAACATATTAGAATATACCTAAATATACTATATATAAAATATTTAACATATATTTATATGGTTAAATTAATATAAATTAATTTAGGAGCATAAACTGATGCAAAATTTTTCTTGGCCCTTGGAGGTATTCTTAAATTTGAATCCTCCTAGTGTACTTTGGGAATCAGGAGAAGCCTCATGTCTAAGGTAGAACCTTAGCCATAGTTCAGGGAGCTCTAAAGGAAACTATTTGGTAGAAGTGAAGAAGGAATTTGTTTGGGCATGAGAGGGTGGATAATGGCATGGAGGTAGAAGGCAAGGGCCAGGGCTGGAAGAGATCTTAGTGCCATCTAGCTCCATGGATAGTTTTTCAGTCCAACTCTTTGATAGATTGATTTCGAGAAAAATACTGATTTAAAAAAATTCTCTTGGGGAATTTCCCCACCATGGCCAGTGTCCAGATGGTTTGTCTTAGGGTAAAAGACATTGTCCTTGGGGAGTGCTAAACTTGTAAGTCTTCAGCCAGGGTCTAGGAGCTGGAAGGGATTATTCTTTTAGAGGGAGTACAGTAGTTAGAAGCAGGTCCCAACCTGAGTTCCTCTATCTCAGGTGATGTAAATCTGCTCCCAAATCCCATTACGTATTTCTTTGTATGTGGGAGTCAGGGGTGGTAGCTGTTATCTTTTGGGAGAAGAGTGGAATTGTAGAGTAACTATAGAATGAAAACGAAGTGAATTTACAGAATTCAGCCAACATGAAAGACAAAAGAAGAGAAATGTACAAGAGCTTGTACATTTCTCAGCGAATCTCCAGGTAACTGCATCTTTCCCCTCTCTTGTTGTTCAGTTATTTCAGTTGTGCCTGACTTTTTGGGACCCCTTTTGGAGTTTTCTTGGCAAAGATCCTGGAGTAGTTTGTCCTTTCCTTCTCTAGCTCATTTTACATATGAAAAAAACTAAGGCAAATAAGGTTACGTGCCATGCTCAAGGTCACACAGCTAGTGAACTGAGACCTTTCTAACTCCCAGCCTGGCACTCTACCCACTGTGCCACCCAACTGGTCCCTTTTCCCTTGCTTAACAATTCATATTTCTGGAATGTGCTCCGGTTTAGTAAGCGCTTTCCTCCTGATTGTGATTAGCAGTGCACTGTGATATAAACATAAAGAATCTATAGTATTAATCGCTTACTATGTGACAGGCAGTGTATGAGATCTATGGATTTATAAAACAAAACAAAACTATCTCTACCCTTAATGAATTTACTTACTTTCCATCTTGGAGTCAAAATATTTGGATTCAGACACAGCTCCAAAATTGCTAGCACTATGATCTCAGGCAATTTCTGTAACTACTTTGTGCCTCAGTTTCTGCTTCTGTAAAATAGGGACAATTTATATTACCCATCTTGCAAGCATGTTGTGAGGAAAGTGCTTTGGAAAGGTTAAAGCCATATATAGGTGAGTCATTATTTTATTTTATTAAAAAAAACCCCTTACTTTCTATCTTAGAATCAATACTGTCTATTGGTTTTTAAGGCAGAAGAATGGTAAGGGCTAGGCAATGGGGGTTAAGTGACTTGACCAGGGTCAGACAACTAGGAAGTATCTGAGACCAGATTTGAACCCAAGACCTCCTGTCTCTGGGTCTGGCTCTCAATCCACTGAGCCATCCAGCTGCCCCTGAGCTATTATTTAAAAGAGGTATTTAGATGCCATATCTTCCTCCCACACCCTACTTCTTTTAGCAAACCTTTTATTTTTTAGTGTATTATATTATTTTTGTCATTATTAACAATATTTTATTTTTTCCCCTAGTACATGTAAAAACAATTTTTAACATTATTTTTAAAAAAAGTTTTGGGTTCCAAATTTTCTCCCTTCTTCTGACCCTTTCTCCTGTCCTCCCTGAGATAGTAAGCAATCTGATAAAGATTTTACATGTATAAAAATATAAAATATTTTTCCATATTAGTAATTTTGTGGAAGAGATTTCAAATAAAGGAGAAGAAAGAAAATGTAGTGTCTCAGTATGTATTCAGACTCTATCAGTTCTTTCTCAGAGGGTAGATGGCAGTTTTTTAATCCTTATTTTTTTGGGATTGTTTTGGATCATTGCATTGCTGAGAATAACTGGGTCAGTCACAGTGGTTCATTAAGAAATATTGCTGTTAGGAGGGGCAGCTGGGTGGCTCAGTGGATGGAAAGCCAGCTCTAGAGACAGGAGGTCCTGGGTTCAAATTTGGTCTCAGACACTACCTAACTGAATGACCCTGGGCAAGTCGCTTAACCCCCATTGCCCAGCCCTTACCACTCTTCTGCCTTGGAACCAATACACAGTATTGATTCCAAGATGGAAGGTAAAGGTTTAAAAAAAAAGAAAAAATATTGCTGTCACTCTATACAATGTTCTGGTTCTGCCCACTTCACTTTGCATCTGTTCATGTAAGTATTCCCAGATTTTTCTGAAATCAACCTGCCTACCATTACTTATAGCATAAAAATACTCCATCACTACCATCTACTACAACTTGTTCAGCCATTCATGTATTGACAGATAACCCCACAATTTCTAATTCTTTGGTACCACAAAAAGAGCTGCTATAAATATTTTTGTACAAATAAATCCTTTTCACTTAAAATATCTTTGGAATTTGGTATTGATGGGTCAAAGGGTGTACATAGTTTTAGAATTCTTTAGGCATAGATATAAATTGCTCTTCAGAATGGATCAGATCAGAACTCTACAAACAGGGTGTTAGTGTCCCAGTTGTCCTGGATCCCCTCCAGCATTTTTCAATTTCCTTTTGGGTTATATTAGCCAATCTGATAGGTGAAAGGTGGTGCGAGTTTTAAAAATTTGCATTTCTCTAATTAAGAATGATTTAGAGCATTTTTTCATATGACTATAGATGGCTTTGATTTCTTTATCTGAAAACTGCCTGTTCATATTCTTTGTACATTTGCCAATCAGAAAATGACCTTTATTTTTTTTTTATAAATCTGACTTAGTTCTCTATATATTTGAGAAATTCGTCTTTTATCAGAGATACTTACTGCAAAATCCAACCTCCACTCAGCTTTCTACTTTTCTTTTAATCTTGGTTGAATTTTTTTTTTTGTTTGTACAAAACCTTTTTAATTATATATATTCAAAATGATCCATTTTGTATTTTATAATGATTTCTATATCTAGTTTGGTCCTAATTTCTTCCCTTTTTCATAGATATGACAGGTAGACTGTTCTATGCTCCAGTAATTTTTTTATGGTGTCACACTTTATGTTTAGATCATGTTCCCATTTACTCTTATCTTGGTATATGGTGTGAGATTTTGGTCTATTTCCAGGTGTGGTCATATCAGTTTCCAATTTTCCCAATAGTTTTTGTCAAACAGTGAATTCTTGTCCCAAAAGGTTGAATTCCTTGCTATAATCTCCTTGCTTCATTCATTAGGGAGACTGGTTTATAGTTTTCTGAATTGCCTGATTGTTCTTATGGCTTGAATTATCTGGAGTTGCAAAATGTTTTCTTCCTGGCTAAAGGGAGAACCACCAAGCCTTACCATCTATTTTGCCACTGCTTTTCTTCTTCCTTGTTTTTTTTTTTTAAAGATTAGGTAGGTACCACAAGCAGAGGCTGAAATTCATCTGCCATTCAGGCCCCATGACCATATTATCATCAGTCCTTCCTGGCTGAATTAGGTTTGTGAGATATAATGAAGTTACCAAGTTGCGATTCTGCTCTGTTAGCAGCCATCAGGGAATGCAGCTTTTCAGTTTAAGTCCTTGATAATTTGAAAAGTGAGTCAGGCAGAAGACAAGTATATGAAAGGAAAAACCTTCCCCCCTTCTAATAAAAGAAAGCTATATGGGAGATGAGCTAATTCATAGGCTTTTGGAAGCTGTTTCAGAATATAAGCATCTGAGTAAATTTCTCAGAAACATGCGTGCAAATCAGGCCTCTGTATTTTCTTGAAGAAGATATTTCTTGTCCTTCTTTCCTGCTCCTTTCCCCTAGAAATCATTTTTCTGCTTTCTATACTTAATTAAAGAAATCCCCAAGTGAAAAGCAGCTCTGCACTTCTGAACTCCTGCCTAGGAAGGTAGGAATTTTCTAGGTCCTTTTTTGAGATTCCTGTTTGGAATCTGTTGATCTACCCACACTTGAAGTTTATAAAAAAAAATCTCCTTTTTCTCAGTCTTCCCCAAAGGCCTGTACAATTTACTCAAACTGCACACTCAACCAAATTCAAAGGGAAGCTACACCAGACCTAGTCTCTGACCCAAGCATAGACCTTACTCTTTGATATTTTCTTTATGTTTTGGACCTCCATTCCAAAGATGAGTTTTAGCTGGGAGTTGGGTTTTCTAGGCTTAATGTTTATTACTTTCAATTATTATTATTTATTCATTCATTCCCTATTATTCAAATATTATTAGTTCATTTATATCTCACTTATGGTCAGGGCCAGAAATAAAGAAAGAAATATTCTTTAGGTATTTTGATGGTTTTCAATTGTTTTACAGTCATGTCCTACTCTCTGGGACCCTATTGGGGATTTTCTTTGTAGAGATACTGGAGTAGTTTGCCATTTCCTTCCCCAGCTCATTTTATAGATTAGGAAACTGAGGCAAACATGGTTAAGTGACTTGTTCAGGATCACACAGACATTAAGTGTCTGAGACCCTATTTAAACTCATGAAAATGAGTCCTCAATTCCAAGCTCAGGGCTCTATCCACTGTGCCACCTAGTTACCCCTCTTTAGTTATAATCCTTTCTTTTTTTAAAAATCCTTACCTTCCATCTTGGAATCAATATTGTGTATTGGTTCAAAGGCAGAAGAGTGTTAGGGACTAGGCAATGGGGGTTAAGTGACTTGCCCAGGGTCACACAGCTAGAAATAATCTGAGACCAGATTTGAACCCAGGACCTCTTATTTCTGGGTCTGGCTATCAAACCACTGAACCACCTAGTTGCCCCCTTTAGTTATAATTCTTGAGAAAAACAGTGATCTGACTCATAGGACAGACTTGCAGAATGAGCCAAGAAGGAGTTACTTTCTTCAAGTCAGGCAGCTGGAAAGGGATAGAGTCAAAACTCAACACATGGGTCAATGGGGATATGACTGGGAAAGTAGACTCTAAAAGATCACCCTAGTGCAAATATTAATAATATGGAAATAGGTCTTGATCATCGACACATGTTAAAACCAGTGGAATTGTGCATCAGATATGGGAGGGGGGTGAGTGGAGAGAAGGGAAAGAAAATGAGTCTGATAACCATGGAAAAATATTCTAAATCATCTAATTAAATAAAATTAAAAAAAAAACCCTCAAACTCAAGATTTCTGACTCACATCTCCTTTAATGTTAATAATCAAAAGATACTGTTCAGTAATTTTCAGGCATGTCTAACATTTCATTTCCCAACTTGGAATTTTTTGACAAAGATACTGGAGTGTTTTTCCATTTCCTTCTCCAGCTCATCTTACAGAGGAAGACACTGAAACAGAGTTAAATGACTTTCCCCAGATCACATGGCTAGGAAATATCTCAGACTGAATTTGAACTGAGTATTCTTGACTCCAGGTCTGGCATGCCATCTACTGTGCCACCTAGCTGCCCATCTGTAAAGGCAAAGAGTATATTATGATTTTCTCTTCCAGATCCAGGCTGTCTACATCTGCCTCTTAGGGGTCCAGGGTACCCTGGAAGGGATTTAGGATGTCTTTTCACTCTTCCCCTTGATCTGAGCCCCAATCAGCTGCATTTCCCCCATTGGGAGGAATCACTAACTAGACCTCCAGTTACTTTTGGCCATTTAATGTGATATTCACTTCAAGGTTATAGCAAGAACAAACTACAAACATTTTCCCCAACACTTTGGAGTCTTCTCTCTTTTAGGCTAATTTGGTCTCTGGGGAGCATAGGTTCCCTCCTTAAATGGAAGAATTTAGGACTCCTCTCTCCAATCAGAAGATCAGAAGGAATAGTGAAGAATGTGAGGATTAAATTTATTAATTTTGAATTAAATTGGAAGTCAGGCCAAGTTAATATCTAATTGTGTCATGACTATGAGATGAGCTCTTATTTCAGAGACTCTGGTTTGGGCCATGAAGGACACCTTTGTTCTAGCACTGAAGCTGGGCAAATGGTAAAGATTTCATCTGGGCTCCCAGATTCTTTTGTCTCACTAGCCTGACTTCCAAATTAATTAAAAATTAATACATTTAATCCTCACATTCTTCACCATGCCTTCAATATAGGTACTGTTGGGGAATCTTATCATTTTGTAAGATGTAATGCTTGTTCCTCACTCTTCATCAGTATATTCTGATCCTCTGATTGGAGAGAGGAGTCATAAATATTCCTACATTCAAGGGAAGTCAGGACAGCTCCTCAGATCTCTTTCTCTCTCTCTCTCTCTCTCTCTCTCTCTCTCTCTCTCTCTCTCTCTCTCTCTCTCTCTCTTTCTCTCTCTCTGTCTCTCTGTTTCTCTCTCTTCTCCTTTCCACTCTCTCTCTTTCTCTCCTTTTTATTTCTCCTCTCTCTTTTTCTCTTTTTCTTCCCCCTCTCTCCACTTTCTCCTTTCCTTTCTCTCTTTTTTCTCCTTTTTTCTTCCCCTCTTTTCTTCTTTCTCTCTCCTCCCTCTTTTTCCTTTCTCTATCCCTCCTTTTTATTTCTCCTCTCTCTTTTTCTCTCTACTTTTTTCTCCCCCCTCTTTTCTTCTTTTTCTCTCCTCCCTCTTTTTTCTTCCTCTATCCCTCCTTTTATTTCTCCTCTCTTTTTCTCTCCTTTTTTCTTCCCCCTCTTTTTTCTTGCTCTCTCCCCTTCTCTCTTTCTCTCTTCCTCTCTCCCTCTCTCTCTCCCCCCTCAAAAACCCTTACTTTCTATCTTAGAATCAATACTAAGTATTGCTTATAAGCAGAAGAGTGGTGAGCACTAGGCAACTGGGGTTAAAAATGATTTTCTCAGGTCACACATCTAGGAAGTACTTGAGGCCAGGTCCTTCCACCTGCAGGCCTGGCTCTCTATTCACTGAGCCACCTTGCTTCTCCTAGAGGTGTCTTCATTACTCACCTGGCTGAACTCATTTTGGCTTTCTTTCACTTCTTCATATCCATCTCCTTCCAAGAACCTCTTGCTCCCTATCCCCCTTTCTGCTTTCTTCCGTGTGTTATATTTCCCCATTACACTGGAAGCTCCTCTAGGGCAGGGGCCATCTTTCTTTTTATAGTGCCTGGCATTTATCAGGAGCTTAGTAAACATTTATCGTCTAAAACAAAAATGAACAGAGGCCAAGTACTGAGGTCTTCTCACAGAACTACATGGTCCTAGAGAGGAGAAGTCCTCTTTCTTTTTATGACATTTTTCTCATCAGAATCCTTGAGCAAAAGAGTCCCTGAGATCCCTTCCCCAAGAGTCTAAATGAAGGCAGTGAGGTAAAGAGAGAGAGAGCCAAAACCAATTAAGGCCCTTTGAATGCATCCAAAGTCAATCAAAGAGCTTCTCATCTACCACACAATTAGCTGACCAAAGCTAGTTGCTGAATGCTACAAAATGGGGAGATACTTTCATAGGCAATATGCCCTTGTGCCAGACATTTCATTATATAAACATACACAGAATACATACAAAATAAATACAAATTCAGTGTTGTGGTTCAGTCCTTTTCAGTTGTGTGTGACTCTTGTTACCCTATTTGGGGTTTTCTTGGCAAAGTTCCTGCACTAGTTTGCCATTTCCTATTCCAGCTCATTTTACAGATGAAGAAACTGAGTCAAAAAGAGTTAACTGACTTGCCCAGGGTCATGCAGCTAATAAGTAAGTGTCTGAGGCTGAATTTGAATTTGAGTCTTCCTGACTCCAGGTCTAGTACTCTAGGCACTGTGCCACCTAGCTGACCCCACAAAATCAATAGCATCTCACATTTATATAGTACTTTAAGGTTTTAAAAAGCACTTTATATCTATTCATTATCTCATTTAATACTCACAACAACACTGTGAGGCTAGAATTATCATCATCTTCATTTTGTAGATGAAGAAATTTAGGCTCAGATATGTACTAGTTTCCCATGGCTAGTGAATATCTGATGCTGGACTCAAATCAAGATCTTCATGAATCTGTCACTCTCACACCAACTTTATAAGAGGTCAAGAGAAGAGATTCTTCTTAGCAAAGGAAAGGATAGTATGGCATCATGCGCTTTACTTCAAATTATTTTTAGTGTTCTACAACTGTCTGGCAGATTGAGCAAAAAAGAATCTAACAGCCCCTGGGCTTTTTTCATAGTCTTTCTCACACTTAGCCATGCTAGCAGTGATGTAGCTAATGGCAAGGAAGGACACTTGCTTGAAGGGGTGTCAATGCCTAGAGTAGAAGCTGTCATTTATGAAAATTCTTATTTCACAAAATTGAGGAATTTCAGGACTTGGAAAGGACGTCATATTCTACTTGGCCTGAATTGTACCTGAGCAAGAAATCTCTCTGCTCAAACACCAGCAGAGAGCAGAAACCCATTACCTGTAGAGGCAGTCCTTTCTTTTGGACAATTCTGTCTTTTAGGAAGAGTGTCATAGGGGTCTTTGGGCCATAATTTCCTCATCTGTAAAATAAGGGATCAGTCTAACACTGTTTCTATCTCTTAACATTAAAAGATTCAATTGTATTAGTCCTTTGGCTATGTTTATAGAGAATTCTGACTCTATTACTGCTGTCTGGTTTTTCCCCCTGTCTAATGTAATTTAAATATCCTCTACCAATTGATATCTCCCTTGATTAGCTACTATCATAGATAAGTAGAAGTATATTTGGAGGGAGAAAACTTAGATTGAGTCCTCATTCTCTTGCTTACTAGCTGTGTGACAAGGAAAAAAAGTCATCTTATCTCCTTGGGTCTCAATAGCTTTTTTCTGTAAAATAATTGAGGGTAGACCAGATGATCTTTAAAGTCACTCCAGTTCAACATTCTATGACAATATTATTTTTTTTCCAATTTTGCTTTATCTTCAGTTCAGAATTCTCTCCCATGTAACTTTACAGGGTCCATTATAGCATCCTATATCATCCTGTATACTACAGGAATTTATTGGCATGAAGTTATTATTTGGATTCATTCTTTTTTTGGTTTTCATCTTCACTGATGAAATCTAGGATTGGAAATTGAACATGGTTCTCCTTTGTTAGCTCCAGGTAGAGTGAAGTGATTGTTAATTCCATTGAGGGTTCAGTGAGTCCACAAGGTTGGGTGGATTGGTTAGAATATATAATCCAAATTGGACGAAGTCAAAGGACATGCGCAAAGTTATTGAAAATTTTGTAAACTATCAACAACCACATGAAAGATTGTTCAACATCTCTAATAATAAGAGAAATTTAAGTAAAAACTATATTGAGACTTTAGTTCATTGGAAACAAATCAGCAAAGGTGGCAAGAGATGGAAACAGTTAATGTTGCAATGCCTATGGGAAGACAGGCACATTAAGACATGGTGGGTGGAGTTGTGAGTTGGTTAAGCCATGCAAAGAAACAATCTGGAATTGTGCTAGAAAAGTCACTAAACTATTTATATCTGTTGATCCAAGGATCCCACTGCTGAGCACATACCCTAAGGTGGTGAAAGATAGAAGAAAAAGTCTCATATATGCAAAAATATTCATAGCAAAAGAGTGTAAACAAAGTGAGCACCCATTGATTGGGGGATGACTAAATAAATTATGGCATATAAATTTAAAGGAAAATTCTATGACTGTAAAAAGTAAGAATAGAAGGAATTCAGAGAAGTATGAGAAGACTTGTATGAACTGATTTTGCAGGAAATAGTATGCTCACAATGAAGGTGGGTGAACTTAAAGGATGTCTTTCTCCTTTGCTTAAAACATTGCTAACCTCAATGGCAAGAATATTAAAATGAATGTTGGAAAGAATTATGCTATCCAAGGAAAAGCAATAGAAAATTATATCAAAAAGAAAATCTTAAAGAAAATAGTATTTGTTGAATTCTGACCCCCCCCCCCCCCTTTCAATGCCAGGTATCATAGCAGAATAGTCAGTATGTAGTGCAGGGCAGGAGTCAAAAAGACTCATTCATTTTTCTAGATCAAATCTGGCCTCAGACACTAACTGTGTGACCCTGGGTGAGTCACTTAATGCTATTTGTCTCAATTTCTTCATCTCTAAAGTGAGCAGGAGAAGGAAATGGCAAAACAAAAAAAATATTTCTTTGCCAAGAAATGTCCAGTTGGAGGTCACAAAGAGTCGGACATGACTAAAAAAGACTGAACAATAATAACGGAGTATGACTGGCTAGCCCAAACAAGAATTTGTCAAATGAGTGAATAAATGAATAATCCTCACAAATTTCTCCTCTATAGCTCTTTTTGGCATTCTTGTAACTTTTCACACTAAAACATTCCTCCCTGGTCAGTATTTCTATATATTTATTGCATTTCTATTATGCTCCTTGAAGGGAAGGACTATCTATGCCTTTATTTTTTAGTATCCTTAGAACTAGGCATAAAATGCTTAATAAGTTATTTCCATTCATTCAGTACACACAATATTTATAACAATGGAAGCAAAAGCCCTACTATGAAGTGGAATACCATGTAATTATAATAACTAGTATTGGCTCCAGAAAGGAGAAGAGGAAGCCTCTCCCTCCTATTGTTGGAAAGGTGGGGGCTCATGAGCTTGGAAAATTGTCTGACTACACATAGTATGAGAGAGAGAGAGAGAGAGAGAGAGAGAGAGAGAGAGAGAGAGAGAGAGAGAGAGAGAGAGAGAGAGAGAGAGAGAAGGCAGTGGGCTAATAGTTGTTCCAATTCTAGCAATGAAACCCTCAGACTCCAAAGATGATACATATTCAGAGCATAATGAAAAATTAAACATGTGAAAGTTTAGAATTTGTCTCAGGAAGCAGGAAATGATTTCCTGAGTGCAGCTGGATCATTTGAATACATCAATATTGAAATCTTAAAAAAAAAAATCTGAACAGAGTGAATGGGAGTAGGAAGAGAAATCTGGCAGCTTCTGCTATCATGTTCCCAATAAGCCTATCCTGCTCCTATTCTGACCCTACTTTCACTCCAACTTGCTGTTTGATGTTGAGTGACTTACTAAATCCTAATTTTTCACCCTACTTTCCTGACTTTTCTAAATGGCTAGTCCTTCCCCAATTAGAGAAGGACTTATTTTTATAATGGTATTTCTAGTATCTAGCAGAAATCCTGACACATAGTAGGCTCTTAATAAATAAACTTGATTGACTCAAGTTGAGGGCTTAGATCATGTTAGAGGTTGGTCTTTGAGGCTGAATTTGGGAATCACTCACTGTTCACCTTAGCCTCTAGGTTTCTCTACCCACAGGAAAGGGCAAACATTTCATTCATCTTTTAAACTGAAAACCTTTTCTACCTTGGTGAAGGAGAAATAATAATAACAATGTCAATAATATCTTAAAATATTAAAGTGGAGTTTGATTGCCACATCAATAATTCAAACATGGCAAACTCAAGTAAAATAAATTGAAAAATCCTTTCCCAGTTGGTGTGGCAGATTTCATGGCAGACTGATAGAAATAGCCTGAACAATACAGCCAAAGACTGGAAATTCTGAGAAGCCTCTATCCTCAATCCTCTTATAGTCATTGGCCTATCATCATTAGGGAAGTGTCATTGAAGACAAGAATTATGCATCTTGGAAATGCACACACAGTGTACCTGATTCAGGTCAGTTTGGAGATTTTGATTAGAAATCACAGGCTGGTGGACACTTGTACACTTCATTGCCAGTGATGTTATTTTTTTTTTTTTTTGGAACTTCTTTGGAACAAAATTTGGAATTTTGCCTTTGCCTCTGGCAGAAAATGAGCTTTAAATATCATTAAATTTTTTTTTGTTTTTTGTTTCTCACTGTCTGTCTCTCTCTTTCCCCACACCTCTTCTTCCTTCCTTCCTTCCTTCCTTCCTTCCTTCCTTCCTTCCTTCCTTCCTTCCTTCCTTCCTTCCTTCCTTCCTTCCTTCCTTCCTTCCTTCCTTCCTTCTCCTTCCTTCCTCTAGGAAGGATATTTGGAGACACAAAGTAATTCAGTGAACACTTATGGAGAAACATGATATTTTCTGTGACATGATGAGATAGGGATTATTAGAGACCAGAGGCCTCTAGTACAGGTACTCCCTCAGGGAATGGGAACATCTGGATAAAGATATGCCAGGCACATAGTGAACAGCTGAGCTTGGGGCACTTTGTTTCATTGTTGGCATTTTTCTGTTGACCTTACACTTTTCTGTCTATGCTCATAGCCTGTGACATAATGAGTAGAACTTTCAGTGTACCTTCCCAGAGCAACACAGTCATCAGATGTATCCCTGGGTGTACCCATTTGGACTAGTTGAACTTGCAGAAAGTCACAAAGGATTTACTTATGAATAAAGGAACCCAGAACTCCCTAAAACCATCATGGCTGTGTCAGTTCACTGAATCAAAAATTAGTTTCTCAGTCTCCCTTACATAGACTGCTCTCCTGAATGTTGCTATACCACTTTCAAATCCCCAACAGATTTGCCTTGCTGGGACCAACAATCAATATTGTTGGTTTGGGTCATTGTTGTCTTGTTACAGTTAGAAATCCATGCAAGTATAATTGCTAGGGGATGTTACCTGACAGCTTTCTTTTCTCCTTTCTTTGCTGCATGTCTCTCCTCAATCCTACCTGATAGAGAAGGCCTTTTCCAGCATCCTAGCTTTGAGCTCTTTCCCCAAAGAGTCAATCCTATCTTTCTCTCCTCTTCTTTTTGTAAGGCAGGAGAGAAAAAGGAAAGAATTAGAGACAAAGTGAGAGGAAGACAGTAAGGCATCAGGGAGGTGTTGGGGAATAGATCCTATCCATTTAGAAGCAGTGGGAAAAATTCTTCTTTCTCTTTTTCCATTTCTCTCCTATTCTCTTTTTCCATTTCATTTCAGACCCTGAGTGTGCTTAGAATTCTAGAGTGCTGAAGTGTGAAGCAATCTTAGACATTATTCCTTATTTTACCCATGGGGAAACTGTGGCTTAGAGAGAGGAGACTTGCACATAGTCACAAATGAGTGTGTCATTTTATTAATATGGATACTAATTTGACTGTGTACATTACAAAGGAAACTAGATTCATGTTAGCTTGTGCTAGAGATTCCAGGGAGCATGGAAGAAGCAAGAACCTTGAATACATTGGAGTAGAAGAGGAAAGAAGATTTTAATGAAAACACAGAATAGTGGAGTTAAACATTTATTTTAGACATTTATAAAGTGCAGTCCCCTAATTTTTATATGAGGGAAGTTATGATTAGAGAGGGAACATGAAGTTACTCATAGATAGTAAGTGGAAGAGTCAGAACTTGATTTCAGGTCTCTTGACTCCTACTTAGGATTTATTCCATTATAACATCCTGTCCTGGAAAATAGAGGCTGCCATTTTTTTTTACAGTGAATCATGCTACTTTCCATCAGGGAAAACATTGCAGTAGCATCATGATAAGAGAAAGATCTCTGGTTGGAGAGTCAAAAAGCCTAGCTTTAGATGATGTCTCTTCTACTTACCAACTGTGTGATTTCCCTTGTCTCTCTGGCCTTTAATTGGTGTCCTAATCTGGCAAATTCCTTGCTTCCTTGCTTCCTTGCTTCCTTCCTTCGTTCCTTGCTTCCTTCCTTCGTTCCTTGCTTCCTTCCTTCGTTCCTTGCTTCCTTGCTTCCTTCCTTCCTTCGTTCCTTTCCTTCCTTCCTTCCTTTCTTCCTTCCTTCCTTCCTTCCTTCCTTCCTTCCTTCCTTCCTTCCTTCCTTCCTTCCTTCCTTCCTTCCTTCCTTCCTTCCTTCCTTCCTTCCTTCCTTCCTTCCTTCCTTCCTTCCTTCCTTCCTTCCTTCCTTCCTTCCTTCTATTCCTTCCTTCTATTCCTTCCTTAATTTCATCTCCATATAGAGAATTCACAGTAAGGAGAATCCCTTACTACAACTTTTTTCCAAATTACATTCTTTGAGCACTGCCCAGTGCTCAAAAGAGTTATTTGGAACTGAAAAGAATAACTGAAAAGAGTTATTTGGAGCACTGAGAAATTAAATGAGGTGTACAGGTTCACACAGTCAGTAAAAGAGGCAAAACTTGAATTGAACTCTTTTTGACTGAGGCTGGCCTTCTGACTCCTATGTTGTTATTGTTCAGTTATTTCAGTTGTGACTGACTATTCATGATCCCATTTGGGGGTTTCCTGGCAAAGGAACTAGAGTGGTTTGTCATTTCCTTCTCCAGCTCATTTTAGAGATGAGGAAACTCAAGCAAACTGGATTAAATGAATTGCCCTGGGTCACATAGCCAGTAAGAGTCCAAGGTCAGATTTGAACTCAGGAAAGTGAGCCTTTTTGACTCCAGATCTGGCATCCTATTCACTGTACCACCTAGCTCCTCTTCTATCTACTATACTCCCTTGCAAATGGCAGGTGTTTACCCTACGCTTGTAGCTTGGTTGATTGATAGAGTCCAGCTGTAGCTTGCCCTAAAAAGTGGCAGAGGGGAAAAACAATTAGAATGACTCTCCTTTCTTAGCTAATTGCCTCTAAGCTCACAAACTCCCTTTGTCTCAGCATTAACTAGCCCTTTAGAGAAATAACCTGTTTTGCACTTCTTAGCTGAATCTTGGCCCTCTTGGTTTTATCTCAATCATCCCAAGTTCCTGTGTCCCCACAAAATGAATTACATGATCAAATTGGATTTTTCTTAGTTCTTCATAATGAAGTTGGACTTCTTGCTTTTTTTTCCACTGAGAAAAGGAGAGCAAGATAATGAAATCTCTAGAGTACTTAGCAATTTAAGCTCAATCTGATAATATAGAGATGGCTGGAGAATGCCATTCTTCTCTGTACACAAATGAACTGGAATACTTCTGCACTCTGCCATCCTCACAAACATCTTGTTTCTTGGGAGTGTACCTGGGTGAGGAAGAAGAGATGGAGAAACTGATCTCTTGCCAGACTCTTAACACTTTGAACAAACTCCCAGATGCTAAGAAATTTGAGTGTCAATAATGATTGTGCCATTCATTCCTGCTCCTATCTCTCAGTCTTCAGACCCAGCTATCCCTAGCCCTTTGTGCCAAGTCAAGCTCTCCAATTCCTTTTAAACTCTGCCCCAAAGTCTGACAGAACATTTTCCCAGATGAAGCTGACTATTAGCAGAGGTTGTATTGGCAATGGTTATTGCTGGAATTCTAAATAGGAAACTCTTTATGCAAAAGCTTCTGAAGAGAATCTGAAGGGTCATTGTGATATAATGGAATGATATCTTGACTATTGACTGGAACTCTAGTTTTAGCATTACCACTGTCTAATTTTGTGATAATAATACTAAGTCACTTTAACCCTCTAGTCCTCAGCTTCCTCATGTGTAATATGAGGGAGATGCATTAATGGACACTGAGGGCTCTTCCAGAGAAGGATCTTATGCATCTAAGGGGAAAGACTTTTCAACTTTCTGTAATGTTTAGGTATCTTTGTAGGTAGAGTAATTTTTCCCCCATCTCACCTTGCCTAGGTATTTTTTTCTACCCTTATTTAGGCAAGGAGTTAAAACCAACTGGGATAGTAAGGACTTTCCTTTCTCCACTTTGCCTTAGAGTTTATAAAGAAGGATCCAGAAAGACCTGGATTCACATCCAGCACCTGTTACTTATTAGCTGTGTGTAGACAGCATGGTACAGTTGTAAAGCTTCCTCAGAGGGGAGAGAAGCTTTAAGATAGGAAGATAGAGACAGGATAGAAGTTTTAAATACCACGAGGGGGATGATGGAGTCAAATTAGAGATATGAGGTGGCAGGAATGAGTCTTTATTAATTATCCATAAGCCACAGCCAAGCTTTGATCAAAGGACCCTTCCGAAGGCTTTTACCAGTCCAGAGATCCACATTTAATACCACACAGGTTGGAGAGATGAAAGAGAGATAGAGAAGATTTAAAGATGGAGCTTGGCCAGAGGCCAAGCTCCTGCCAGGACAGCCAATCAGCTAGCCTGAAAGAGAGAGAGAGAGGCGGAGCTTGCTGGGCTAAATATAACCTTTGATATGCAACTATACACAGTACATAGGGATGATTCTCATTGGTTAATGACAAGATATAGGTGTGGTTTCTCTTAACCAGGTGAGCACAAAGAAACCCATGTTCCCGCCTAACCTGGGGTAAGCTGGGGTCAAGGGTCAGAGGCTTTCCCAGCCATGTGCAATACTGAGCATGCTCAAGACTGAGCATGCTCTCTTCTAAGGCAATCTGTACATACCAACTATTCCCCTTGCCCATAGCTAGGGGTGGACTGCTACAAGTTGAAAGGGCACTGATTTTAGAGTAAAAGAACTTGGGTTCAAAACCTGCTACAGATACTTACTATCTATGAAACAATGGATAAGTCATTGAACATCCTGGGGCCTCAGTTCCTCCATCTGTAAAATAAGGAATTTGGAATAGATGGCTTCTAATATCTTTTCTGGCTTTCTCTCTATGATTCTATAATATTGTTCCAATATCTTAGGTGGTGATTTAAACAGGGATTATAGTGATTTGAATGTAATAATCCAATAGGCCTTTCATTCCATCAATGTGGGTACTCCCTGCAAAAATGCAGATAGCCTCCCTGCCCTACTTTTGTCCATGTCTTCCTAGGAATATATCATTAGGATTCACATAATACTCTAGGAGTTTTGTCCTGTTTTTTTTTTTTTTTTGATATACAATGGATATCTATAGAACTATCCATTGTTTATCCTTTGATTTCATTTCCAGAGAAGGATTCACTGAATATGGTAACATCTTCTACTTCCTGCACTTGGTGGGTGATATTGTGCTGATTGCTTCAAACTTGGGAATATCAGATCCTTATTGTTCAGTCATTTCATTTGTGTCCAACTCTTTGTGACCACAATTGGGGTTTATTGGCAAAGATATTGGGGTGGTTTTCCATTGCTTTCTCTAGCTCATTCTATAGATGAGGAGATAGAGGCAAACAGGGTTGTGACTTGTCCAAGGCCATCTAGCTAGTTGGTATGCAAGGCTAGATATGAAGTCATATAGTAGGCAATTAATAAATATAGGTTGACTCAAATTGACCTGACTGAGCACTATAATTACACTGATATTTAAGTACCAATATCATAGGATCGTAGAATCCTAGAAGTGGAGAGGCACTGGAAAGCGATTTAATTTTTCTTCCTTTTAGGGATGTAAGGGTTAAAAGTAGGAGTTTGACAAAGTGAGGAGACCAGTTTAATAAAAAACTTTAATTTAAGAAAGAAGTACAGATAGAAAGGAAAGATAGAAAAGAAGAAAGAGAGATTACTAATTTTATACCCTATAAATATACCTAAAATTCCTAATATTACTTAAATTTTCCAATACTGCTTCTAACTTTCTTCTGAGAACAGTTTCTTCTGTCTGACACATCCAGGCCTAATCTAACCTACTCTATCTATAAATTATTCACTAACTACCTAATTCCCTAAAATCATGGATAGCCACCACTCCTTCAATAAGTTTTCTATAGCAGCCCAAACTTTAAGTAGTTCACTGACAGCAAATCCTTGCCTCAGAGACAGACTTCTTGCTCTCTAGAGATCCCAGAGGCAAAAAGCCCTTTAAAGCCTAAAGCCAAAAAGCCCTCTCAGTAAGCTCAGGCCTGCCTTTATATTTCAGCAACAAACCACCAACTCACACTATTAGCAACCAACCCCCAACGACCAACTCAAGCCCAGCAGCCACCTCCCCCACAATTCCCTGCCCTTACTGTCTGCAACTGATAGCCTGCAACTGACACTGGCCCAGCAGGGGGCTCCCCCATTTCTCCTTCCTGTTTCTGTTGGCTGGTTAATCCCTACACATCTCTATGGTGAGAGGACCTCCAGGTCTTTCGTTTAATTAAAAAAAAGAATAAAGAATTACTTTTTATAGGTAAAACCATATCTAAGCCATCTAAGACAAATGAAAATGTATGCTGTTTCTTATTACTTCTAGAGAGGGAAAACAACTTTCTTTGGTCACCCACTTTGTGGGGTTAAAAAGACTTGACCTACACAGGACAAAAGATTGCTACTAGATTCCTTTGTGACCTTGGGCAGGTCACTTTATCTATGTGGCCTTCATTTGTCTCCTCTGTCAAGTTGACTTAATTGGAATATGTGATCTTTAAAGGAATATGCCTAAAGATGCTCACTTATGTCTATATATCCTTGTGGCTTTGTCCTATATCTACAACTCTTGTTAGTGATTCAAATTCAGTACTGCAGGCCAAGTTGAAGGCAAATCCCACAGTGTGCTCCAAAACCCTTTCCCCATTAAAAAATACTGATGAAATTAGGTTAAAGAAATATCCAGGACACCTTGAAGCAGAGGAAATAATTTATAAAAGAGTTAGCCTTGGGATGTCTTACTCTTCTGCCTTTAATGTGTGAATGTGTTTGTGTTGGAGGTGGAAGGGATGGTGATGGTTATAGGTTTATTGTCCAGATAGGAGCCTCTGGATACTTTTAGCTCCAGTAAAGTCACCCCCTTCTCCCAAACTATCAGTCTCCCTGACTCACTGCTTAGAGCCAGGAACACAGCCTGGGGCATTGCCTTGAAGCCAGCTCCACTAGGGAAGGCTTGGCTGCCAATGATCAGAAGCACTGATGTTTGCATTCAGTCTTTGCAGTCTTATCAGGGGTGGCAGGTTTAAGTGCTACTGAAATACTCTCTCCATTTCTCTCTGATCAGGCAAGCAGGCCAGGAATGGTTTCTTTAATCACTGAAGTTACTAGGTAATAGTGGAGTGATGTGGAGAATATAAATTTAAACAAGAAGTCATGAAGAGTGATTTTTTTCCCGTTGTTGTCCTATAACAGTCCCCCTTCATCAGTGACATTCATTAAATCTTTTGGGCACTCTAAGAAAGGTGCAATCAACCAATTACTAATTTGATGTTGACTTAATTGCCCTTCGTAAATCATCTCAGTTTCCAGCCTATAGGTGCTTTTTCAAATGCCTACTATTTCAATGTGTAAATTTGTGTTTTTGCCCTGGCATTGTATTAATTTGCAATATGGAATTAGAACAGTGAAAGCCAGCTCTTTCAAGGTCCCTGGGTCAGCTAGAGAAGAGCATTGAAATAGAGAGTGCCACCCTCAGCCCATAAAATCCCAAACTCCCATCATCCAAGACCTGCTCTTGGGTGGCAATGTCAAAGAATTTTTTATCTGCTGGTGATTCTGCCAAATGCCCTGATGGAAAAATCTGTGAGCTCTCTTCAATTTGAAACAAGCTTTGGGAACTTCTGACCTATTATCAGCATCTGAAAACTAATGGTCCCATGCTTCGCTCCTGTCCTCGAAATAATGTGCTTCCTTTGACTTCAGAAGGCTTCCTCCCACATGAAGCCAGCACTTATCAAAGTTAGATGCAAAGGTCAGGGACTATGTTGGAAGAAGGCCAGGGCAAGGAGTAGGGAAGCACATTTGTTTTGCCTGTACCCCTGTGCTGACAGACAGGTGAGATCCTCCCACTTAAGAAATGACTCTCCTGGACCTTGGGAGGGAGAGGGAACAATTTTCTCTGGAATACGGTATTTATAGTGACTGTTCTGATAGTAGTTCATCAGGTATCCTAATCTGTCTTCTAGGGAAAGCAGGACTTCTTGCTGGTTTCCTGACCTTGAAAGAAAAATACATAGGCATGGTTCCTCTGCTTTTAGTCCTGAATGGGTAAATTTCCTTTTCCTTGTTTATCTTCATGTTCTTTTTGGTTGAGACCAACAGTTCAATTTGATAAAAACCCCAGATTCTGGGTTCTTGGTTCAGACAATCATACCTCATCTCCCTCCTTTCTCTGTGTACAGGATGAGAATCTAGTAAAACCTTGCCCTTGTTTCAGAGTACAATATTGATTCGTATGGAAATTTGAATGATGAGAAATGTCTCCTTTAATTCCCAATTTTCTTTAGATCCATGAGTCATTTCACACTTGAAAATATATAGATCGTTGTCCTTGTCTAAGGGAGAGAGGTCCTTGTGAATCCTTAAGGTTGCCTGGAACATGAGGCTGTCTTTCTAGCCAGAAAACAAAAACACTTTTAGGACAGTCTTGTCTGATATTTGGCTTTGCATCCTTAGCACGTAGCACAGGGTCTTGCATAAGGAAGACACTTAATAAATGTGTGAGTTGAACTGGTGAGTTGAGATAAGGTTGACTCTTTGGCTTCCAGATGACTGAGCCTGGCACAAAAGGGGAAATTTCCTTAAGATGATAGTCAACTAACTATGCGTATTGTTCTATGTTTTTAAGGAGGAAAGCCTCCTACCTGTCCACAAATTCTTTCAGAGCAATTTAGAGTAATAGAGCCACAGAATATACTAGTCAGTTAACAAGTTAATTAAAAGCCATTTCTTAAGCATGTTGTGTGTGCCAGACACTGTACTAAGTGCTGGGAATATTGAAAAAAGGGGGGAAAATCATAGTTCCTGCCCTCTAAGAGCTCATATTCTAGTGGAGGAGATATGCAAGTATCTATGGGTGTACACACACACACACACACACACACACACACACACACACACTCACACACACACACATACACATACACACATAATTGGAAAATGGTGGGGTTATATTGAGAGCCACACCCAGAGATATGAGTTCCTGGGTTCAAATTTGACTTCAGACACTTCTCAGCTGTGTGACCCTAGGTAAGTCATTTAGCCCCCATGGCCTAATCCTTATTGCTCTTCTGCCTTGGAACCAATGTTTAGTATTAATTCTAAAATAGAACATAAGGGTTTAAAAAAAAGTGATGGAGAGTGATTGAGAAAGATATTCTTTGAGGTTATCCGAAGCTGGGAAGAATCTTGGAATTCAGTCTCTTATTTTACAATATGGAAATATGTTCTTTGAGGTTGCTTAGAGTTAGGAGGAATCTTGGAAGTTAGCCTCTCTTATTTTACAGATAAAGAAACTGAAAATCAGAGAGGTTTTTCTTCGGAGAGCTATCCAGGTATGGGATAACTTTCAAAGGAAGCTCTCCCTATTAATGGACCAGACACTTTTTTCTTGGCTACTGACTTCCTTCTTGACTTTGACTCTTCGTGATATCAGTTATGAGCATGGATCTGTTTATTATCTGACTTCACCTACTTTTAAATCAGTGACCTGTCCTGGCTCATATGTATAGCTTGTTTTTGGCTGCACCCTATTTCTGCTTCCCGTTTTGGTTGCATGTGGGCTGATAAACCCAGTGTTCCAGACTGGTTTCCCTTAGGGTCATTCTTGAGTAATTGTGAAGTGGGTGGTAGAATTGTGTGGTATGGTTTGAATGGGTAACAATTGGAAGAGGTGAAAGAAAACTATCTCTTTGATCTTTTAAAAACTTTATTAAAAGAAAAAAAAACCCAACTGGAGTTCCCTAGTTGAAATGAACTATTCCCCGCCCTCCCACCCCCATCTTCTTGGATTTAAAGTTCTCACTTAAGCGAGGGATTGGTCCTTATATAGACCAATCTCGTGCCTGGAAGTAGGGGGTGTGGCCCCTCCCTAGCACGGGATTGGTCCATTCAAGACCAATCCCATGCCAGGAAGTAGCAGGGTGGGACCCCTGAGGCACTCTGGGGGATGCAGTTCCCCTGGCCTTACAACATTTTAACACCCCCCTCCCCTCTCCGCAGTATCTTTTATAGGACTCCAGGAGTCTGCTTGATGGGCAGTATGTGTCTCTTGGACCAGCCCCAAGGTGTGTCTCATGATCCGAACAGGATGGATACTCTTGATTTCTCCAACTGGGCTCTTGTGTAGGCCACAATTGACCACTTTTGAATATGAAATGACCTCACTAAGGCTTGGAAAATACTGGAGAGCATTCCATTGAAAAATTCCTTGATGAATTTTTCTCCTAGTGTCTTCCTTCGACCTTATTCCCACAAGGTTTCCTAGTATGCTTTGTATACATCTTGCCCAAATCTATATGTGTACATGTTATCTCCCCCAATACAATGTAAACTCCTTGAAGCCATAGATCGGTCCATTTTTGTCTTTGTATTCCCACTCTTAACATACTGCCTAGCACAGAGTAGACATTTAATAAACATTGATTGATGGAAATGAAGGTGATGTAAAGACAAAAAATATCATAAAGTTGTTGAAAGAAAAAAAGACACCAAGGAAGGGCAAAGACCTCAAGGATTCAAAGTTAATATCAGGTGGCTTAGATATCTATGATATTCCCTGTCTAACCCAAAACAAAATTCGAGCCACAGTGGGCCAGCACTGTGTTGTTCTACTTTACCTTTGCCAGTGTCTGGGATGATTGTTTTGGAAGCGAGATTTCTTCCCTGAACAGTCAGTGTAGAATCTGTGGTTCTCTTGTGAGAGGTATAATTATTCAAATTACATGCTGCCTTGTAATTACTGGGAGTTTCACAATTTTGTTAATTAGATGGATTCATACGAATTACCTGCTTTATGAGAATCTATGAATATTTACTGGAAAAGCCAAAGGTAAAAAAAAATCACATTCTATTCGTCATTTGACCAGAGTACCATGCTGTGGAAGAGAGCTCTGCTCAGCCAAACCTTCTTAATGCCTTCCATTGCCCCCATGACAATCAGGTA
The DNA here is from genome assembly GCF_027887165.1 of Monodelphis domestica. Taxonomy (NCBI): domain Eukaryota; kingdom Metazoa; phylum Chordata; class Mammalia; order Didelphimorphia; family Didelphidae; genus Monodelphis; species Monodelphis domestica. Next base: position 132,047,721 of record NC_077228.1, on the reverse strand, counting down.
TGTGTTTGCAAAACTGTTTCTCCCATTTTTTTAAATTGTTCTCTGTTTTACTCAGAATCCCTTATTATGATACTGATTTGGGGTGACAAGAATAACATCTATCTTAAGATCATATGATCATGGATTTTAGCTGGAAGGGATCTTAGAGGTCATCTAGTCTAATCCCTCAATTTTTCAGATGAGGAAACTGAGGCCCAGAGAGGATTTTTCAAAGGTCACAAGGAAATAAATGCATTGGGATTTGATTTCAGGTCCTCTGGTCCAAATACAGTCCTCTGTCCTAGAAGGCATTATTTGACCTGTGATATATCTGAATTTATATAGTGAACTATGTTAGTTAGAATGGGGTTTAATGCTACTTTTGAATATGTGAGAATTAAGCACAATAACACTAACTCACATTTATATTGTATTTTTTGTTGTTCAGTTGTTTCAGTTGATTACAACTATATGACCCCAATTGAGGTTTTCTTAACCAAGATACTGGAGTGATTTTCCATTTCCTTCTCCAGCTCATTTTATAGATGAAGAAACTGAGGCAAGTAGGAGAAAGAAATTTGCCCAGGGTCATTCAACTAATGAGTTTCTGAGGTCAGATTTGAACTCAGGTCTTCCTTAGTCCAGGCCCTGTGTTCTATCCACCTAACTGCCCTTTCAAAGGCATCAAAAGGATTAAATGATCATCACCACAAAGCTAGTAAATATGGGTCCTGGGACTCAGACTTAAGTCTCCTAACATAGAATTTTAAGAATTGGAATAGATCCTAAATGTTATCTAATTTAGCCACCAAGTTGGTGTAAAAATTCAAAGATCTCTTTATGATTATCCAGGTTTTTTCAAGTACCTCCAATAATGGGGAACTTGCTATTCATAAAGAAGCCTCTTCTATTCTTGGACAGAACTAGTTGCTAAGAAGTTCCTATATAAAATGAAAATGAAAATATGAATGAATGAAAAAAGCACTTAATTACTACATTCCATTGTACTAAGTGCTTGGGGATACAAAAACAAAGTCAGTCCCTGCTCTTAAGAAATTTACCTTATTTCAGTGGGGGGGGGGCACTACCCAAAAGGCTTTGGTGTACATATAAGGGCACTTTGATCCTGAAGATAAATTACAGGAAGGTGATTAGGGCCATAGGATGGCAGAGTTGATGTGATCATAATTTGTGACTCTTGGGGGGATTGTGGGGAGATGAAATGGTACAAACTAGGTGGTCAGTAAGAAGATGACTACATTGTTGAGAGTGAAGTGAAGCATGGCTGGGGTGAAATAGAGGCAGTCAGCTTATTAGTCACCAAGGAGACCAGGGTGGAAATCTCCCCAGGATGTCAAGGCAACTAGAATGGAAGAGAGGACCTGTACCTTACAGTCCTTACACAGCCAATGTGGAACTTTTTTTGCTTGGTTATGAATATGTCATATACTTAATTTTTTCCTTCATCTTTCTTTTTCTTTTTCTGATAGGTAGAGGGGGAGGAAGAGAATTGTTCAATGGAAATTGTTAATTGAAAAAGAAATGAAATAAAAAAAGACTGTTTTTAAACTTAGTTATGTTCTTTGGAGCAATAAAGTCAAAGCCCCTTCTCTAGTGATAGCTTCTTGTATTTGAATGCAGATGGGGTACCTTCCATTAGCCTTTTCTTTTTCAGACTAAATGGCCCCAGTTCACAGGTCCACAGGATTTGGCAGTCACCTAGTCCAAATAATACTCCCAATGAATATTTCTTACAATTCATTTGACATTTGTTTGCAGACCTGCAGTGAACCTCCCAAGGTAGCCCATTCTGCTTTTGAAGAGTTGAATTTTTCCTGACTCCAGGCCTAAATTTGTCTTTTTGGAAAGGCTTCAGCTATCAATCCCCTGGGTACCCTTGGGCAAGTCACTTAGCCTCTGTCTCTTTTAGTTTCCATGTTTGCAAAATTATAACAATGGTACCTATATTTTAAGGATTTTGTGAGGATCAAACAGGACAGTGTTTGTAAAAGTCAACATTGCAAAGGGTAGTTAGGTGGCTCAGTAGATAGAGAACCAGGAGGTGCTGGGTTCAAATCGGATTTCAGATATTTCCTAGCTGTGCAATCGTGGGTAAGTCATTTAACCTCCATTGCCTAGTCCTTGCTTCTCTTCTGTCTTGTAACCAATACTTAATATTGATTCTAAGATGGAAGGTAAAGGCTTAAAAATAAAAGTGCTCTTCAAACCTTAAAGTTTTGTGTATATGCTATATTATTATCATTCTTCAAAACTGTTTGCCACTGACATGGAAGAGATCCAGTAGAGTTCAAGTTTCAGAGGATTTCTGTATAGATAGCGTGATCCTCCCGGCAGTTGGTGGATGATGATTTTTTCTTGCTTACATTAAGTCCTGGATGACTGCAAAGCCTCCTAGATAAAATCCATACTGGAAGAGTTCAGCGTTATTATGTACCTGGCAAAAACCAGTTGGATGAAGAATATCTATTATATAGATGATCAGATGTAGCAGGATTAACAATACATCAAGCTCATTGATCTGGAGGAGATGGGCAACAAACCAGCAAGGCTCAGAACTGAATAGAAGGAAGGGAGTGGGCTGGGTTGCCTTTGGGAAATTAGTGAGTTCTTTTAATGACCTTGCCAAGCTTCTCTTTGAAACAGAGGTCCATTTCTTAACATTGGTATTCTTTTGGTGTAGTTCTGTGGTGACCAGGCATAGAACATTATAGTCTTTCAAAGAATTGAAAATGAGTATCTCTCAAAGGGCAATGGTGAAGGTATAAGTGAGTATAAGTAGGAGGAAATGCATTACAAACAAGGATGTATGAAGGAGAAGCATAATATAGGACATTGTTTAAAAAACCCAACTCTTTCCTTCCATCTTAGAGTCAATACTGTGTATCCGTTCCAAGACAGAATAGCAGTGAGGGCTAGGCAACCATGGTTAAGTGATTTGCCCAAGGTCACACCAGAAAGTGTCTGAGGTCAGATTAGAACCCAGGACTTCAGGTCTCTGGGTCTTGCTCTCTATCCCTGAGCCACCTAGCTGCTCCCAGTATAGGATATCATTGAAGAAATATATGAAGAAGGAAGGGAATACCCATTTATTAAGTGCACTCTGCTCAGTATTTTAGAAATAGCTCATTGAATCTTCACAATAACCCTGGGAGAGGTGGGTGCTATTATTATCCTTGGTTAAGGAAATGAGGCAGACAAGGATTAAGTAATTTGCCTAGGGTCACACAGCTAGTATCTGAGGCAGGATTTGAAGTCAGATCCTCTTGGCTCCAGGATCAACATTGGTCATGTGGCAAGAGTGAAGAATAACCAATGGATAGCCCAGGTACTACATTGGTATCTCTGTGATTACAAGAGAAATGAAGGAAATCTCTCAGCATATTAGGGGGATTGTTGTTGTTGTTCAGTTATTTCAATCAAGTACAACTCTTTGTGACCCTATTTGAAATTTTCTTGGCAAAGATACTGGAATGGTTTGCCATTTCCTCCTCCAGTTCATTTTACAGATGACAAAACTTAAAGCAGGGCTAAGTGACTAGCCCAGGGTCGCTCAGCCTAGTAAGTGTCTGAAACTAGATTTGAACTCACATCTTCTTGATTACAGGTCTAGAGTTCTCTCCATTGTGCTATCTAGCTGCCATTGGGGAGATGCCTTGTGGCAGATACTTTTATTTTATTCCTCTATTTGCTTTTTTTAATTAAAATTTTTATCTCTATATTATTTATTCTTATAAGTGAACAATCCCATAAAACTAAAACTCTAACACATATACCTGAATAAACAAGTGATAAATCATTTGTTTTCATCTGCATTTCTACTTCAACAGTTTTTTCTCTGTAGATAGATAGCATTGTTTTTATAAGTCCCTCAGAATTGTCCTGGATCATTGTATTGCTTTTTGTAGAAGTCTATCACATTTGATCATTCTACAATATTGCAGTTATTGTGCATATTATTCTCCTGCTTCTGCTTACTTCACTCTGCATCAGTTCATGTAAGTCTTTCCAGCTCTTACTGAAATTGTCCTGTTCATTATTCTTTATAGCACAATAATATTCTGCCATCATTACATGCCACAATTTATTCAGCCATTCCCCAACTGAGGGACAGCCTTTTAGTTTTCAATTCTTTGTCTGTGGCAAATATTTTGATAGACTTGGATCAAAGTTACATGGGATAGGGAAGCAGGGCTGATTTGTAATCTATAGCACTGGAAGGAATACAGTCAAGGGTGAGATTTCAGATTTGTTTGAATGGCAAGAGAACTTGGCTTCCCAACTATGCAAATTACTATAGGCCTTAGTTTCCTTATCTGTAAAATGAAAGAGTTAGGCTAGATTATCTCCAAAGTCCTCTCCAGTTTTATATCATGTGATCTTATGAACAGAATATTTTTCTCTGTCTCAGGGTCCTGTATTATTTAGAGACCCATCACCTCCTTACTGTAATTTATTAATGACTCTTATAAAAAGGCCCCATGTAGAAGTAAACATAATCTTACAGAGGTACTTTGATTAGGAGAATACAATGGGACTCACTTTACTTGTTCTGAACATAGTACTTCAATTAATTCAGCCCAAGACTTCATTGGCTTTTTAGTAGTCAGAGCACATTGCTTGTTCAGCCTTCTGGTCCTTTAAGTATGAATTGTGTCCAAGTCAATTCTCTTTCATTCTCCTCAATACAATTGATTTTTTTTGAACCTAAACACAAAAACTTTACATTTAACCTTCCCTTGAACTTGCTATCCCCCCCCCCCCACTATGTCTCACCTCTCTTTCACAGAATCCTAGAAAAGATTTTCTGAATTCTTGCTTTAATTTTCTTACTTCCTATTCTCTTGCAGATTGGTTCCTGACCCCTCCCTTCAATTGGAACTGTTCTTTCCAAGTTTATCAATGATGGGAGAGGGTAACTATGACTGGCCATAGGAGTTTGTCCCCAGGGTAGAGAATTTCCCATGGGAAAAAAAAAGTTTATTACAGAGTTATAAAATTTTAAAAGGTGGTGAGAAGTTCTGATAATCCTCTAAGGGAAAAGACTGGGCTCTCTCTGTGTTTCTTCAGGCAAGTTATATTATCTTTGAAATGTGTAGCAATTCCTGAAGCCCTTACATGATACCTAGGACACAAAACTACCTGGAAATCAAATCCTTCCTAAAGCTCATGGAACTTTTAGGTGATTATTCATAATGCTTCAGCATGGAAGCAGACAGTGTGAACTCTGAAAACTGATGCATATATATATATGCGCATCAGCTTTCAGAGTATATATATATATATGTATATATATATATACATATATATATATATATACATATATATATATACCTCTGTGGAGAAGCTGTAGAGTTGATGAGAAAGTATACCATGATGCACAAAGCCATTTTGTGGACATATGTGGGATTTGTGTTCATTGAGGTGGATCTGATTGAGATTAATGACGTGCTTCTGGTCAATAAAGTACCAGCCACTAGTTGTGCTGCTGCCATTGATTAAAGAATGGGACTGTTCAGCAGGGAACATTGCCCTAGATCCCAAGAAAATCTTCTTCCAGTCTTTTGGCTTCCCCGCCAAGATTGTCAGGGGTATGACTGAAATCTTGGGTGGGTAGGCATCTGATTAAGTAAGACAGGAAACAAAGTGAGAGTGAGGGAAATCACTTTATCAAACTTGCTGGATAAATATTTCCCCATTCTCCTTTGGATTGATTGTTCAATAGTCAAAAACAAAAACAAAAACAAACCACCTTACTTTCCATCTTAGAATCAATACTGTATACTGGTTCCAAGGCAGAAGAGAGGTAAGGACTAGGCAGTGGCAGCCTCTACAGTCCTGGAGTGTTTGACATCATCACCGAGGAAAATTTACACTTTTATTTCTTGGAGGCTATCTAAAATGTTGTGATATTTCTCCACAGATTTGTTACCCAACTGTTTAATTAGTAACCTGTTTTCTATGATCCATAGTCTATTATCAATAGGCATAAGAATGACCTGGCTGTAACTGTGGAGACTGAGTATACCTAACTACTTGCTGAAAAGAAAAAAGCTTTTCTTGCTGACCCTTTAGCAATGGTAGCTGCTGCCATTTTGGCAGTGACCACATCTGCTGACATGGATGCTGCTGCTCCAGTCAAGATCTAAGTGTTAGGGGGGTTGTGATTTACTGAAGGTTTCTCATATGGTAAGTAGCAGAACTTGGATTTGAACCTTGGTCTTCTGATTATAAATTCTGATTCTGATTATAAACTTAGCACTCTTTCTCCCATACCCTGATGCCTCAGCCCTCTGTTCCTAAATGAGTATAGGATATACCCACTTGGATGTCCTGTCAGCTTCTCAAACTCAAGATATCCCATATCAACATATTTCTCCCCAAACACATCCTTTCCCCAAACTTTACTATTTTTGTTCATGGTACCTTCAACTTTCTAGTCACCTAAGTTCAAGTCCTTAGAGTTATCCTTGAGTTTTCCTTCTAATTCAACTTCTACATCCATTCAGTAGCCATCCTTATTGATTCTCTTTCCATTACATTTCCTGGATCTTTCTCCTTATTGATTCACATGCAGTATCTATCCCAGTTTGGGTTCTATCTGTGTCTGACCTGTGGTAGATCTTCTAAGCTCATAGTGGTCTGCTCAGCCACACTCTGACACACCGTCAATTGACCTTGACATCATAATTTCATTTTGGTCCTTGTCCATTATGAAGGACAACAACTGCCTGATTTGGGTCCTTACCATATCTTGCATTGACTATTGCAATAGTCTTATAACTGATCTCCCTGCCTCCAGGTTCTTTAACTGGTCTTTTTCACAGTTTCCAAAATAATACCCTTAAAACACAGATCCAACCATTTTATCCCTAAGTTATTCCTGATTAAAATTTTTTCAATAGTCCCCTATCTCCTTTAGGATAAAATACAAAATCTTTAGCCTGGCATTTAAAGACATCTGTAATGAACTCCCATGTAGCATTAAAACCTTATTCATATGCTCATTTTAGTTGAACCATTCTGCTAGATGTTCTAGGTACAAAATATTCTATTTTTGTACAAATAGTCCCCCAGATCTATAATTCTCTCCTTCTTTACCTCTTCCTAATAGAATCTCTAGCTTTGTTTCAGGTGCCAACACCTACATCAAGACTACTTTAATTCTCCTGTATATCAGCACTCTCTTTCTTGAATTTATTTTGAATTTTTTTTTGAGTATGTGTGTGTCATGGACTGATGACAGATGTTATGTCAGATTGGTAAAACCTGTGGATCTTTTTCCAAAATGATATTTTTTAATTCATGAAATAACAGGCATAGGATTACAAAAGAAACCAATTATATCTAAATATAGTAATCAAAATATTTTTAAAAATAGGTTGAAAGACCTCAGGTTAAGAACCCTTTTTATTAGTATATTATAAACTTTTTGAGAACAAGGACTATTTTATTTTTTGTCTTTATATTACCATATATATTACCACATATACTAGCAGAATGCCACCTCTTCGCAAAGACATGAATTGAAGGAAGAGGTAGTGAGGTGGAGCCTTTTAAGTGATGTGACATGGGGAGAACAGAAAAGAGAGCAGCTCCCAGTGAAAGGTCCCAGTTTTATTATTGAAATAGGAAGCAATATTTTCCATTCACGGGGAGAGACTTCAGAAGTTTTGGGAAGGATGAGAATGTTTTGAAAAGTCTGTATGGTGAGGGGAATAGTAAATCAATTAGGCATTATTAAAGGATTGCCTTGTTGCAGTGAGGGCTCATTTGAGGCTATGCAACATAAATTTGAAATGGGTCTCTTCAGAATGATTTCATGTTTTTCTTCAGCTTCATTCAACAGCACATGAACAGTAGCGAAGGCAGTGGATGATGGGAATAATATAATGCTGGGTCTGGGTATGGCAAGATGAGCAACAATAGAAGAGCATAAGGGACTTAAGAAATCAGTAGAATTGGTTCACCAAGGGGTCAAGGTGGGAAAGAGAGGAAAGTGTATAGGATAAGGATTATTGAGAAAAAAAAGTGAGAGGTGGAGAGATGAGAAGTAATAGTGATGGTGAAGAACAGAATTAAGAACCATTATGGAAAGACAAAGAAGTATTATAAATAATTAATTTGGGGGGCTTATTACTACATTTATAAGCATTTATTAATAGAGAGAAAGAAAGAGAGAAATAGTGTTTCCAGCCTTTCTAACTCAAGGTAAAAATCTGGGTCCCAATTGCAGCCAATGGTTTCCTCCCTGATACTTGCCAGAGATCAAGAATTAAAAAGCCCAGAGCAAAGCACCAGTCCATAGACAGGTATAGAAGTAAAGAGATCAACTCTGCTTCCCTGGCTGACTTTTCAAACATCCCTCTCAGCCCCTCTCCTGGGTCTTTCTAGCTCCTTTGATTGGCCAACAGTCCTCATACGTCATGCTGTCACGGCAGGCCTGTGTTGCATCAGGCCATCAGACATATGATTCTGATTCTTACATTGAGTCTTTCTGAGATGGAGGTCCACTAGATAATTTTAATTCACACAGAGGGAATGAGAAAAAAATTCTGTTTGGAGAAGTGAATTTCAGAGTTCATGGACATGACAGTGGATATACTTGTGGTCTATTCTGCTTCCTCTGTGACTCTATTATTATCTAATACAATATTTTTGTGCAGAGTAAGGGCAATTTTAATTGTATTCATTAACCCACAATATTGGGAAAGCCAATACCAGATACTTAGAACTTTCATAATAGCTACTATAATATTTTTTTTTGCAAAATTTGAAAATTTTACAAAATTTGCAAAATGTTTTTATATCTATTATCTCATTTGATTCTCAAAACAACCCTACAAGTATAGGCAGTTATTTGTACTGTCAAAATAGTTTATGACTCAGAATCTTGTCAATTTTGTTTTTCAACCCGAAGAAATAACGACAACTATATTCACACAGTTTCTTCTTTACTGGCCTGGGAGAATCCAAAGACTTGTGAAATCCTTAATTCTTCTGTCACATTACCCTGGAGCTCTCTGAGTTATCACATTATCTTAATAATGCTTAACATTTTTTATAGTGCAGAGGTCTTATGCTTTCCTAGGACAGGAGGTGAAATGGGGCTTTCTGACTACTTTAGAGATACTATGGAAGCTAAAGTAAAGTGGGAGGCTTATGCTAGAGCAACATTGTGGTGTAATGGAAAGAGCCCTGGGAGATCTGGATTTGAATCCCACTTGTGCCAATTATTATTTGTGAAACCTAGAGTTGATTTTCTTTTAAAAATTTTGCTAGGCTTCGATTTCATTATCTATAAAGAGGGGAATTGGATTGTTGTTTTTCAGTTGTTTCTGTGAGCCCTTTTGCAATTTTCTTGGCAAAGATACTGGAGTGATTTGGCATTTTCTTCTCCAGATGATTTTATAGATGAGGAAACTGAGGCAAACAGGGTTAAGTGACTTGCCCTGAGTCACCCAACTAGAAAGTATCTGAGGCTAGGTTTGAACTCAGATCTTCCTGACGCTCAGCCTGTTGCTGTATCCATTGTACCATCTTGCTAGGTGATCTCTAAAGTCCCTTTCAGCCCCCACACCTATGATCTTATAGGTAGCTGGTGACACAATGGTTAGAGTGCTAGTCCTGGAGTCAGGAAGACATGAGTTGAAATCCTGCTTCAGATACTTTTACCTGTGTGGTCAACAGATGAGTTATTTGACCTCTGCTTTTCTCAATGTCCTCATATATAAAATGAGAATAGTAATAGCACCTACCTCCCATGGTTGTTGGGTTGATTAAATAAGCCAATATTTGTAAAGTACTTCATAAGCCTCAAAGTACTGCATAAATGCAAGCTACTATCATGTGATTTTTATTTCCTTATATTCTTTCTTTATTATTTTCCAGTTTACATGGAAAGGGCTATTAATAACTGAGGGCCACTATTTTGGTTTGAGGTGACTGGATTCTTGCAGTCTATTTGTGTGACATTTGTTGGAAATGAAGTGGGTTTGGACTTACCGATTAGTAACCAGGTTGCCTGCTGTTCTGTGCGTGGCTTGTCATTTTGGAAGCAGCCACCATTGTAGACAGTAAGGCCTCTTTATTGTAGCATAGCTCTAGCAATTTAACTTCTGTGACTAAGTGAAAACCAAGATGAAGGCAAGGGATTCAACATCATTACTTTTTCTCTTAAAATAAACTCAAATAATTGCATGAGTCAATACTCTGCTTTTTATAAGAGATGAATTAAGTACCATGATCTTCTCTAAGAGTTAAAAAAAGCTATACATTAGTTAGGCACAGTATGGCGCCCTGCTAACCTTAGCACTGTCCCTTCATTGCCAATTAACTTAATTCTCTCTTCTGCTTTATCCTCTAAGGAAACCCTTAACTTTCCAGAAGCTCTGGCTCTGGCTTGTGCATAGCCATCAGCAAAATGCTTGTAGCTTAAGCATTTGAAGCCTTTTTCTACTGAATTAACTGAACTGTTGCTCTCTAATGACCTGTATAAGGAACCTGGCCCCACAGCATGTGGCTTTCTCTGCTTAGTCTTCCCTTTCAAATTGTTGATGACATATTTTCTATGTGCCTGCTCTTCATTTCTGCATTCTACACTTGATATATATATATATATATATATAATACACATATATACTTTATTAGATACGATACACAATATAATATAATACAATTATTAGACACTATACACAATATGTGTGCAATATGTACCTGTTACTCATATATGACATTTCCCATCCCAAGAGTCATCTGTGTAACCAAGAATAAAAACAAAAGAGAATAAAGAAAGCAGTTGAGCAAAACTAACCAAAACATTGACTGTCTGACAGTCTGTGCATTCTTCCACACCCAGAGTCTCATCTCAGCAATAATCACAGGGAAATTCATTTGAAAATTTCTCCTTCCAGGTCAAACTTTGTCATTATAATATAAATATTGAATTTCTTTCCTTTTTGGCATTGTATCTATTTACATTTTTTGCCACTATGTAGAATGTTTTCTTGGACGTGTTTACTTTGTATCTATCAGTTCTTAGAATTCTTCATGGTCATATGGCACAGAAATATCTCATTACATTCACATAGAGCATTACTGCAAATGGCATTGTATCCCCAAATTGCTTTTAAATTTTTCATTATTTTATTATTTTTTAAAAAATCCTTACCTTCTGTCTTAGAATCAACACTAAGTATCTGTTCCAAGGCAGAAGAATGGTAAGAGCTTGGCAAAGGCACACAACCAGAAAGTGTCTCATATCAGATTGGAACCCAGGACCTCTTGTCTCTGGGCCTGGCTCTCAATCCACTGAGCTACCCAGCTGCTCCCTATGGATTTTTTTTAAATAATAAGGAATGTTTCAAGCATTTATTAAGTGCCCACCGTGTGTCAGGCACTCTGCCAAGTACTAGGTCTACCCTATGAATTTTTTTAAAGACCCTTACTTTCTTAGTAACAAGTCTGAGAGAGAGGGGGGGGGGTAAGGAGGTAAGGGAAATGGGTTAAAGTGGCTTGTCCAGGGTCATATAGCTAGGGAAATGTCTGAGGCCAAATCTGAACCCATGACCTCTTGGCTCCATGCTGGATATCCTACTTATTGTACTACCAAGCTTCCCCCAAGGATAAAGTAATAAGAATGATGACTCTAATGAATGTTGTTATGTCAAATACTCAATCTTTAAGCATCATGGAATGAAAAGCTTTCAAAATATGTCTAGTATAAGGGACAAGCATTTATTAGGCATCTACTATGTGCTAGGCACCATGCTAAGTGCATTAAGATTATTTCATTTGATCCTCACAACTATCCTGGGAGATAGGTGCTACTATCATCCTCATTTTATGGTTGAGGAAACTGAGACAGGGTAAGTGACTTGACCAGGGTCACACAACTAAGTAAGTATTTTAGGCCAGATTTTAACTTAGGTCTTCTTGACTCCAGAAATAAAAATTACATGGTAACTGGATATAGATAGTATCAATCATTCTTGTCATTCTTTCTTCTACTGGAGTTGTAAAGAGTATGCTTCCAGTGAGCTTATAGAAAAGGATCTAGTGTTCTGAATCTCCTACTCAACACAAAAAATAATTATTTTATCTACTTGTGTCAGAGTCCACAAAATATTGAATATAAGAGTATGATATCAGAATAGTGCTCATCCTGGGACCACTTTTAGATACATACTGAGCAGGATGACAACGTTTTTTTCTTTAATAATATTAATACAAGTTAAAATAGTATATGACATTAAATTAATACTTTTGTTTTTATTCAGTTGTTTCAGTCTTATGTCCACCTCTTCATGACCCCATTTGAGGGTTTCATGGTAGAGATATTGGAGTGGTTTGTCATTTCCTTCTTTAGTTCATTTTTCAGATAAGGAAACTGAGGCAAACAAAAGGCTAAGTGACTTGCCCAAGGTCATAAAGCTAGTAAATATTTGAGGAAGGATTTGAACTCAGGTTTTCCTGACTCCACACCCAGCATTCTATCCACTGCATTACCTACCTGCCCTTGGTACTAGTTAGAAATTAATATTTATATGGTATGCTAAATTTTGCAAAGTATTTTGCATGCATATATTCAAAGCCTCATTTAATAGATACAAAGCCGACTCAAAGTTTAAGCAATGTGTTCAACATGTTCATCACACAAATAGTGAACAGTGTTTGCATAAGAGAAGGTTAAGTACATGTTTCCTGACTTCTAGGCTACTGCTCTTCTCAGCAGAAGCTACTAGACAGGGATGCTTAAATTTAGAGATCTGTTTTTTTTTCTCTTCAATGTTGTTATTTCCTTGAATTCCCTTGAAACCAATTTATGTCTTGCTGGGTTTTCTTAGAGTTGAACAATTTTCTTGAGGACACAGAGTTTCTTCTGGAGAGTTGTAACACATTTCTGTAATGATGATATTCTTTTTAATTGTCTTAAGGTCAATTGTGGGAGGTAAGGAATCAGTAGAATAAATATTGCCCCTTCTTTGAGTAGGGAAGGGAATGTGTAACAGATACAATTTCAGTCTCTTGGAATCATCCAGATCCAAACAATTTAAAAGGAGTAATTCTAGCTCTTTGCTATATTACCAGAAAATTTCTGGCCTTATTCTGTTCAGCATTTTAGTCAATGACTTGGATAAAGACATATCTGGCAAGCTTTGTGAATTTATAAAGGACATGAAACTGGGAAGGATTGCTAATTGATTGGATTATAGAATTGGGATCCAAAACGATTCTGACAGACTGGAAAGGTGGACTGAATCTAACAAGATGAAATTTAATAGGGATTAATGTGTAACACTGCAGTTTGGTTCAAAAAAGCAACTGCAATAGTGTGGATGGGTGAAGCTACGATGCAATTCATGTAAAAAAAGACCTGCGGCGTTTATTGGACTTGTACTCAGTGTAAGTCAACAGTGTGGTGTTGCTTTTGGGGAAAAATAACATGATCTCAGGCTGCATTAATGAAAGTATAATGTTCAGAGAGATAGCTAGGTAGTGGAGTCAGGAATACCTGGGTTCTTACTAGCTCTGTGACCCTGGGCAAATCACTTAACCTGTCTGCTTCAATTTCTTCAACTGCAAATGGGGATAGTAATAGCACTGATCTGCCAAGGCTGTTGTGAGAATCAAGTGAGATATTATTTGTAAAATGCTTATTACAGTGCCTGGCACATAGCTGACTTAATATGTTTCCTTCCTCTTATAGAGGAAGTTTCCTCCCTCCCTCCCTTCCTCCCTCCCTCCCTCCCTCCCTCCCTCCCTCCCGTCCTTCCTTCCTTCCTTCCTTCGTTCCTTCCTTCCTTCCTTCCTTCCTTCCTTCCTTCCTTCCTTCCTTCCTTCCTTCCTTTTCCCAGTGTACAGTGTCTGGCACATAACAAGCCTTTAATAAATGCTAGCTCACTGACTGACCATGTGAGGATCAGATGTTTAGTCTAAAAAAAAGATGACTTTGGGAAAGTGCATGATCCTTTTTTCCCAAATATTTGAATGGTTGTCATGTGAAAGAGAGATTCAGTTTTCCTGCTTGGCTCAAGAGAATATGCCTTGGATCAATAAGAACACTTCTCCAAGAGGGGACTTGGATTTATTTGACTCCTCTTCCCAACTAGTAATTCTCAGAATCTTTTACATTTGGCCAAAATAGTGTTGTAGTAAGTGAAACTCAATAAAACATTCTCAACTTTTTTTCCCTCCTTTTTTGACCCTTTACTTTCTGTCTTAGAATCAGCCCTATTATATTAGTTCCAAGAAGAGCATTAAGGGCTAGGTAATTGGGGCTAAGTGACTTGCCCAGGGTCACACAACTGGGAAGTATCTGAGAGAGATCAAATCTGACCCCAAGGCATCTCCAGAATTGGCTTTTAATCCAATGAGTCACCTAGCTGTCCCTCTCCTCAATTTTTCTTAAGAGAGACAGATATTTAATGAGTACAAACAAGCATATAGAGATAGAACAGTGGCTGGGCCTTATAATAAGGAAGACTAAGGTTTACATCCTATCTCTGACACATATTGGCTATTATATGATCTTGTGCAGGTTGCTCAAACCCTGACTGCTCCAGGCAGTCCTCTAAATAGGGGCTCTTAACCGAAAGTTATAATCTTTTACTGTAATACACACTGTGTGTGCCAGATTTTATATGTTTTTTTTTGTGTGTGTGATAAGAAATGTTGCAAAATTTCCTTTCTTAAAAAGATACTAAATATCACATTACCTAGTTTACTTGCAGCATTTTACATCTGGTGAAACTTAAGTCAAGGTACTGGCTGATAAGTACTCCCCCAAGAAATGATTTATTTTTGTAAAATGTGTAAAAAATGCAAAGTAGATGACAAATCTCTGTTTGGGGGAGCAGGAAAAAACTTGTATGTCAAATGGAACATCAAAATATTTAACTATCAGATTACTTCAAAAGCTAACAATCATATAATAGTAATGTAACGTAAGAGGGGACATTCCATTGTCTTCAGGATGTGCATTGACCCAGGCCACTATAGAGATGAATGAGATAATAGCAATTATTGCAGCCTTCTTTATAGCCTCCGAAGAGATTAACGGGTTTATGAACTGATTTTCATATTTTGAGACATATATATGTGTATATGTATATATATATATATGTATATATAAGGTGCCTGCGATATGGCTGGGTCTCTGGTCTGGTCATCTAGTCAAGCCTGTGTGACTCTGGGCAAGTCCCTTAACTCTGTTTGCCTCAGTTTCTCACCTGTAAAGTGAGCTGAAATTGGAAATAGCAAACCACTCCAGAATCTTTGCCAAGAAAACTCCAAATGAGGTATTGAAGAGTTGGAGATGACTGAAAATGACTGAACGACAGCACTAAACCAGAAAAAGTATAGAGGAAGAGGTCCCCAAATCACATTTTAAGAGGAAAAGCTGAAACAAGCTATTATTTTGGAAAAGAGAAGACAGTAGGAGAAAGGATCAAGGTATTTTAAAGGATTGCTATGAGGAAGATGGATTAGGCTTATTTTGTGGAACTTCAGGGAATAAAACTAGGACCAAGAGTAGAATGTTACAGGGCAGTGTATTTGGGCTTAATATAAGACAGAATGTCAAATGATTAAAGCTTCTCAGCAATGGAATGAGCATCCTTGAGGTTTTCACTCCAAGTGAATTCCCATCACTAGATGTTATGGTGAGTCATTGATGTTCTGTCAGAAGATATAAAGTTTATTTTCCATAAACAACTTTGAAAATCTTCAGAACTCTGAACTAAGCAGCAACCAATCATGACTTCAAAAGATGGATGATGAAACCTGCCACCTGCTTCTTGGTAGAGAGGTGATAGATTGGAGGTGCAGAATGGAATGTGACTTCTTAAACATGGCCAGTATGTTGATCTGATTTGCTTGACTATATTCTTTATAAAGGAGCATTTTTCCTTGGAGATGGATTGGTGAATAATAATAGAAAAGGAACAGAACTTCACTAACTTTTTTTCATATAAAAGGAAGAACAAAATGCAGAAAGAGGCAAATTAAGCATTGTTATGACCTTGTTAAAACATCTTAAAAACAAAAATTATGGAAGAGAAGTTCCTAGTTCTCTATACTATCTTCTTTCCTATTCTTTGAACCTTGAAAAATTAGATTCGTTGATAGTTGTTCAACTCACAACAAAGAAGAAAATTTAAAAAAAGATGAATTTCTCCTCAAACTCAGTGGCTACCTTTCTCCTGTCCAAACAGCCCCTGAATGTTAGCTTCCTATTTGGGCTTCACCTGAAAGTGAGATTCTGTTCTGCTGTAGTCTTGGCCTCAGGTCCTTTCCCTCCCTATCCACAGGGGATCAGACTCTGAGCTTTGTAGGCACCACAAAAGCCCAGCCAGCTGAAGTGAGACCTGTCCGAAGGGGTAAAAAAGGGTGAGAGGGGAAGGAAGACTTTTAACCTTTAAAGTTCCCCTAAGATTCTTGAAGGTGAGATGAGAAAAATGTATGTAAAAGTGCTTTCGATTCTGTAACAATATCAAGTGTTTATACTGGTAAAATGTCTCTGTGTACAGTATAAAAAACACAGGATGGGGGAGTTAAAGGTATTAATTTTGAATGCTGGCTCTGACACTGACTTGGTGACCTTTGCCAAGCTATCTGACTTCTCTGAGACTTGTCCTCCTCATCTTTAAAATGGACAGGGGCATGAAAGCAAGAAAACCTCTAAAGGTAAGCTCCTTTCGTCTCATTATTCTACGTTGTCCTGAAGTCCCCAGGCTTCCTGAAGTTTCTATTAAGAATTCCAGGCATTCTAGCAATTATTTTCCATCTTAAAGCTCCCACTAACAGGTAATACTCTTGGGATCTCACATTGTGCAACTACAATGCATTGGCACTAACTGGGCTTTTTTATTTCTCTGTTCTCCATAAAACATGTCTTATGATTGCCTGTACTTGATGCTTTAGAAGTGAGTTTTAATATTGTTATTATTATTACCCAATCTGCTACATTGTCCCAGTTGAGCAACTTAAGTCATCCTTCTCAACTCAATTCAGCACCAGTTGGAGGCAAAGCCTGAGTTTTTTTTCCTTTTTCATTCATAGGCTATTCACCAGAAAATTAAATTGAAGCAAGCATCAATGCACAGTCTGCTCTGTGGGGTGAAAGGAAGACATTTAAGACAACTCTTGATTCCAGGCACAGCTCAGAGTTGGCATTTTAAGAGGAGAGAGGGCTGGGTTAGGCAAAATCACACTATTGGTTATTAGTGATGAAACCTTTTCTTTAAAGAGAGACTACCAGCAGAAAATCAGCTCTCTCCAGAGGCCTGTCATCCTTGCTTCTTTGGTTCTTTGTGACAGAGCCAATGATAAAAAGCAAAATTCCAGCCACTCAATTCAATGGATCCATCCTTTCCCACAATCACTACCTCTTCCTCTGAAATTAATTTTGGGAGCAGCTGGGTGGCCCAGTGGATTGAGAGTCAGACCTAGAGACAGGAGGTCCTGGGTTCAAATTTGACCTCAGATACTTCCTAGCTGTGTGACCCTGGGCAACCCTTATTGCCTAGCCCTTACCAGTCTTCTGCCTTGGAACCAATACACAGTATTGATTCTTTTTTTTTAAATTTGGCATAATGAATTATATATTTATTGCATAACTTATTTTTATGGTTCTCATTTTATTCTTTGTTCCAAGTTTATAAAAGTTTTTATAATATTATTATGGTATAGATTGTCCCACTTCTGATCTCATTACTCTGTATCAGTTTATATATCTTTCCTTGACTCTAAAATTATCTCTTTCATGATAATACATGTAGAACCCAGTGGAACTGCTTGTCAACTCTGGGAGGGGAGAGGGAAGAAGGGAAGGAGACAAGATGAATCATTGAACCATGGAAAACAAGTGTAAATTTATTACTGGAATAAAATAACTATAAATAAAAAATAAAAATAAGCTTGCACAGTACTGATTCCAAGATGGAAGGTAAGGGTTTAAAAAAAGAAATTACTTTGTATTAATTTTGTATATGCTTATTATGTGTAAATGTTGAATATGCTTCCCTCTATAGAATATAAGCTCCTGGAGGGCAAGGCCTATTTTTGCTTTTGTTTTCCTTTTGCCTTTGTATCCTTAGTCTTTACAAGGTGTCCTCTCTGTTGTAGGTGCTAAATAAATGCTTATGGATTGTTTAATCATACTCAAACCTTTATTAGGCATCTACTAGGTACAGAACACTTGGTTAACCTTTAATAGCTATAGTACCACTGAAAAGTCTTTTAACCCTTCTGAGACTTAGGGTCCTTAATGGAGATAATAATACCTATGCTGTCTGCCTCATAAGGTCAACAGGAGGTAAGTACAGTTAAACTTTAACGTGCTACATGAATGCAGTTGTTATATTGATATGCTTTGGTGATAGAATTGGTGGATGATGAGAAAATTATTAGATGCTAGGAATACAGAAGGGATGTTATATGCCTTGGTCCTTGTCCTTCAGGAACTTACCATCTAAGTGAGGGAACAACATACTTAAAAAACAACAATATAAGAGGTCAGATTCTAGGTCATGTAGACCATGCAGAGGCATAGCCAGTTGAAGCAGTCAATTAATTAATAAACATTTATTAAGTGCCTACTATTTGCCAGGCACTGTGCTAAATGTTGGAGATAGAGAATGAGGGCAAAGACAATCCCTGCCCTCAAGGAACTTACAGTCTAATAAACCTGATCTGGTGCTAGAGATCAGGGGGCCTTTAACCTTTGAAAGATTTCCAGAATTGTTTAGGATGAAATGAGACAAAAGTATATGAAAGCACTTTATAAATGTAACTGTTAAATATTATGCATGGTTAATATATTGGGAAGAATGCTGGATTTAGAATCAAGGTAGTGTATAAAGTGCTAAATAACTGAAATAAGCTATAAAGGTGCTATAAATTTTTTTTTTAAACTAGACAATTAAGGCTAGGCTGCCTGGAGGAGGTAAACCTTGATGGAGGTCCTGAAGGAAGGTTGACACTAAACTAAGTGAAGAGGATGAGGGAAGCTGTCTGTCCCAAGGAGAGAAGCAATATGAATCAATTTCAGGAAGGTGAAAATGTGTATGTTATAGAGTAGGGCAGTGATGGTGAACCTTTTAGAGGGGCAGGTGATGACCTTAGGTACTTGTGGGGAGGGGGAGGAGAGCAGCCTGGCCCATATCCCTCTGGCTTTCTAGCCTTTCTAACCCTCTGGCAAATTCTGTGCTTGGGTGTTGGTGGGTGTGCCCACAGAGAGGGTTCTGAGTGCCCCCTCTGGCGCACATGCCATCGGTTTGTCTCAATACCACAGGAGTAGGGGGTGACTGCTCAAGCATCAATTTAGTTAGCTGCCTATTTTTGTATGGCTCATGAGCTACAGTTAAAAATGCAATAACCATTCTTAGTTTAAAAGTACACTTAAAAAAGTATAAAACCATTCTTAACTTTGACAAAATTGGATTTAAAAGTGGAAAAAGTTGTGGGCAGCTAGGTGGCTTGGTGGACTAAGAGCCAGACCTAGAGACAGGAGATCCTAAGTTCAAATATGGCCTCAGACACTTCATAGCTCTGAGACTCTGGACAAGTTACTTAATTCCCATTGCCTAGCCCTTACCACTTTTCTGCCTTGGAACCTATATTGGTATTAATTCTAAGATGGAAGGCAAGGTTTTTAAAAAAAATGGAAAAAGTATTCTTAACTTGTAGGCTATATGAAAGACATAAGTGGGCTGGATTGGATCCTTGGGCCCATTGCCTTGCCTCATTGATCTGGCCCTAGTCACTTCCTAGCCGTGACCCTGAGCAAGTCACTTAACTTTGTTGTCCTCAGTTTCCTCACCTGTACAATGAGCTGTCTAAAGAAATGGCAAACAACCCTAGTATCTTTGCCAAGAAAACATCAGATGGATTCATGAACAATCAGACATGCCTAAAATGATGAACAACAAAGACCATAGTTTGCTGGTCCCTAATATAGAGTTTGTGAAGAACAATGAGGAACTAGAAAGCTAGAGTAAACCCTGGGAGTGGGGAACTGCACTAAAAACATTAGTGTTAAATAGTCACATAGATACTGATTGCAAGGCAAGATAATGGTCAAAAAGGTAAGCCATTTGGGTTTTCAGGGTATTCACTTGAAATGAGAATTTGAGCCAAGTTAAGGCAACAGATAAAAGTAGATGAACAAAGTCAAGAATCAAGAGAAGAGAGATGAGTGAGATGAGCAAGGTAGCTATTAAGATTAAGTTTGGGTAGGTTGTCAGGGACCAAAACTCCATAGGGTTTGAAGGGCAAGTCAAGGTAGTGAGACCATTTATGTAAAAAAGTCCAGGTAAGCAGAAGAATAAGGAAGCCAGATAAGCAAAATGAGCTGTAAGCAAGGAATATTAGTACCAAGGAGACCTTGACAGTGAAGCAATTTTTGCCTTAGCCAGAAAGGAACTTGCATGCTTCTTGCTGAATTAGGAACCAATCACAGTGCAAGGTCAGTCACAAAGTAGAGA
This sequence comes from Monodelphis domestica, assembly GCF_027887165.1. Taxonomy (NCBI): domain Eukaryota; kingdom Metazoa; phylum Chordata; class Mammalia; order Didelphimorphia; family Didelphidae; genus Monodelphis; species Monodelphis domestica. Next base: position 132,027,238 of record NC_077228.1, on the reverse strand, counting down.
TTTGAGCAAGTGAGTCATTAGACAACTGGCCAAGAGTTTAAAACTGCTTTTTGTAGGAAATATAATAGCAGAAACAGGGGAAAGCTGGCTGATTCTGAATATGAATCCCTTTAACAGTTTACCTGACAAATGGTCAACCAGCTTTTGCTTGCAGAATTCTAGTGGAGGTGAATAATCCTACCTTCTTTTTAAAAAATCATTTAAAGTTTTTTTTTTTCAGTTATATGTAGAAACAATTTTTATCAATTGTTTTTTGACATTTTACAACCCCATTTTTCTCCTTCCTCTCTTTCCTCCCCTAGAGGATAAACAATCTGATATAGTTCACACCAATGTTATCAAGAAATACTACATTTCCATATTTCTCATGTCATAAAAGAAGACTCGAATTGCACATAAAAGAAAAAAAAACTCATGAAGGAAATAGAGTGAAAAATAGTTTGCTTTGATTTGTCACAAACTCCAGCAGTTCCTTCTATGGCTATTGATTGTAGTTTTAATAATGAATTCCTTGGCATTATCTTGGTTCCTAGCATTGCTGCTAATATTTAAGTCCTTTATAGCTGATCATTGTACATTATTGTACTTACTATATACAGTGTTCTCCTGGTTCTGCTCCCTTCACTTTGAATCAATTCATTATGTCTTTCTAAGGATTTTTCTGAAATTGTTTTGTTTGTCACTTGTATGGCACATTAGTATTCCATTATAATCATATACCACAATTTGTTCAGCTATTCCCCAATTGATGGACATCTCTTCAGTTTCCGATTCTTTGCCATTACAAAAAGAGCTGCTATAAATATTTTTGTACATATATAGCCTTTGAATACTCTTTTTCTTCCTGCCTCTTCATCCTGCCTATTTATAGTGCTAGTTGTTAGCTTGTTTCCCCCTATAATTAGGATAAAACTGCTTTTCTGAAATATTCTTTGCTTCTAGTTTTGCCTACTGGAACCAGAAACAATTTTTTTCCTTCTTCCCTATGATAATGTTAAAGATATTTGAAGGGGGCAGCTGGGTGGCTCAGTGGATTGAGAGCCAGGCCTAGATATGGGAGGTCCTAGGTTCAAATCTGACCTCAGACACTTCCCAGCTGTGTGACCCTGGGCAAGTCACTTGACCCCCATTGCCTAACCCTTACCACTTTTCTGCCTTGGAGCCAATACACAGTATTGACTCCAAGACGGAAGATAAGGGTTTAAATTAAAAAAAAAAATTGAAGATAGCAATTGATTCCCCTCCCTAGCCCACCTTAACAAGACCAAGTCTTCTCTTCTCCAGGCAATGATTTCCAGTTCTTCCAAATTATCATTATGGAATGATCTCAAAGCCTTCTACTACCCTGGTCACTCTTCTTTGAATATTCTTCAGATTATCAATGTTCTTTCTACAATGTGGGGACCAGGACAGTACTGAACATAGTAGGGCAGCATATGGTGGGGCTATCTCCCACTTCCTAGACATTATGTCTCTTAGTATAATATTAACTTCATTTTGGATGACTTTTTTACGGGGGCCACCATAGTATCCTATTGACTCATTTTGAACATGCAGTTCAATGAAATCTCCATATCTTTTTCAGATGAATTGTCATCCTTCCTTCATCTTGTACCCATTAAGTTCAGTTTTTGGATTCAAATATAAAACTAGGCTTTTCTCTTTTGGCTTTAAGACATCTGCAGATAGGACAATCATATCTTCTATTCCTTTATCTGAATCATTGTTAAAAATATTAGATACCAAAGATCTGAGGACACATCTCAGAGACATATCTCTAAAGACACCTTGCCCCAAATTTCCATGTAACCGTTAATAATAAGTTTTTGGTTTTGACAGGAAACAAAACATAGGCTATTCTGGAACATTTTTTCAACCACTCTGGAATGGAGAAATAAAATTAAAGCCCCCAAAGGTGAACCCCCCCACTATCCTTTTCCATTATAGTGGAAGTTCTGATGTGAGGGACCTCAAGTAAGAGATCCTCAAATGAGCACCAGATATTGTTCATTTGAAGTTTGCTGATACTTCTGGTTCTCTGGGTAAGAAGGAGATCCTGGCTTGGGAACTCTACATTTATATAGCAAGGAAAAGGAATACATTATTCACAGACACAATTAGTAATACTGGCTTACTGACTGTGCTGTTAGTTGGTATGAATAATCCATTTACCCACCTGCTGGGCTTGCTTTCTCCTGTTTGATGACTGGTGAAAAGGAAACTACACAGTCCCCTATTCAAGTGAGAGAATTCTCCAGAGGAAGGAATAGCAACAGGAATGCATCAATATCCAATCAGGAGTGAAAAACCCGATTTAATTAATTACTGGAATATTGCTCTGGAGAAATATGCACAGACTCATCTGAATGAGGGTTCTGGAACAGACTACAGATGTAGGGAAGAATATATATTTCCTCTGACTTAAATACCACTAAGGGAGACTGAGGCTAGAGACTTTCTTGAACTCAGGTTTTCTGAGCTGTAGAAGCCTAAGTTGATTAGGTATCTGCACTAAGTGAGCCCCCAGGAGTGGGGGTGGGGGGTGGGAAGTCATCAGGTTGTCCAAGGTGGGGCAAACCAGCTCAAGTTGTAGGCTGTTTGATCTCCAGCCACCCTTTCAAGGTAAGACTGGACCTGAGAGTAAATCCTATATTTTCAGGGTGAGAATGGGAGACTCAATTTTAACCAAACCAATTTGAATTTGCAAGAAGATTATCTTCTAATGGGGGAGGGGGAAGACAAGAAATACAAATATAAGGATATATGGAATAAATGTAAGGAGAACAAATATAAAAAACTGCAAAGTATGAGGTAGTTTTGGATGGAAGGCATTAACAATCGAGGGGATCAAGAAAAGAATTTTGTAGAATGTTGTGCATGAATTGCTCCTTTAAGGAAGAGGGAGATTCTGTGAAGAACAGGAGGAGATGAGAAGGGGAGAAAATGGAACTTGGCCAGTGCCAAAGTGCAGAGACAAGAGATGAAATGTGTGAGGAAGAACTTGAAGGCCAGGTGGACTGGATTGCAAGGTACAGGAGTAAGAATAAAATTTAGGGAGGATATATCAGATTGGCCAATAAGACAGTAAACGAAAGTGATAAATGCTGGAGGGAATGTGGAAAAATTGGGGCATTAATGTATTGTTGGTGGAATTGTGAACTGATCCAAACATTTTGGAGGGCAATTTGGAACTAAATCCAAAGGGCCATAAAAATGCCCTTTGATCCTATAACACTACTATTGGGTCTGTATCCCAAAGAGATAATAAAAAAGGGGGAAGGACCTACTTGTACAGAAATATGTATAGCAGCTCTTTTTGTGATGGCAAAGAATTAGAAATCGAGGGGATGTCCATCACTTGGAGATTGGATGAACAAATAAGAGCATATAGAACAAATAAGAACAAATAAGCAAGATAATTCAGAAAAATCTGGAAAGATTTTTATCAATTGATGCAGAGCAATATTAGCAGAACTGGGAGAACATTGTATATAGCAACAGCCATCTTGTATGGTGAATAACTATGAAAACCTGGTTACTTTCAGTAATATAATGATCTGGGATAATTCTGAAGGACTTATGATGGAGAATGCTATCTACCTCCTGAGAAAGAATTGTTGAGTCAGATGGATGCAAGTCATAACATACTATCTTTCATATGAGTTTCTTCACCATTTTATTTTGGGGTTTTGTTTTTCTATTAGTGTGCTCTTACAACAGCAACTAATATGAAAGTGTGTTTTGTATGATAATACATATATTGCCCAGAACAAATTGCTTACTGTTTCCAAGTTGGGGGAGGGATGAGGAGATAGTTTGGATATTGTAATTTTGGAAAACATATGTTGAAAATTATTATAGCATGTAATTTGGAAAATAAAATATCTTTGAATTAAAAATAAAAATAAATAAAACATTAAGGGAAGCCAGAAAGATAGGTTGGGGCCAAGTTATAAAGGGTTTTAAAAGTTAAATAGAGGGGTTTATATTTTATCCGAGAGACAATAAGGAGCTAATGGAATTTTTTGAGTAGAGAAATGACATAGATCTGCATTTAAGGAAAATCACATTGGCAGCAATGTGGAGGATGCTCTCAAAAGCTGTTGAATTTCTAGATAAGAGGGTGATGAGGGACTGAACTAAGGTAGTTGCCAGATGCAAGAGATGATGTGCAGGTCAAAATAGAGATCTGGCAACTTATTAATTATGTGGGGTGCAAAGATTAATTAGTTATTAATTAGGCAATTAGATTAATTAAAGAATAGGTTCTGCTTAGAAGAAATATTTCCAGCTTAGGGAAAGAGTTTTAAGTTTACCTGAAGAGCCAGTTAGAATTATCCTGGGGGTTCCTTAAGAAGAATTCCTAGAAACCCCTAGGAGAGGTCTGTTGGGGATAATGGATTACTCTTGGGAGTTTCCTCTCAAGAATAGGAGGTCAGAAGTTGCCTCTTTCAATCTTTGAAGGATTTGATGATAGTTATCTTTGGAAAACATCCTTATATCTGAGAAGATTGAGAGTAATTCAACTGAATTTAGAGTGACAGAGACCGTTCCCTGAAACACCTCAGGAGACAGTAAAGAGCAATGTCTGTGAAAACTTAAAGGCAGGTGGATCTCTAACTGGAGAGAAAGAGCTGTGAAGTTTATATATTTATTTTAAGGAGATAAAAAGATTTATAAATTAAAATAGATTTAGTAAGTTAGATTATTATCTTTAGACAGTTAGTGTAGTCAAGTGAGGCCTGATTTTATAAGGCAAGAAAACATCCCCTGAGGGATAGATGGGTTTGGGGGTTTCAGTTAGAAATCTTAGTTTTAGGGTAATATGTTGCCTAATCAATTTCTATTTCCTTATTCTGTCCCTGATACTTCTTATAGTTTTAATAGGTTTTGTAATAATTTGTTTCCAGCCAGTTTCTTCTACCGTCAGATAGGCCCTAAGAGCTTTAGCAGAATTTATACCACCTAATCAATACCAACTGACAATCAATTGACCATAATCAAGACAAGATCAAATTTAATCATAACAGGGATGAGAAATGCTCTTTGGTTGTTTTCAGTGGTGTCTAAATCTTGTTGATTCTATTTGAGGTTTTCTGGGCAAAGAAACTACAGTGGTTTGTCATTTCCTTCTCCAACTCATTTTTCAGATGAGAAACAGATGAATAGAGTTATGTGACTTACCTAGGATCCTACAGCTAGTATCTGAGGGCAGATTTGAACTCAGATCTGTCTGACTCTGTGACCGCAAAAATATGGGTTTCAAGACTGTGAATTGCCCAAACTGTAAAGATAAATTTTAGTGTCTTGATTTTACATCAAAAATAAGTGGTCGCCATGGGAAAAATTCCCAAATATGAAATACCCAAGTCAGCTGGGTTTTATGGAGATTTTAATTAATATAAATTAAGGAATTAAGGGAAGGGAAAGAGACAGAGTAAGAGGAAATAGTAGGAAAAGGCTATTGGCCTAGGCCTTTTCTCTTTAAGAGAGAAACTAAGTCAGTCTTTAATCACTCACCACAAGATCTTTCCAAGCAAAACTCTAGTCTTCAGAGACCCAGCAGCCTCCTCTGACTCCTGACCTCCAATTCAGCTTCCAAAGCTGAATTAAATCGAACTACCTTGAACTGGTTCAGACAGCTCCTTTTTTTTTTTTTTTTAACCCTTACCTTCCATCTTGGAGTCAATATTGTATATTGGCTCCAAGGCAGAAGAGTGGTAAGGGCTAGGCAATGGGGGTCAAGTGACTTGCCCAGGGTCACACAGCTGGGAAGTGTCTGAGGCCAGATTTGAACCTAGGACCTCCCGTCTCTAGGGCTAGCTCTCAATCCACTGAGCTACCCAGCTGCCCCCCAGACAGCTCCTTTTAAAGAGAAATTTCTCTTGTGTCACCTCCCCTAAATTTTCACATCTACCAATCACAGTAGATACTTTTCCTAGGACAGCCCATTCTTAGTTTTTAGTTCTCACCGTCTCTGGGTAGATTATATCTTCTGAGTACTTCACACCTCTTTGTTAAGCTTGCCCCTTGCATGTTGTCTGACCTTTTAGTGATTAATTTAACCTTCATAGGTACTTAGCACCCTTTTGTATTAGATCTAGAAATAGACCTAGCTTAAGGTTTTGGCCTCACTATAAGTATGAGTTAAGTACCTTCATTGTTCACTAAGGAGTTTTACAACTTTATCTTCCCCTAAAGTATGCCCAAGTATGGGTGGAGTAATTTTAAAGTTCCCAATACATTCCTGATCAAGTACCTCTATTGTTTAAATGAGGGATAACCTTAACCATAACCTTAAGATAATGTTCCAAGGTATTGTCTGAGAAATTTGAAGGTTCACAACTCCAGACTTTAAGCTCTATCTACTGTATCACCTAGATGCCCAAAATGAGAAAAAGAGAGGTATTAAATATAATGCCAAGGTTATAGCCCAAGAGACTGGAAGAATGATGATATCCTTTAAGAAAATAGGAAAGTTTGGAAGAGGGAGTGGGTTTGAGGTTAGAGTTGGGGGTTGGGAGAGTAATAATGAATTTAGTTTTAAATTGTATGTCCCAGACATCTCAGACATTTATTGAGTTTGAGGTTTTTTGGAACATACAGTTTAAAATGTTCAATAGGCAACTGGTGCCATTTTACAGGAGTTCTGGAAAAGACTGGGATAAAATATGACCATCTGGAAGTCATTGCATGGACATAATTAAATCAATGCAAGTAGAAAACTCCAAGGGAGGAAATTCCCTTCACCAATCTTCAAATGATCTACAAAATCAAGTCTTAGAAAGTTGCCAGAGGCACCAGGAAGTTAAAGGACTTGAGTGACTTCCTAATTTATAGGATTATAGACCCAGACCTGGAAGGGATTTTAGGGGCCATTTCACTCATTTTAGAGATTAGGAAATTGAAGCCCAGATAGATGATAGGTTTGCCCAAAGTTACCCATGTAGTAAGTGGGAGACTAAATCTGAAGCTCTCTTCTATTGTACTACAATGTGTTTCCAAAAAATTCAGATTAGATTAAAAAGGATGCTTTTTAATTGAGATTTTCTTTGTTTTTATTAAAATGGTTTTTATAAATTAACAATACAAAACAGTTTAAATTTAAAGTATGTTAAAGGACAAAGAAAATATCATGGCATAGGATTTATAAATTCTAATTATAGTAGATTGTACTAGAGACAATGTCTTCATTTGACCCTTTAAGAAAAGTTCCATAATTAGGTCCCATGAGACCCATGTTTTCTAAATTTTATGTTGTAATGCTTCTATTTTTAAACATTTATGTTACTTTTAAATATGTATCTCCTCCTAACAGTTCACAAAACTGTCTACAAAAATGTTTAGTTTGTAGTTTACTCAAATAAAAGTAGAAATTTATATTACATGTTATCTAATAAAATTAACAATAAAAACCAATAAATCTCAAATATGACATTTTTTGCTAAATTTTTTTGTAATTTTATATTAATTTATAAAATTAACAAGAACAATATATTAATGTGATGGATAGATTTGTTTTTCAGCACAAAATTTCTCAAAATACAGTGCCATTTATGTAATACCAGGTCTCTAATAGGTCATGCTGTCTTTTATCCTTGGTTCAATCAGTCAGTCAACATTTATGAAGCACTTACTATGTGCCATCAAGAGGTTATATTTATTTATTTATTTATTTTCGAATATTTTTTCCATGGTTACATGATTCATGATCCCCCCTCCCCCTTTACTCTTCCCTCTGGGAGCTGACAAGCAGTTCCATTGGGTTATACATGCATCATTGTTCAAAACTCATTTCCATATTATTTATGTTTGCAGTAGAGTGATCTTTTGAAGACGTTATATTTATTAAATAGTCCTGGGTCATATAATATTCTGTTTATAGTTTATATTAAAGTTATCAGCATTTTTGTCTGTCTTTTTTCCCCAAGTTTAGAACCCCTAATTTAAAGACTTCTTTATTTTAACACTGTGTAAAATATGATGAAGGTAATTGAAGTAGTAAGCTGTTAATTGGTTAAATAAAACAAATGATGTCAGGTCATAATGAATTGATTTTTTAGAAAAGCTTGAAGAATTTTTTTCCCCTTATAATCCCTATCTGGACCTCTTTCTTTTTTCCTCTCAATATTATTTCTACCCTTTCCCTCCATTACACATAAAAACTCAGTCTTTTAATTGAATATAAACTCCCTGAGAATGGGGATCATATCTTATGAATCTGGTACCTTCCTTGGCACAGGACTGTGTTCACAATAAACACTTGATTCATGTTGGCTGAAAGAATGAGTGTTGCTATTCAATGGGAGAGTCAGTTGTCATGCAACTGTTAGTCATCTAGTCAAGCTCAATCTTTACCTTAAGTTACTTTATTCCTCCCTTCTAGCTCAAAGCATTCTCTTCCTAAGACAAAGAGGCTATTGCTTAGAAAATCTGGATTCATATTACTAGAGGAGGAAAAAAAAAACTTGATTTCTAGAATCTAGTTCTATTATTTCTTTTATATATATGTAAAAAATTATATATATATATTTCTCCTATATTGCCATTTTACTCTTCCTTCCTCAAATACATATAGCATACCAATGTTCTCTCATTCTTTCCAACCTCCATTCCACATGAGCCACCTTTCTGTCACTTCTGACTCTCCCCCTCAACACATTTCCCTCTATGCACTGACGCAGATCACTTTGATGACAAACTGTCAGTGCTCCTTCCTTCACTCTACTCGGTGGTTTCTCACCATGAATAGCCTTAGGTCTACTTCCTAATATCCTTAAGTAGGTCTGGAGAATCCAAGACAACTGCATGCTCCCACAGCCTTGGGCACACGACAGTTGCTGCTTTCCTGGCATCCTCAGTGTCTGACACCAACTCCTTACCAAGCCAAACTCCTTACTGTCACGTCACACAGGCATGTCCTGTTTATTCCCATTCCTCGCCTGTGCTTGTATGTCTACATTCACCTGGAATGACCTCCCATCTCCGTAATGGAACCTCCTCCCTGTGGCTACTCCATTTAACAATCATTTCTCTTTTCTCTCAATTACTATAGCACGAATACTTAACATCATTCATTCTTTCAATATAACTTGATATTACATATGGATTGCCCATGTAGGTTAAGTGTTTCCACATGGGTTTGTCTAAATGTGGCTCAAAAGGAAGATTGGGACTTTGAAGATGGCTCACTCATTCTCCTCAGAGAGGGGATTAGAATTAAATCAACCTCCTGACATACTGATCATCCAGGGCTTTCAAGGCAGTGTCCTGATTGCCGTCCCTTAATGGAGTGGAAGGAGTGCTTCAAAATATTTCTGAAAGCTTGACTCTCTTCCCATCAAATACTAGTTATTCAAAGGCCATCATGCAGAGTGAATATTGAATAAACCACTTCATTCAAGTCAACATCAAAAATAAATAAAAAAAGTTGTGCAGATTAGTGCAATGGATAGAGTGTTGTATTTAAAGTCAGGAGGACTTGAGTTTGAATTCTCCTTCACACACCAGTTGTGTGACTGGGCAGGACACTTCTCTCATTTTGTCTCCTTTTTTGTAAAATGGGGATAATAATACTATCTACCTCCCTGGGTTGTTGTGAGGGCAAAATGATATAATATTTGTGAAGTACTTTGCCAACCTTAAAGCACTAAATAAATGCTAATTATTTTACACCAGATGATATACAGAGTGAATGAATGCTTCCGCTGGGAAAGAGGGAAGGGAAGAGAGAAAGACAGAGAGAAATAGAGAGGGATAGAGATAGAGAGATAAAAACAGAGACACAGAGACACTATTATATATTCACAGGGGCTAAACTGAAAGTCACTGTGCTAACAGTGCAGATGAAGACAGAATACTCTTTCCTTTCCTGGCTTGCGCTCTCTCTCTCTCTCTCTCTCTCTCTCTCTCTCTCTCTCTCTCTCTCTCTCTCTCTCTCTCTCTCTCTCTCTCTCTCTCTTTTCTCTCCCTCTCCCCCTCCCTCCCTCCTTCCTTCCCTTCCTACATGTTAGCATTTTCTTCTTTTACTTTTTTCTTTTGTCTCTAGTTTTTCTCCTTTCCTTCTTTTTCTCCCCTTTCCTTTTTTTTGGTTCATTCTCCTCTCTTCCCTCTCTTTTTCCTTCCTTTTCCCTTTTCTTCCTTGCCTTCTCTTTTTCTTTTCTTTCTCATCTTCTTTTGCTTTGCTTCCTTCTTTCATTCTCATTTCTTTTTCCTTTTTCCCATTCCCCTTTCTTTTATCTTTTTTCTCCTGTTTTTTCTTTCTTCTCTCATTCTTTTATTTTCTGTCTTCTCTCTTCCTTCTTTCCCCATCTCCTTCCACTGTCCCTGCCTTTTGTTCTTTCCCTATAACTGCAAAAGATTATTACCTTTGAAAGCAAAAATATTAGTATTGAAGTCACATCTAGTGAAGAATTTTTGCCTCATTCTTTTGTTTCTAGTCCTCTACAACATTTCTGGCTTATTGCTGCTATTCACATCTTCATTCTGGTCTTTCTGCTTGCTATTGGAGGCATTTTGAAAGGTCTTGGAAAGTCTGAAGAAACAATCACGTGACATTCCTATGTGGTTCCATTCTTTTGGACTGCCAATTTTCCTTGGGAGGACAAATACTATTGCTTGAATTAAAATGCTCTGTCTCTTTTGATCTGCACTGAGACATCAGGGGTGTATTGGTAAATGTTTAACAACTGACTGTCCAGAAAAATAAACTGTACACAGGATACACTTTTGTTGTGGGAGAAATACACCCAAGTGTGTAGCAGGATTTTGCCCCAAGAATGGAAGGCTTAAACTCTGTTCAATTCAGAAGTAAGAAAAGAGCTTTATTTGAAAAAGAGGTTTATGGTGGTATAATAGCCTAAAAACTGGTGAAATAGTCTGGGGGCTAATCAGGTAGCCTTAAGCTTATGGATAAATATAGGCTAGTAGAATAGCCTCTCTGGAGCTGATAGAATAGCACACCTCCAGGTGTGGAGTGGCAGTTCACGAGTATGGTGTAGTAGCTCTGTTGTGGAGTGGCAGCTTCTGTGCTCTGTGGATGGGGGTTGGTATATTTTTTATGATCTGGGGGCTAACCATCTCCCATTCTAGAGAAGTCTTTATTTCTCCTGAAAACCCTGGAAAATGGGCATGGCCAAATTCAGGTAGAGGTGTGTTTTGTGGTTTGAGATGTATGTCATAGGGAACAAGAAGCATACACAGGTTTGGGGGATTCTTCTAGAATGCCAGAGTTCCTAGTGCCTAGGTCCCTTGTTCCCCCAATGTCTACCTTGTCATAGTTTGTCAATGTGGGACAGGTCTCGCTGCCATTCTGGAATGAGAAAATGGAGGGAGATGTGGTATACTGGAGGACCACTACAGGTAATTAATTCTATCTTACAGTTATAATCTAAAGTAAATATAGAACAATGTGAGTAATTAACAAAACAAAGTGAGCTCAAAGCTGATGCCCAGAATAGAATATTACAGATCCAGTATGGGTAACTGATCAATCTACATTTCCTGTCTGACTGATGTTGGAACTATAGGTTTTGCAGTTGATTTTTAACCAGTGCTAACTTGTGAGAAATACAAGATTTTAGAGTTTGAGGGTTTTGTTCCTATTACTACCCTTCACTGACTGCTGTCTGCCACTATCACATTTAAATGTAATCTACAATATTAACATTCTCTACATTACAGTCAACAAAACAATAGATCAATCCCTGATTTGTAGCATTTGTGAATTTCTGATATGTAAATATTCACACTGAAAATTTAACAATCAGATCTCTCCAGCCAGAGTAAGCTGGCTTCAGCAAACCCTTTCATCTAGTAATGTTTTTCGGTAGGTGCCCTACCAAAATACATTATCTTTTGATGTCACTTTTCACTTATGTTTGAATTTTAGACTGTGTTTCTTAAGTCACTTTTAGACAGAGTCTATCAAAGGGCTAGGCAGAACTGGAAGAGACCTTACAAGTCATTTAATAATTAATTCCCTCATTTTACAGATAAGTAAACAGAGTCTTAGTGAGATAAAATGACTTGCTCAAGGTTATATAGGTATTAAGTAGCAGAACCAGAATTGGAAAGGCCATCCACTCACTCCAAATTCAGTATCATTTCCATTATCCTACATTGCTAAACATATTATTTTATTGATTAATAGAACCTATCCACCAAGTAGATAAAATACTCCAATGACTCCCTGTGGGAGCTTTAATCAGTCACTCCATTAGCAAAGTATCATTAGAAGTGGTGGCAGACAAAGAGATTTTTTTAAAAAAAGGAAAAAGACTTATTTGTACAAAAATATTTATGGCAGCTCTTTTTGTTGTGACAAAGAATTAGAAAGTGATGATGAATATGAATGTCTGGAATAATATGCTAAGAGAAAGGATGAACCAAGGATAGTTTCAGAAAATGTAACACTTATCAACTGATACAAAGTGAAGTGAGCTGAACCAGGAGAACATAGTATGTAGTAACAGCAATGATGTATGATGGTCAATTGTGAATGCTATAGCTATTCTCCGTAAAACAACCATCCAAAGAACTCATGATGAAAAATGCTATTTACAGCCAGAGAAAGAACCGATGGACTCTGAATGCAGATTGAAGCATATAGATTTTTACTTTATTTTCTTCAAGAGTTTTTTTGTCTCCTTGTACAAAGTGACAAATACAGAAATATTCATTACCTGATAGTACCTGTATGACCTAAATCAAATTGCTTACTATCTCAGGGAAGGGGTAGGAGAAGGAGGGAAAGGATTTGGAACTCACAAGGTGAGAAAACATATTAAAATTGCTTCTATATATAGTTGGGGGGGGTAAGAAGCAAAATATTACTAAAAGGAAAAGAAGTGGTGATGGAATAAAATATATAATTTCTAGAGTGGTTTAGCAATCTTTGGCCCATATTCTTTGGACCCTGATTCTAGGGTCCTCTAAGGACCTTCTGAGATGGAGACCTTGCCATGGTATTTTCAGTGGCTGAATGAGATGGCATAAAGGATAGAGTGCCATTTTGGCATTAGGAATATCTGCATTGATGCTCCACCATTGACACTTGTTAGCTGTGTTATTGTGGGAAAGCCCCTTTATTCTGTTCTCTATCTGTTAGGTCCTGCTAAGATGAGCACAACTTCCCAGTTATGAGGTTCAAATGAGATAATGTAAGTAAAGTGCTTTATGGACATTGAAGTATTCTATGAATATTAGCTTCCTTAAATTATATAAATATTTGTTCTTATTATTAGAGAGGCAGCATATGATACAATATAGAGGTACTCAAACTTTTTGATCTCAGGACTCCTTTATACCCTTAAAAATTATCAAGAACAACCCAGGGAACTTTTATTTTTTAAATTAATATTTACTGTATTAGGAATTAAAACTAATAAATTCTGAAACATTTGTTACTTAATTAAAAGAGTAATAATAAATCCATTGCATCTTAATAAAAATATCATTTTTTATAAAAGAACTATATTTTCCAAAACAAAAATAAGTTATTAAAATTGCCATTGTTTTACACATTTTTGCTGATCTTCTTAATGTCTGGCTTAATAGAAGACAGCTGGATTATCCTATAATGCTTCTGTATTCTATCCATTATAATATATTGTTTTGATTGAAATTTATGAATAAAATCTGGCATCGTGCAGTGAGGAGTATTTGAATGAGAAAATAATGTCAGTAGTATTATGAGAATAAGTTTGAAGGGGTCTTGAGGAACCTGCCAGGGTTCTGTGGACCTTACTTTGAGAATTGTTTGATGGTACAGTAGATGGAGAGTTTATTTTAGAGCCAGAAATCTGATACATTTTGGCTGTGTGACCCTGGACAAAACACTTAACCTTTTAGTTCTTTAGGCCATACTCAAATAGAAATAGAACCTTGTGGGCTACATATTGACTTAGAAAATCACAAATTAATGTTATCTGTGTTGTATTATGGGGCAGGTAGGCAGCACAGTGCTGGGTTTAGAGTCAGAAAGACTCATCTTCCTGAATTAAAATCTGGCCTCAAAAACTATCTGTATGACCCTGAGCAAGTCACTTAACCCTATTGGCCTCAGTTTCCTCATCTGTAAAATGAGATAGAGAAGGAAATGGTAAATACTCTAGTATCATGTCCAGGAAAATGCCAAATGGGGTCATGAAGTGTAGGATATGATTGAACAACATTGTATTATATTTTAATTTTTGTTAAATATTTTTCAATTATATTTTTATCTGGTTCAACTATTCTTAGGCATTTTACAGAACCTCCCATGGCCTTAAGTTTTCCACCCCTGCTCTGGGCAACTCTTTAGGACCATAAGCTGATGAGAAAATGTTAACTGGTATTGCTAGATGATCTCCTTACACCATTTAAATCACAACGTTCAGGCCTTATACTTATTATTATCAATGCATACAAAATCCTTTTAAGTCTATCTGCTTCCAGTGTCAGCTTCTATCAGTATTTATTAACCTTATCCCCTTGGCTTTGCTTTAGTTTGAATTTTGCATCTAGGAGGCTAAGCTATTTTCTCTTTCTCTGCTTGGTGTTGGATGGAGGTCTTATTTTGGTGACTGAAAGATAATTAGATATTTCTTTTTGTTTTTTAAAGGTGGCTATAATGAAAGAATGAAAGAGAGAGACACATACATACAGAGACACAGAGACCTAGAAAAAAGAGTCAGAGGGAGACAGAGAGAGAAACAGAGGTGGGGGGGGGAAGGAGAGAGAGAGAGAGAGAGAGAAAGAGAGAGAGAGAGAGAGAGAGAGAGAGAGAGAGAGAGAGAGAGAGAGAGAAGTATATACAAACAGAGGATTGTAATATAATTTAAACCATGTAATAAAGTTCCCTGCTATGAAGTGTAGCTCTTTTTAGTGTTTCCTGAATGCCTTCCTCATGCTGTGGTAACACATTGGTGGGCCTGCTTTATTATTGCTGACCCTCTCCTTCTTTGTGCTGGGGTTTTTTCTCATGGCTCATTACTTATAGCTCACCCCCTTCCATCCTAGGAGACTCCTTTCTTGGTCATCATCAGTCAGTCAGCAACAATTGATTAAGTGCTCACTGGGGTGATGGGCTTTTGTGGTGCCTGAGGAAGTATGGGGATGGGCAAATGACTGAGTGAAAATGGATTATTTTCAGGTCAGGAATCTAACCAATGAGGTGTGTCCAGTGGACTGACTGGAACATTTCTGAACATAAAAACTTCTGTTCTTAATGGTGGTATGAGGGCAAGGTATTCTATTGGAACTCCTATTTAGAGAGTGGAACTTTCAGAGTTTTTTCTTTGTGGCATAGATCAAACCCAGTGAGGCCTGTCATCTGAGTGAGTAATTTTTTTTTTGACCAGGAGATGTGACTTTAGTATAGAAATGACAAGGATGAAATAAAATTCATACCTTGGAGGGCAAGGAGAGAATAGGTCTAGGTGTCTTGCTAATGACACATTCTGCTAATTAAAAGCAAAAGGTAAAGGGAGAAAACCATCTAATCAGATATCATCACTGAATCTCTGTTGGTTTTTTGGATCAATGTGGGGCCAAGGAAAGCTGTCAGAGCAGAGTTTCTTCCTGTGGTCTTCAGAATACTTGAGTGGGCATAGGAAAAAGAAACATCAAATGAAAGAATACAATTCCATTTCCTTTTCTTGCCTAAGGGGGGCGGAGTGTTTCACCCACCACAATCAATGCAATCACAGAAGACCCAGTCATTTAGATTGAATCAATCAATCAGAAATAAAGTAGGTGTGAATAAGTCTTTGATCAATTTGAATGCCAGTCAGTGCCACACAGGAAATATTTTGCAATTGATTGAAAGAATCAGACACACACATTTGTAGACCTATTTTTAGTGGAGTAAATGAGTTTGGAAATATCAGACACTGGTCTCTCTGTGTGTCTGTCTGTCTGTCTCCCAGCTTTCTCTCCTCTATCCCAGCCCCCAAGTGACAAGCTTATGAATTTCAAAAAGTTGCAACATTTGGTTATCCCACTGGTATCCATAGCAGAGCTCCCAGAGCAGCAGTTTCTGATGGCAAAGTCTGCACTGGGAGCTGAGAAACAGACCCATAGCAAACTAGACACAGGGAAAAGAGACAGCTTCAGAACTTCAAGGGCAAAGATCATAGGCTAGAAGGTTTGGCCACTCTCTCTTGGTCTACCATTGGGAGGACAGGTTGGAGGAGTGGTGCAAGAAGGGCTACTACACTGGAGGCCTTCATCTAGGATAATTATGTGGTGCTTTATGCATCTGCAGAAAATCGTCAGAAATAGTTCCCATCCAGAATGCTTGTTTTTGTATATCCTCATGTCTTCAGGAATCCCCGAGAGAAAAATGGATATATATATACATATATATATATATATATATTTTATTTTGCTTTGGACTATAATTGTACAGTCCTTTTTTTAGTATGCTTCCTTTATAAGTCAGCCCAGATTTTTCAGATAACTTTTGCCCATTTGAATGTTTAAGATCTGAATCCTTTACAAGCATGAAGATTGGTATGAGAAGTATAGATTTTTCATACTTGCAATTCACTTAGAACAGTATACTTAGAGTCCACCCATAGCTCATAAATGTCCTTCCCCCTCTCATTTTAAATAGATGTAGACTGTTTATTTATGACATGAGTCCAGAGAGCTTGTCTGAGATCTTTATGTACTACAGGTCCCATAAGATGAAGTTAGTTTGTTGGCTTATAAACTCTAGTAATCAACTTTAAGTGCTCTGTTTCCTTCTGAGAACCCTTTTAAGTTGACCTGTTTGCTTTAGCAAGGGATGACTTAGGAATTGTTTTTGGATCCTAATAATGCATGGGCAGGGATCCTTTGGGAAATTTCTGGTGCCCTGTAGTGTAGAGACCCTGAAGAAATTTATACTTTTTCCTCCAAGGTGATTATCTTGTATGTGAAAGGGAATCCTGGATATATTTGTTGTGCCCTTAGTGAAAGGGACAATTGGAGGAATTGTCCAATGGGTGAAAGAGATTCTTGAAGACTTTTGGTGTGTTCTATGTGAAAGAGACAATTAGAGATGTCTAATCTAGGCATCTAATTGGATTATCATATGCTAAAGACATTCATGGAAAAGTTTTTGTGTGGAACAGTTTGTTTTTCCACCTAAAGGAAACATCATCATTCCCCATTTTTTTCTCATTTGGTCCTCTAAGGACCCTCCCATCTCTGCGAGCTGCTAACTCTTTCAAACATGTTTTCTTTTTCCCCATCAATCTTCACGCTGTACATATTCATTATTTTTTCCCTTACTGTTTACTTCTAGCTTCCCATTCATAAAAACACAAACTAAAAAACTTTCACTTGACCCTACTATATCCCCTCAATACTAACATTCTATATCCCTCCTCATTTTTCACATCCAAACTCCTGAAAAAAGCATTTGTTACCTCTCTCATTCACTTCTACTCTGGCTTTTATATCTACCAGTAGAATGAAACCATTTTCTTCAAGGTTATCAATGATTTATTTTTTAAAATTAGTTTTTTAAAATCAGCCAAAATCTACTTTATCTTCCTCTCCTCCCCTCAGCTGAAAAAAAAAGAAAAAAGAAGCAAATACCCATTTACAAAGATGTATAATCAAATAAAACATGTCCAAACAAATATATCTCATTTTATACTCAGAATCTTTCCCCTCTCTCTCTAAAGAGATGGGTGACATATTTAGTCCTTAGTTCTCTGAAACTGTGATTGGTAACTACATTGATCACAGTTCCCAAGTCTTTCAATATCTTCTTTCTTCTTGGTCTTTACAATATTGTTTTCATTATATATATTATTTCATGGTCCTGCTCATTTTACTCTGCATCAGTTTATGCAGGTCTCCCCAGGTTTCTCTGAAACCAATTCCATGATTTCTTATTATACACAAGTATTTCATTACATTTATATACTGTAACTTATTCAGTCATTTCTCAATTGATGGGTATCCCCGACATTCTGATTCTTTGCCACTTTAAAGGGAACTATGGATACTTTCTACATCTTTATTTAAAGTTTGTCTTTGTTTAGGACTAAATCTTCCCTCTCATTCCCCCTTCTCATTTTTCTCTATCGAAATTCCCCAACTAACTAAAATGTATCTCTGTACCCAACTCCCCCACCCCTCTATGCTGTGTGTATGCTTGTTTGTGTGTATTCTCCCTACTTTGATTAGTTCAGAGGAAAGTGAAGTTCCATGTCAGCCTTTCCTTCCACTCTTTCCTCTTCATTTGTATTGACTTGCATTTCCTGATCATGAGAGATAAATTTCCCTAATCCTCCTGTTGCTAGATTAGAATCTTCTCTCTTTTCATCTTAAAAAAATATATGTATACACACACACACACACACACACACACACACACACACACACACACACACATATATATATATATATATATATATATATATACATAACAAGACCTACTAGAATAACTCCAAAGCCTAATTAGATACCCTTAATGAGCACTGATGATGACAGAGGGGACATATTTGTCATTTTCTTATATTGGATTATGAACAGTTTAGTCTCTTATTATTTACTCATTGTGTGTGTGTGTGTGTTTCTCTTGATTCTAGTGTTTGTATTTCAAAGTTTCTATGTAGCCCTTGTCTTTCAATCAAGAATCCTTGGAAGTCCTCTAGTTCATTAAAAAGTTCATTCTCCACCCCCATAGGATAATATTTATTTTTGTTTCATGAGATATTCTGGGCTACGGGGCTATTTCTTTGTTTTCTGGAATATTATTTCCAAGCTCACCACTACTTTGTAGCAGTGCCTGCTAAATTAGTGTGTAATCTTGACTATCTCTTCAGTAGGTACATCCTTTTAACCTGACTTTTTTTTTTTTTACTCCAAAGCTCTAGATTTTGGCTCTTCTGTTCCTAAAAATTTTTCAGGAGATGACTAGAGGATTTTTCCTATTTCCACTTTGCCCTCTCATTCTAATAAATCTGTGTATCTATTAAGATTTCTTGAAATATGATATCTAGGCTCCTTTGTCATGTAGTCCTAAATTTTTTCTTCTCAATCTGTTTTCCATTTAGTTGTCTTCTGCTTTGAGAAATGTTATATTTTCTCCTCTTTTTCAGTCTTTTAACTTTGTTTTAATATTTCTTCTTGTGTCATGTAGTTATTGATTTCTAGTTGGTCCAGTCTAATTTCCAGGAGTTTGTTTCTTGGGTAAGGTTTTGTACCTTTTATTTCAAACTATTAAATTCCTTTCAAATTCTTTCATAGTTCACATTTCATTTTCAGTTTTCCTTCTAGCATTCTAATTTAATTTGTAAAAAAAGAATTTAAAACTCCTTAATAAAAACCTTTTAATAATTCCAGTTGAATTTGTGCTCACACTGTATTTTTTCTTGAGGGTTTCCTTGTAGATGTTTTGGAGTCCTTTCTGATTTGTCTTAAGCATTCTTGTCATCATAAAAACTTTTAATGTTAGGATTTTTTTTTGCTTTTTCTTCCAGCTTATTTTCTGACTTCAGTTTATTGCTGCTAGATTCAATCACTATCAGTCAACTGGAAACTTATGCTCATTCATGGTAAAAAAAAATTATAAATTTTCCTTTGGTTTAGGATTTGTACAATGGTTATTCTTCCTATTCAGACTGGGCTGGATGTTGGAACTAAAACCCTGCTTTGCTCTGTAATAAGAAGCACACAGCTTCTGAACTTGCTTCTCTCTTGGTTCATAGCCTAGGATCCACAGCTGCTTCTTACTATGTCATTGTTCTCTTCCTCAGTCTGCCCAGGATCTGTGACTCAGATCTTGGCAGTGAGTGGTATATCTTGCCAGTTGACACTTGCTAGACATGTTTAAACTCCTCTGTGCTGGATTTGGGACCCCTTCTCTCCCAGGCACAGAGCCTCTTTCTTCTCCTTGTAGGTCCTTTCCTGGTCAGAACTCACTCTCAGTGACCTTAGATCTTTCTATTTGTTTCCTTATGATGACATAGATTTGAAAAATGGATCACTCATTTAAAAAAAATCAATTTTAAGTATCACTTCCAAGGCAGAAAAGTGGCAAGGGCTAGGCAAGTGAGGACACGTATTTTGGTTAGGTTCCTAACTAGGAAGTGTCTGAGGCCAAATTTGAACCCAAGATCATTTGTCCCAGGCCTGGCTCTCTTTTTATTAAGCCACCTAGCTGTCAATAATAATTTCTTCCTTGTATTTCTTGATCAAGATTTGGTCTTTTTTTCCCCCCCTAGATCTGTTTATAGGTGTTTTGGGTAAGTGAGAAGAGTTTGCTGCCCTTCCTGCTGTCTTGTGATTTTGTCTTTGCTGTCTGAAAAATAATTACCTTATTGTTAAATTCCAATGGTCTTTTTTCTCATTCTTTATTCTTTTTGACCTGTCTTCGATGTTTGTTACTGTTAACTACTCCCTCTCTTCTCTGTGTTTTTGTGACACTACCATCAGACTGATCCTTTTCAATCTCCTTTGAAAGATCATCATCCATGTCCTTTCTCCTCTTAACAAGGGCTTTTCTTTTATTTTCTCTCTTTCTCTCTCTCTCTCTTCATCATGTGAATGTGGAATCTGCATATCCAGATTTTATTTTATTTCCTGAGTCCAAATGCTTGTTAGACATTTCTACTTTGCTGTTCCATGGGTATCACCAAAATTAATATTTCGAAAATACAACTCATATACTTTCCCCTAAACTCACTCCTTTTAATTTCCCCATGATAGCATTATTATTCTTCCATTTATATGAATTTGTAGTCCAGGAGTTATTCCCATTCTTCTTTACCCCTCATATCCTATCAATTGTCAAATGTTGTTAGTTCTTCTCAATTTCTTTTTCATTCATATTTTTATTTTTACTCATTTTTCGACTTCCATTAGTCTAGGCACTCATCATCTCTCAATTAGACTATTGCAGTAGCCTCCTAACTGGTTTCTCTGAATCCAGCCTCTTGCCTTTCTAATTCATCCTTTCTAGGGCTGCTCAATTGATATTCCTATAGCACAAGTCTTATGACAATTGAGTACCATCTTATTGCCTTTGGGATAAAGGATAAATTCCTCTGTTGGGCATTTAAACTCTTAACGATTTGGACCTATACTACCTTTCTAGGATTATCATATATTGCCTTCTTCATTTATTCTATTTGTGTAATCCCCTAGTATACTTGCTGTTCCCCATATATGGCATTAGATTGTTTATTTTTGCCTTTGCACAGTCTCATGGTTAGAGTTTTCTCTTGTCATCTCTGCTTCTAGGAATCCATACTTTCTTTTAAGGTTTAGATAAAATTTCAC
This sequence comes from Monodelphis domestica, assembly GCF_027887165.1. NCBI lineage: Eukaryota > Metazoa > Chordata > Mammalia > Didelphimorphia > Didelphidae > Monodelphis > Monodelphis domestica. Next base: position 132,005,974 of record NC_077228.1, on the reverse strand, counting down.
TTCCTTTAAGAGCCTTACTGATCCTCCCAGTTGTTAGGATCCACCATCACTGTATATTCAATTTATATAGATCTTGTGCTTACTTACCTGTGAACACGTTGAACTCTTAAGTAAAATATAAACTCCTTGAATGGAGGGATTGTCTCATTTTAAAATTTTTATTCTCAGCATCTAGAAGAATGTCAACACATAATAGGTGCTTAATAAATGCTTGTTAGTTATAATTACATTATTATTTAATATGGCATGTATATATTATATAATAACAATATATATGATATTATATATAGGTATCCCTTTCACATTGTTGGGGCTAATGAGATCTGGAAAATTTAAATAACATTAGTTGGCCTTCCCTTTATAACAGAGAAGTCTGAATTTTTTTTCTTTTCCATTAAGGAGTATTTACAATACTTTATTTTGAATTTTGTGTTAAGTATTTGATCATAGTTTGCAAACTTTTTCTGTGTCATCTTCTGGCCCTAGTGAGTCATCTACAGTTTCTGTAAAACTCCCTAACTATTCCCATTTAGTTTCTTATGCTGATCCTTGACATATTGAAACCTTGATGTGGAAGGGATAACTGTAATTATAATTATAGTTAGTACCATTATTACTTCATAACTGCTTCTTTTTGTTTCAAAGGTGTTTCTTGTAAATAACGAATTGTTATGCTTTGCTTTATCATTCATCCTACCAGCAGTTTTATAGGTGAATTCATTCCATTCATGCTCATGGTTTTTCTTTTCCATCATATCCTATATATTTCCTTTCTTTGTCTCTTTCTTCCTTTAAAAGGCTTGGGAGGTGGGAGGAAGGAAGGGAAGAATTAAGTCACTGTACTTTATTTGTGGTTGGGACAGACTGATCCTAAACCTTTCCCTTCCTACTCCTTATCTAGTTCAGACTCAGATCAATAGTTGTCAGTCTTGTCCTTTCTCTCCTTCCTGTCTTTTAAAATCAGTATTATACAGTTTAAGGTTATTTTGCTTGTGACTATTCCATAAACACTCCATACTTCCATTTTTTCTCTTAAATAAGCTTTCTTTCTCTCCTTTCCTCAGCCTAATTCCCTAATTATTTTAGGTCTACATGATACTCTTTCCCTCTACTCCAACTTTCCTTTCCTCAGCTTACATAAAGATGAGGTTCAAATGATTTTCCACTACTTCCACCCCTCAGCTTCATACTTACATGATCTTCTTGGAGAGCCTCAATTATGAAAAAATAATAAGTTTTTTCCTCCTCTCCTTAATTCAACTTCTAGGGTATTACCCCCCCCCCCCCTTTTGATCTATCTTTCTGAATTTGTCTGCTTTTCTGTTTTTCTGAGTTTTTGTTATTTTTTTTAAATGTTGCTTTTTTTCAATTCTATGGCAAAATTACCCAAAGGCAGACCTTTCAAATGATTCCTACAACCTTGCCATCCTACCCAGGGGGAGGACTCATGCTCATCTATTGAACATCAGGTATTGTGCTGGCTATTAGTAATAAGCAAGGTCATTATGACTTCATGTGACAATACTTTATTATTGCAAGAACTACTTTGGGAAAAACCTGAAATATTTGACTGCAACTTACAGTTATGAGAATTTAAAAGAAAACATGAACATGAACTCATAAAGGAACAAAAACACCCTTATCATTTTCCTTGTTTTAACTTATAGGATCTTCAAACCAACAAGGCGGTACCCTCTTTGTGAGATTGTCTTTGTTTTATAATAGAGAAATGCCAGGTGACTCTTCTTTACCAGCCAAAAAAAAAAAATAACTATTTCTTTTACTTCATGGCTCCAGTCAGTCACCAGGAAGTAAATCTTTTAAGTATTTTGCCTAGGACCACACATAACAAGATACTTATATTCTGAAGGATTTCTACCAAATATTTGAGTTTATTTTGTTCTATCAACTGAAACAAATAGTCAAATGTCTTAGCTTCTCCATCCATGCTAACATATACCACATTAACATAAGATTCAAGATTGAGATTGTTGATATGACAGTGCTGACTCAGAAAATGATCTTGTCCACAAGTTTCTTAAAATCAAGAATATAGCTAAAGGTAGGCAAGGTTTTAAGAATGAGAGTTTATGTCAATCAATTACTTGTAAAGCAAGAATTGTCACAGATCTTTGATTATTATAGCAGGTTTGAGATGGAATATGGCACACTTGAAGCCTTTGTGACATGTCTATTACAACTGAGAAATTCTTCCTCTACAATCATCCTGAAGATAAAATAATGATAATAACCATCTTTAAAGGTAATATAGTAAAGTAACAATAGTATAGTAAACTAGTAATAAAATGCTTTAAGTGTGGCAAAAGCACTTTTACAAATACTATCTTATTTGATTTTCACAACAACCCTGAGAGGTAAGTACAATTATTATCACTTTGCAGATGAAGAAACTGAGTCAGGCAGAGGTTAAGTGACTTGCTTAAGTCATACAGCTGTTAAGGCCAGATTTGAACTCAGGTCTTCCTGACTCTATATTGCCATATCAACTTTGTCACTTCCAAGAAAAATCAATATGCATTCTTGACCAACTCTTCTTAGTGTCTCCCTATGGAAATTCCAGATGGCATCTACGAACCAACTATTTAAAACTTAAGACCAATGTCAATTTCATGAAGAACTTACCCATAAATGGACAATAAAGTCCTTGATACTATTGAGAAAGTGAGACACTATAACTTTCTTATGTTTGAACATTTGAAATTCATATTGCTCACAAGTCCTTTGTCACCCTGTAGAACTTTCCACCATGAGGCCCTTCTATTTTAATAGGGGACTTCTTCTCAGAGCCAACATTTTAAGAAGGACTACAATCATACTTAACCATACTCACACTTAGTCTTTTTATCCAGATTCCTTAATTTTTCCCCACCTAAGTACCCTTTTCTCTCTCCCACACTTCCTTCCTTAGTACTTCCTCCTTTATATATTGCCTTTCCCATTAGAAAATAAGTTCCTTGAGGGCAAAGACTATCTAGTGTATAATTGAAAATCTGTTCCCCTAAAAAAGAACTACATTTCCCAGGAGCCCATTGACTTCCTGTCATTACATACTTTCAGTAGACAGGGGATATTAGGGAAGGATGGAGAAGGTCCCTCCCTCTTTGGCTGGAAGCAAGCATGGTGGCAGTGGTTAGTAGGATTTTGAAATGGCTAATCAGCCATGGGCATGTGGTCTTTATTTTGTATCTTCTTTATTCCCTTATTTCTAATGATCATTAATAAATCTAAAATATAATATTTTATCATTGAGTTTAATTTTGACTTTTGTATTAGCCATCGGGAATATCTTGCGTGAATTCATGGAGGAAGAAGATGGAACACTGAGTTCAAGAAATGACTTGGAGTCCAGTTTGACTTTAATATAGCTGAATATGAAAGAAATCTAGAAAAGGTGGTGGGGAGCAAATTGTGGAGGTCCTTTATTTGAGGTTGAGGAACCTGAATTCTATGCTAGAAAACTTGGGGTAACTCACTGATGAGACAATTTTTTGATAGTTGACAAACAATAAACACTAAAATCTTGTATTCTCTATATTTTTCAGTCAATGGTATGACAATAAAGATATGATTGTTATAGTATTTGAGAAAATGATTATATAAATAGTATTTAGCCATGTATTGTGGCTTTTTAGTGTCATTTACATTGATAAAACCTGTTCACTAAACCATTTGACATTGCCATGGTGAGACCTCCATTTTTAAAATTTTACTCTTTGAAATTGAAATATTTAAACAATGAGTGATGATGTTGGTGAGAGGTTTTTATGATCTCACATGTTAAATGAATTTCTTAGTCTTATGATAGTGAAGTAGGGGTGATTTGGAATCTTATAATAACATCTGTTAGGGTCCCGCAACCTATCAGAAACACTGCATGCTTCTTTTTGGGATCCCCAAGAGGCAACCAAAGTGAACACTATCCAAATGAGTCTCAGGGAATTAGCTACTACCTGACATCCACTCTTTAAAAAGCAAACCCGGAGCAGACATTTTAAGTATGAGTTATTTTCAGTTTGCCCATTGAAGGTATATCAAGGTGCCTATCAGTGGTATCTGCCAATAAATAGAGTTACATTTCCAGCTTTACCAGGATTTCAGCCTCATTGCCAGAAAAGGTATTGTGTCATGCTTGAGTAAACATAGAAAGGATAAGCAGACTTTTACTTAGCCATCTTCTATTACTTCAAAACATAATCTGGGAAAAAAATAACCTTTCCTAGAAATACCACAGCATACTACTCAGAAATATATTTTTTAAATGTACCTTATCACTTCCTAGAATACATAGGAGAAACATCAAGGGAGCAATTTGAGTGTGTCACTCAGCATATTTAGAGAATGGGGAAATAGCTCAGAGTATAGCTCTAGGAGTCAGAAAGTCTTGAGTTCAAATCCTGATGAGATATAGCTATATGATCTTGGGAAAATCACTGAATCTTTCTCAGCCTTAGTTTCCTTATTTGTAAAATGGGGATATTAATAATAATACCTTCCTTGTTGGGTTTTTGTGAGGTGGAAAATAATTAAGATACATAAAGTACTTTGTAATCTTTCAAGCACTGTTTAAGTGCTACCTAGCCTACCTACTTTTTTTTACTGGTTATTTAATTGGACTGTCCTGTTACCCTTGGGGTCTAGTTAGCTCACTTTATTAGAGCAGTAGTCTATAACCTTTGATCGTATAGCCCATCAGTTAAAAAAAAAAAGGAAGTACCTCCAATGTGTACACTTGTATTTGCTGAGAAATTTTGCAATATACTGTGTTTTATATATATATATATATATATATATATTTTAAAACAAAAATTAAAGAGGTTGCAATAAAGATGAAATAAAAAGGTTAACATTTTATTTGTTAATGGTATAATTGTTTTCTTCTTACTAAAATATTATAAATGATCATTATGAAATGTCCATAATATTTTATTGAAAGCAATGTGATTGAATATGTTTACCTTGAAGATAGGGTGGTCATAGTGGCTCAGTGGATAGAGCACTGGCCCTGGAGTTAGGAAGACTCATTTTCCCAAGTTCATATCTGGCTTCAGACCTTTACTAGCTATATGACCCTGGCCAACTCACTTTGCTTCAGTTTCCTCCTTTGTAAAATGAACTAGAGAAGGAAATGGCAAACCTTTTTTAGGAGCTTTGTTAAGAAAATTCCAAAGGAGGTGATGAAGAGCATGACATGACTGAAAAACAACTGATCAACAAGGGCAGTCATACATGAAAACTGTTTGCAAGTAATTTTTTGTTAATTTGTTTGATATGGCGGGACAAACAGGCAAACTTATTGTTCAAAAGAATACTTTTAAATTAAAAGATACAAAATACAAAATCAAATAATTGGTCAAACTAGAAAATGAACCTATCAGCTTTTTAGTAGTCCTTTATATGTTGATATTCTTATGTGCAATATAAAAACTACAAGCAAGAGTGAGCTGTATCTTTTTAAATATAGGACCAAGGGATCATAGATCTAGAATAGGAAAAGACCTCAGAGGTCAATTATTCCAAACTCCTCATTTTACAGATGAGGAAAATGAAGCCAAAAGGGGTTAAGTGATTTTCTATAGTCACATATAGTTTTCATTAAAAATTCTTTTTTTATATCACTCTGTTTAATAAATGGCATTATATCTTCATTTCCTAGTCATGTTTGGATATTTTAGTTGTGTGGTTTTTCTTGGTATGAGTCTGAATAATAGCAGGAAAGCTAATTTGGCTGAATCATAGAGTGAAGTGTAGAGAGAAAAAGGGAATAATAAATAATAAAGCTGACTAGAGCCAGTTTGTAAAGGACTTCAAATGTCAAAACAGTGGTTGATAGGGTGCTACTGGAGTTTACTGAATATTGAGATAACATGGTCAGACCTGTACTTAAGGAAAACCATTTTGGCAGCTGGGTGGAGGGCCATCTGGAACAGGGAAAGACTTGAGACAGAGAGACCAATTAGTGGGCCATTGCAACAGTACATTTGAATTAGAGTGATGGCTGAGGAAATTGAGAGAAGGGGATGGATCCAAGACATATGGAGATGGAAACGAAAAGATTGGCAACTGCTCGGTATTGTGCGATGAGCAAAAGCGAGAAGTCTAAGATAATGCCACGTTTGGGAATCTGGGTAGGCAAGTTTGGAAGAAGGGTAAATAAAGTTTGAGGTAAAGATAATGTAATGAGATATGGAATGTAGATCTCAACACATCCACTCCTATTCACTCTGGGTAACTCATTCTATCCCACCAAAATGAAAAGAAAGAAAGGGGATTTGATTCTTACTCATAAGTAACTGACATAGAATGCAGAATTTCCCCCTTCTCCCCAGAAGTATCTACCACAATTAGAAAGTGATTTTGGAAGCAGGGAGTGGAGATGATAGAGGAGGTGGAGATTTTCCTAATGGCATCTTTTGCAACTGATGTGGTAGGTGCCTAGCTGTAGGCTAGATTATAACTGCCATCAGTTGTGTGTGTGTGTGTGTGTGTGTGTGTGTGTGTGTGTGTGTGCATGTGCATGTGTATAAAACATATATAACAATCAGCAAAGATGGTCAGAGGATGGGAGTTTGCAGGGTGGAGTATGGGATTCTTGGATGATAATGAATGAAAGGTTTATGTGGTATTGGAGAAAAAGCCCATGGTTGGCTTTAGCATGGAGAGATGGATGAGACCGGACTTTCTATTCATTATTTTACTATTCACCCTTTGGGCTAATGCCATGGTCCCTAAGCCCATGCTTCCACTTTGGAGACCTTTGGATCAGAGTATAATATTAAGGGAGTTGGTATTGTAGGGTTCATTACTTGGAAGGCTTGTTTTGTCTGCTTTATGACTGCTGTCCACCATATTATAGAGAACTTGATTTCTATGATGAGGATGGTAATTGCAATAGGAATTTTTCCAGATGAGGATAATTTAGGGGGTCTTATTATTTTTCTCATTTTATAGATGAGAACATTAAAATTCAGAGGTAAAAATGATCTATTCCAGGGTCACACTGCTAGTAAGCATCTGGGGTCAGGATTTGAATTCACTACTTAATGATTTTATTTCTAATTCTTTATCCACCATGCGTTCTTAGCTACGTAGGAAGAAAAAGGTGTTAATGGTAGCAGGAACTCTTGAGTTGAAGGAAATACAAGGGAAGGTGGTATCCAGTTGCACATGGCCAGGCTTGTCTATATCCATAAAACAGTGAGTATATTGAATTTGAATATCCTTCATCTAGGTCAATATACTGATGCTTATCTATTTCCAAACTCTTGATTTTGGCACCTTGAAACTTGCTCTTTAGACTTATTTATAATCTGGGTGGGACCCTAACTCCACTTTAGTTCTTTGGTTTGTATCCCTGGTTACCTTCTTTTGATCCCACTGATTCTTCCTACTTTTGCTCCATTATCTACAGAGGAATCTTAATTGAAACTTCTTTTTTTCTCCATAATTCCCAAGCTTAAACTCTTCTAGCTGGTTGATCCTGGGAGAGTCACTTAACCCCCATTGTCTCTGCTTTGGAACAAATATACAATATTGATTCTAAGATGGAAGGTAAAAAATACATGTACATACACATATATACATATGTGTATATTTACATAGATATACACACAAAGAGAAAGAGAGTAGATTAAAGGTAATCTCAGAGAGGAAGGCACTAGTAGCTAGAGGATTGGAAAAGGTCTTCACTAGTGGGTGGTGTTTGAATGGAATCTTGAAGGAGCCAGGATATAAGGCAGGAGGGATGACATACCAGAGATGGGACACAAAGAGTACAAAGTCACAGATATGAGACTTGGGGTGCCACAAAATATGAGGAACAGTCAGTGGAAACAGTAAATGGGAACTGCAAGTAACTATCATAGAGAAAATGTATGGGACTTAAATTGTAAGAAGACTGGAAAGGTAAGAAGGACCAGGTTGTGAAGAACCTTATTTTTTCTATAGGTTATTTGTTATGTTTCTTTGGCAATAACATTAATAGAAATTTAATGGGTGTCTGGATTACAGTTTATCTCTGACAGAGAGCCTGAGGCAGAAAGAGAGTATTAGACTTTTTCTACTAAGCCCTGCCTCACTATAATTCTATATACACTGTAGGATAAAGGGTTCTGACATAGAAATAAAGAAACTTGAATTTTAACTCTGGCTCATTCATTCATTTATACATTCTAAAGCATTTACCAAGTGCCTACTGTGTGCAAGGCATTTTACTCATGGCTAAGTATATAAATGATGAGGGAATATTATCTCCTCTCAGGAAACATAGTATCCTGGGAGGGGAAGCAACTGAGTACATAAAAATGTAAATACAACATATAACCAAAGTAATTTTGGAGGGATGAAAATTACTTGGAGACATCAGAAGGGATCTCCTATGGGAGGCAGCATCTGAGCTGAGTCATGAAGGGAGTGAATGGTTCCATGAAGTGGAGGTGAGATAGGAGAACATCATAGGCAGGAGAAATAACTTGCTTCTGCTATTAACCTCTGAGGTAACCTTGGGAGAGTCACTTTACCTTTTCTGGCTTAAGTTCCTTCAATCCTAAAATGAGTGAGCTAGTCTCTAAATTTCTCTGCACTATAGATTTCTGTTAGGTTAAATAAATATATGAAAGCATTCTGGAGAAACAGAGGCAGAGAGAATCAATTACAGAGAAACAGAGAAAGAGAAACAGAGAGATAGAGAGTAAGAGAGAGATGGACAGGAGTGGCAGAAATTAGATTTAAATTCATTCTTCATATCATACAATAAGGTAAGCTCTAAGTGAATGCATGAAATAGATATAAATAGGTCAAGTCATAAACAGATTAGAGAGATAAGGGAGAAATTATCATTCAGATCTATGGATAGCATAAGAGTTTATGACTAAGCAAGTAAGAGGGATCACACAAGATAAAACAGACGGTTTTGATTACATAACACTAAAATGTTTTCATGTAAACAAATCTAGCTTAGTAAAAAAGGTGATAGAAGGAAATGGCTAATTTGGAAAAATCTTTACAAGTCTGTGATAAATATCTCACATTCAAGATATATAAGGAACTAATTCAAATGTATAAGACTGACAGTCATTCCCCAATAGATAAATGATGAGAAGATATGAATAGCTTGTTTTCAAAAGAAAGCATCCAAGTTCTAAACAATTGTATAAAATTGCTCAAAAGTATAAATAGAGAAATCAAAATTCAAGTGATTCTGAATTTCTACCTCACACATCAGACTGGCAAAGTTAACCAAAAATAAATAAATAAATAAATAAAAGGGGAAAATTACAAGTGTAGGAAAACAGGTATATTAGCATACCATTGTTGGAACTGTGATCTAACCATTCTGGAAAGCCATTTGGATCTATGTCCAAAAAAGTTACTAAAATATGTAGATTCTTTGACACAGTTTTACCATTACTAATCCTATACCCCAAAGAAATCAGATGAAGAGGAAAAGAATCGACACATATAAAAAGATTTATAGTAGCTCTTTTTGTAGTAGTTAAAAATGAAGAAATAAGGCAGTGCCCTTCTATTGAAGTGACTGAACAAATTTGGCATATGAATGTAATAAAATATTATTGTGCCACAAGAAATAATAAAAATGGACAGTTTCAGAGGAAACTGGTAAAACCTCTACGAACTGATGCTGAATAAAGTGAGAACTAGAAGAATTTATACAATGATAATAGTGATATAGAGGAAAAACAACTTTTTAAGACTTTAGAACTTTGATCAATTCAAGGATTAACCATGTCTAAAACAATGAAAAATGAACTATATTTCCTCATGAAGAAGTGATGAACTTTAAATATGGAGATATATGTTTTTGGACATAGCCAATGTGAGAATTTATTTTGCTAGCTATGCAGCTGTATTGAGGGGTCTATTTAATTTTCTCAATGCATAAGGCAGGATGTAGTAAGAGGGACAGATTAATTTTTTAAAAGAGAGTAAAAAGAAATGTAAAAAATGAAAACTAATGATCTCAATTTGTAAAAACTGAGGTGACATCTAAGATCCCGTTAATGATCTAGTCCATTTCTGAAGCTTCCATTTTATAATGTGAAGAACTTTAAATTCCAAATGATTTTATATTTGATCAAAGGGTGCCATTGTAGTTTATTGAGCATCTGTGTATGTGTATGAGAGACACATGGTCAGTACTGGGCTTTATGGATTTTTTCAACCCCTTACCTTCCATCTTTGAATCAATACTGTGCATTGGTTCTAAGACAGAAGAGTGGTAAGGGCTAGGTAATGGGTGACTGAGCTAGGAAGTGTCTGAGCTCAGATTTGAACCTAGGACCTCCCATCTCTGACCTGGCTCTCTCACCTAGCTGCTCCCTGAAATTTATGGAGGTTATGGGATTATGATGAGGACCTAACGAGATGTTCCATGTGAAAGTGCTTTGTAGACTTTAAAGTACTGAGTAATCATCAGCTCTTATTATAAGCACTATTGGAAAAATAGTTTAGAACACATTTCACTGCTGGTGGGTGAACACACAATACAGGGATGGTTTTCAATCTATGAGCTGGCAGCAGGAGCAGTTGTAGGCTAGCCTGAGTTTTGAGAAGGCACTGTATTCGCACCACTTAAGATGTGTTCACCCAGGGATTAATATCAAGACAACTTGCTGTCAGAAGAATGACAAGTAAATTCATTAACTCTTGCTAACAGTAAGAGCAGCAGGGGACCTTTTACTTTTTGACTAAAGAGAAATTATCTGACCTTTTACCCTGCTGGGGCTCTGACTGTTTAATCTTGAAATGTCTTTGATTCCTGTCTTAAAGACAGATAAAGAGATAAGGTCAAGGATAAGCAAAGAAAAAGATCCATGGAATCCCTTGTTGAAGCATCTTCCTTATACATCAAAGATTTAGTTGAATTAAGGTTGTTCTCTGTGACTTGTGCTTGAACTGACATGAAAGACAAAATGTAATTGTCTCTAAGTCCATCTTTGTTTTAGTCTCATTTGGCATATGAATTCAAGTTTATTAAGTATGAATAGAAGAACCAAGAACCCAACCTGCAATCAGATTTATGTGGGAAGAGCCAAAATTTGGAATTTTGATACCTAGTTCATATACCATAGACTTCTCCAGGGGACAAGTGGAAGGAAAACACTAGTTAAGGAGTTTAAGGTGAGACGGTGCCCTCAATCATGGGAGATAGAGAATTTAGAATACCAATGTGAGGCTTATTCAGTGGAGGCTAAGCTATAGAAGTAGGATAGGGAATCTCATGCTACCCTAGTTTCTCATATCTTTGTATTTTAACCAATTATTATTGATAAGAGAGGCATAGTAGATGTTGAGATAGTCTCAGAGTTAGGAAGACCTGGATTTGAGTCCAGACTTTGACATATTCTGGCTATATGACACTTTTATTTTAACCTTTTATATGGTTCTCTAAGACTATAAGCTGGAGGACTATTTCAGATTTGCATGGGAGGACTTCTTTCACTAGGGAATTTCTTAAGCCAAAGAAAGAATAAGTGCCAAAAGATTTAAAAACTGTTAGGACCCCTTTAAATTGATTACCCTGGGACAAATCCTCAGTCATCCTCCCTTAGTTACTGCTCTGGATTTATGTAAGGGAGAAATGATCAACAATGAGCTAAATGCTGAAATCTTTTCTGTAGATCTAGGGAAATAAATGGAATTTTGTCCAAAGGCTCCAAAAACTTTGTCTTATTCTTAACTCATCTCATCACTTTTTCCATATTCTTAGGTCACCCTACCCCTTTCCTTTGAAACAAAAATGAAAATGTGTTGTTAATTCAGTTAAAATATTTACTGTATGCCCAGCCCTGTCTTCCTCCTACAGTTGCTAATTCAATATGAAGTGGCCAACATCTGCTCTGTTCCATCTCCAGATGCGGTTGACTAGGAATGTGATTTCCAGCAATGTATTCTTTTTTGCTAAAATTCCATGACAATGGAAGAAGTTGGACAATCCCAGGGGAATTCATTACAATAAGATTTCACTTCATAATGGGTCTTACTCTCTCTGATGACCAATGGCTACAACTCAATCTTTTTCTTGTTCTTTCTTCACTTTCATATAGTTTTTGTTCCCTCATTCAGAACACTAGTGTCTTTGGCATAATTATTTTTCTGGGGTGCCAACTAGAGCCTATCTTGTCTGGGCTACCCAGTTAGGCAGTTGATGATGGCTTTCATTTAGTGAAGACTGCTGTGGAGGGATGTAAAAGAAAAGGAAGACAGTCTCTGGCCTCCAAGAGCTTTATTCTTTGTCTACAGGATGATGACATACATAAGTGGATAGGGCAACAAGCAAACTTACAATGTACTATATCAGCACATGCAATTAAAAACTGTCCAGTATATGGAGTATATATGTAGAAAAGATTCAGGGAAGCCAGTACATAGCCTTATGATTCAAATTCAGGTTTTCTAGACCCCAAGTCCATTAAGTTCACTTCCTGCCTAGAAAATAAGTCTATTTATTATTGGAGAATGTACTTTTTTGTTTTGATCATGACACTGGTTTAAATCTGTATCCAAAATTCATAGTTTAAAATCCCATATATTCTTTCCACATATTCCCTCACTTCTCAATTCCTAGATGGATGCATCCCACTTTCTCAGAATCTCTTGTTGACTCTTAGATTTTTAGGAACTTCTATCCTCTGTGTCCTCTCCAAGCTTGTATGATCAGTATCTTTCTTTGGAACTACTGGGCTCAGCAAACCTGTCCAAGGTTGCCCGGAAAAAGTGCTGGAAGGAATGGGGGAGAGGTTCAAACCTGGTGACTACTCCCAGTGCAGCCAGGACATAGAATTGGAAGCATGGAACCCATCTTTCATCACCTTTGTACTGATGAGTGGAACACATATGAATCTTAGCTGGATCGCAGATAAATCATAGTCTTAAAGGTTGGACCACACAACCAAGGATTTTACTCATAACTGGTGGGGCATAGTTTAATATCAGAGATAGTTTTTGATTGTGATAGAATACTATTGTGTTATAAGAAATAATGAGGTTGATTTCAGAAAAACCTGGGAAGACTTGTATGAATGGATGTATAGCAAAGTGAGCAGAACCAGGAGAATATTGTATGTAATAACAGCAATATTATATGATGAATATTTGTGAACTGCCTTGCTATTATTAGCAGTACAATGGTCTAAGACAATCCTCGAGAACTCATGATGAAAAATCCCAAAGAAAGAAGTGATGGAGTCTGAACAGACTGAGAGATACTATATTTTACTTCCTTCATTGTTTTGTTTGAATTCTCTTCCACAAAATGACTAATATGGAAAATATTTTACATTATTTCATATGTAGAATCTATATCAGATTGCCTACTCTCTCATGGGATGAGGGCAAGGAGAGAGAGGAAGAATTTGGATCAAACAAAAAAACAAAGATTGAAAATTATTTTTTATGTAATTGAGGAAAAAATAAATTATTTAAAAATAGTATGTCTAAAAACAATGTATATACCTTAATCAAAATATTTTATTGCTAAAAAAAGAAACAGTATTTCTTGGAGGAAAAATGCTGATTTTATGATAGCATTTAGATCTATATGAGGAATTTTAGAGTCTATTTAGTCCCATTTTACAGATAAGGAAGTTAAGCTCAGAGAGCTGAGGTAATTTACTCAAGGATGTACAGAAACTTGTCTCTAACTCGTCTTGTGTTCTTTCTACAACATCATGCTATAGGAAATGAACTCTGTCATATCCCAGGCCCTGTTGTCAGTGAAGATGTAAAATGAGCTGAGACAATCAGATAAATGGCCATAGGCAAAATAAGAAAAAAATGTCATCATTGTTTAAATATCTGAAATATCTGTGTTTTGTTACATGTGGTTTTTAGGCTCCGGAGTAGCAAAATAACACAGTCCCAAACAAAGGACACCAAAGAAAGTCCTACTTTTGCATAAAAGAAAAGAAAAAACCTACATGCTCTAGCATCATAGGATGATAGATGTAGAGCTCGAATCATAACATTTGAGGTAATCAAATTTAATTCCCTCATATTACAATTAAGGAAAAGTGAGATTCAGAAAGGTTAAGCAACTCGCCTAGGGTCACATAGTAAGTGTCTGAGGCAGGATGTACACCTAGGCCTTGATTTGAAGTCCAGTAAATCATGTTGCTGTGGCCAGTGGTTCTTCTTGCTTTCCCTGGCCTTTCAGTAGGTCAGTCAGTCAATAAATGTTTTTTTTTTTTTTTTTGGTGCTCAGTATTGTGCAGAGCCCTGAGGATACAAATATGAAAAAAAAATCACTATTCTTGTATCTTACCATCTAATGGGGAAAGAAAACACACAAGAGGAAGCTGAGAGGGGCAGTGTGCAGGAAGGAAGGTAGTAGCCAGATAGGAAATGCAGATAGCTGTCCTAGGCATCTCTCTCTCTCTCTCTCTCTCTCTCTCTCTCTCTCTCTCTCTCTCTCTCTCTTCTCTCTCTCTCTCTCTCTCTCTCTCTCTCCCTTCTCTCTCTCTCTCTCTCTCTCTTCTCTTTCTCTCTCTCTCTCTCTCTCTCTCTCTCTCTCTCTCTCTCTCTCTCTCTCTCTCTCTCTCTCTCCCCTTCTCTCTCTCTCTCTCTCTCTCTCTCTCTCTCTCTCTCTCTCTCTCTTCTCTCTCTCTCCCCTTCTCTCTCTCTCTCTCTCTCTCTCTCTCTCTCTCTCTCTCTCTCTCTCTCTCTCCCTTCTCTCTCTCTCTCTCTCTCTCTCTCTCTCTCTCTCTCTCTCTCTCTCTCTCTCTCTCTGTCTCCGCCCTTCCTCCCCCTCCCTCTCTCTTTCTCTCTCCCTCTCTTTCTTCCTCTCCTTACCTTCTATCTTAGAATCAATACTATATATTGGTTCTAAGGCAGAAGAGCAGTAAGGGCAAGGGATTAGGTGACTTGCTAAGGGTCATTCAACTAGGAAATATCTGAGACTAGACTTGAATCCAGGTTCTTCTGATTCCAGGCCTGGTTCTCAACCTTCAGAGTTATCTAGCTGCCCCCATGGACATCTCTTTATTTTTAATTTAAACATATTTTATTTTCCCAGTTACATGTGATAATATCAACAAAATTATAAGAACCAAACCATCTCTTTCCTTCCTTTTCTTCCCTATACTCAGAGATGGTGAATAATTTGATCTGTGCATATTGGTCATTGTTGTAAGAGTACACTCATACAAAACCAAAATCCCCCAAATAAAACCTTAAATAAGTTGATGTGGAAAAAACAGTATGCTTTGACCAAGATCTATCTGACTCAATGGTTCTTTCTCTGGAGGTAGATAGAATTTCCCATCATAAGTCTTTCAGGATTGACCCAGATCATTGCATTGCTGAGAGTAGCCAAGTTTTCACATATAAATATTTTTGTACAACTAGGCCCTTTCTCCTTTTTTATTATCTCTTTTTAAGGTTCACAGGATACAGACCCAGTAGTAGTATTACTGGATCAAACGATATGCACAATTTTATAGCCTTTGGGCATAGTTCCAAATTGCCCTCCAGAATGGTTGAATCCATTCACAATTTCACTAATATTGTATTAGTGTCCCAGTTTTGCCACATCTCCTCCAACATTTGCCACTATTCTTTACGGTGATATTGGCCAGTATGATGGGTGTGAGTTGGTCCCTCAGTGTTGTTCTGATTTGCATTTCTCTAATCAAGAGTGATTTAGAGCATTTTTTCATATGATTATTGATAGCTTTGATTTCTTCATCTGAAAATTGCTTGCTCATGTCCTTTGACCATTTGTCAGTTGGGGAATAGCTTATATCCTTTGACTTCGTTTTCTATAGATTTGAGAAAGGTGACCTTTTTCAGAGGAATCTGTTATACCCCCTCCCTTTTGTTGTTTCCCTTCTAATCTTGGTTACATTAGTTTTATTTGTACAAAAGCTTTTTTAAATGAATATAATCAAAGTCATTCATTTTATATCATATAATGTCTCTATCTCTTGTTTCGTTCAGAAACCCTTCCCTTCTTCATAGATCTGCCAAATAAACTCTTCTGTGTTCCCCCAGTTCACTTGTGGCATCACTCTTTAAATCTAAATCATATACTGAACATCTCTTAAAATGGAGGTTCTGGAAGGATCCCCCTTTTCTGCCTTTCAGTCAGAGATATACAGCAACAGAGAATACTGAGGAGGGACTCTTTGGTCACACGTTTGTTCATGGCCATGTATGATCTGATTTGCTCAAAGATGCACCAACTCAATTCTCTTGTTCTGTTCCCTTGGAGCTCCCTGAATAACAGCAGCCTCTGGAAGGAGGTTGATGTAATCAGCCCCGAGCTCAGCCCAGCTGTTCCCTTGAAACCCTGCACAGTGGAGGCATCCCCAGGGAGTCTCCAGCATGCTCAAATGAGGCACCACCTGTGCTCACTTATGTCACTGCCTTGGCAGAGCCAAACATACCCTGCACCCTTTTGACAAATAAGCCACAGATGATGGCAAATGTCACACTCTGCAAGTAGAGAAACAAATGTCAATTTCATTTAATTCTGCTTGCTGTTCTTCTGGAGGGAGAGAGAGAGAGAATGGCCAGAACCGTGTCTGAAAACTGTTTGTATAGCTGCAGTGCTTCCTTACCATAGAATTACACGAGAAACACAATATCAGTTTGTGACTAGCTACATCTGAATCATGACTTTCTTTCTCTCAGGGAGGTTCAGATGGAACGTAAACTGAGACTGTATCCAACACAACCACTGCTAATGGTGCAAAGTTCTCATTCCTCTGCTGTGGGGCTATAGTATAGAATCTCAGTTGGAAGGGGTTCTGTAACCATCCGGACCATGGTGTAATTGAACAAATGAATCCTTGGAGTAGAGGTGATAAGACACTTGTAATCTCAGGGACTTGGAAAGCTAAGCCTGGAAGATTGATTGAGTTGAGGAGTTCTGAGCTGCCATGGGCTAAGCCAATAGTGTGTCCACAAGAAAAATGTCATGTCTGTATCATTTTTGTGATTCGCTCCTCAAATTCCTCATGTAGTTCCTTCTGTCTGGATGGTCTAAAACCTTGGAATTTCACTAAGACCCTGCTATGAGTTGGAATTCAGTATAAGGTGAGCCCACTTTTGAAAACTTCAAAAAAAAGAAAAACTTTCAGACTCAGTTTCTTCATCTGTTAAATGGGGATAATAATAGCAGCTAACTTAAATGATTGTCACAAGAATCAAATGAGATACCACAGACAATGCTCTGTGCTATATATAAATGTTGGTCATTAGTTACTATCAAAAGGAACTTGCCATAAGTCTCATATAATAGGGTACATGATTGGGGATTTGGTTTTAAAAGATTACTTTATTACAAAAATGAACAACATGGAAATAGGTTTTGAATACTAATATATATATATATATATGCATATATATATATATATATATATATATATAATCCAGTGAAATCGCTTGTCAATTCTGGGAGGGGGGAAGAAAGAGGGGAGGGAGTCAACAAGAATCATAACCATGGAAAAAAGGTAAAAAATAAAATAAAAAATAAGTCTCTTATAATAGTACTCCAACAGCATAAAAGGATAGTGAGACTCTATTCTTTTTTTCCCATTTGAATTAGTTTTAGTCAATTTAGAACATTATTCCTTGGTTACAATAATCATTCTATTTCCCTCCCTCCCTCCCTTTCACCCACCCTTCCTGCAGCCAACATGCAATTTCATTGGGTATTACTTGTGTCTTTAATCAGAACCTATTTCCATGTTGTTCTTTGCACTAGAATGTTCATTTAGAGTCTACATCCCCAACCATATCCCTTCAACCCATGTATTCAAACAGTTGTTTTTCTTCTGTGTTTTTCCTCCCACAGTGTTTCCTCTGAATGTGGATAGTGGTTTTTTTTGTAGATCCCTCTGGGTTGTTCAGGATCACTGCATTGTCACTAATGGAGAAGCCCATTACATTCAATTGTACCACAGTGTATCTGTCTCTGTGTACAATGTTTTCCTGGTTCTGCTCCTCTCACTCTGCATCACTTCCTGGAGGTTGTTCCAATTCACATGGAATTCCTCCAGTTCATTATTCCTTTGAGCACAATAGTATTCCATCACCAACAGATACCACAATTTGTTCAGCCATTCCCCAACTGAAGAGCACAGCTATGAATATTCTTGTGCAAGTCTTTTTCCTAATTATCTCATTGGGGTACAAACCTACCAGTGCTGTGGCTGGATCAAAGGGCAGACAGTCTTTTATCGCCCTTTGGGAATAGTTCCAAATTGCCCTCCATAATGGTTGGATTAGTTCACAACTCCACCAGCAATGCATTAATGTTCCAATTTTGCCACATCACCTCCAACATTCATTACTTTCCTTTGCTGTCATGTTAGCCAATCTGCTAGGTGTGAGGTGATAGTGAGATTAATGTCCAAATAATTGAGAATCTTCTAGGAAGAAAATTTTATTTCTAACTTTCAGCTTCATCCATTTTATTGGGAAAGTAGGAATAATTGTGGAACATATAACTTCACATTTCTAAAGAATTGACAAGTGATAGTGGTAAAGGAGCTTTTTCAAGGTTGTTGTAGTTCAATAATAATGTTTGCTTTAGCATCTTAATGCTTTTGGATTATTATGTCTGGTATAGATTGCCCACCTGTTATTGGTGGCATAGCTTAGAGCACAATATTGATGTTATAGAAATGGCAAATAATGACTTTGCAGTCAATGGGAACTTTGGAGACAAAGTTATCTATTAGGAGAAAAAAAGACTGCCAATGATAAAAAAAAAGACTGCCAGTGGCTGGTAGTAATTTTGAGAAAAGAAAAAAAAATGGCTAAAGCCCAAGATATTTAATTTTCCAAAGTGTTTTAAGATGTTTCACTGAAAAATGAGCAGATAATGTGGAACTGCCATTTCAATCAATCAATCAATCAATCAATATTTATTAAGCACCTACTGTATGCCAGGCACAGTGTTAAGCTCTAAGGATGCAAAAAAACAAACAAACTACAATAGATAATTCTTGTCCTTGAAGCAGTATACAGTTTAACAGGAGGAAACATGCAAACAAATATATGAGGCCATCTGTCATCAGAATTAAGAGGCATTGGGGAAGGCTTCTGTTTACTGAGTAAACTGAGTAAAGGATAGGATTTTAGGTGGGACTTAAAGGAAGCAAGGGAGTTTAGTAGGTGGAACTGAGGAGGGAGTTGAAGTAATGGGGACAGCCAGAGAAAATGTCCAGAGCTGAAAGATAAAGTATCTTTGGTCTTTCAGTGGGATAGTTGGGAGACCAATATCACTAGATTAAAGAATAAATATTGAAGAGTAATTTGTAAGAAGGGCTATGAATACCAAATCGATCATTTTACATTTGATCCTAGATACAATAGGTAGACAATGGAGTTTACTGAACAGGGGAGGGTGATATGATCAGACCTGTACTGTAGGAAAATCATTTTAGTGGCTGAATGGAGGATGGATTGTGATAGGGATCTGAGGCAGGCAGACCCATCAGAAGGTTATTACAACAGTCCAGGTTTGAGGTCATGAGGATCTATAACAGAAGGGGAGCAGTGTCAGAGGATAGAAGGGGAGGGGGTTATTTAAGAGATGTTACAAAGGTGAAATTGACAGGTCTTGACAACATTTCCAGCCCTAGATGAGTAGTTGAAAGACCAAATAATAAAGTAAGATCAACTTCTTCAGATTAATTCATTAAAAAAGGATATTTTATTTTTCAAATTACATGTAATAATTTAGATTTTATAATCTTTCCTTCCTATAATCTCTTTCCTTCCATCCTCCTGTAGTTGGTAAGCAATTTTATCTGGATTATCCATGCATTATCATGCAAAATGTACTTCCATATTGGTCATTGTTGTAAGAGAAAACTCATAAAAACCAGATCCTAAATAAAATCACAAGCTAAAGTGAAAAACAGTATGCTTTGATCTGCATTCAGACTCCAAAAGTTCTTTCTCTGGGAGTATATAGCATTCTTTGTCATAAATACTTCAGAACAGTCCTGGATTATTGTGTTCCTGAGAGAGCAGTTAAGTAAGTCACAGGTGATCATTTTACTATACTTATGTTAGTGTGTATGGTGTTCTCCTGGGTCGGCTTATTTCACTCTGCATCAATTCATGTAGGCCTTTTTAGCCTTTTCTGAAATCATCTTGCTTATCATTTTTTTACAGCACGATAATATTCCATCACTACTATATCAAAGTTTGTTCAGCCATTCCCCAATTGATTGACATCCCCTCAATTTCTAATTCTTTGCCACCACAAAAAAAACTTTTATAAATATTTTTGAACAAACAGATCTCCCTCCCTACTGCCTCTTTTAAAAAACATCTCTGGTATACATACTCAGTAGGGGTATCACAGGATCAAAGGGTAAGCACAGTTTTATAACCCTTTGGACATAATTCCAAATTGCCCTCCAAAGGGTTGGATCAATTCAGAACTCCACCAACAAGGCATTGGTGTCCTAATTTTGCCACACCCCTCCAACATTTATCACTTTCCTTTACTGTCTTACTGGCCAATCTGATGGGTGTGAGGTAGTATCCCAGCATTATTTTAATTTGTGTTTCTTTAATTTAGGATTTAGAACATTTTATCACATGGTTATTGATAGGCTTGATTTATTCATCTGAAAATTGCTTGTTCATATCTTTTGACCATTTGTTAGTTGGGGAATGATGTGTATTCTCATAAATTTTATTCTGTTCTCTATATTTTTGAGACCTCTAAAGAGTAATATGCTGTAAATTTTTTTTCACCAGTTTTTTGTTTTTCTTAAATTGGTTTTGTTTGTATAAAACCTTTTAAATTTAATATTATCAAAATTATTCATTTTATAGATAATAATGTTCTCTATCTCTTGTTTGATTATAATTGCTTTACTTATAGTATCCCCAATTATGTCCAAAACATACCCATTTTGATTTTATCTTGAGATAGTGTGTGAGATATTGGTCTATACCTAGTTTTTGCCATACCATTTTCCAGTTTTCCAGGCAGTTTTTGTCAAATAGTGAATTCTTATCCCCAAAACTGAACTTTTTGGGTTTATCAAACACTGAATTGCTAAGTTCATTTATCCCTCTGCTTTCCATTTAATTTTTAAAAATTAATTGTGCCGGGCTTCTACTGGACTTTTGCTGATTTGGAGCACTTTGGGTAACAATTGCAAAGGTATATGAAAATAACAACTCCTGACTTAATTGTGGCTTTCTGATTTGGGTGTGATTCATGATTAAACCCTAGATCCTCATTTGAAATCTGGAGTGAGCAAGGACTGCCAAATGGTTTGGAAACCATCTGAGGAGCTGGCAGAAGAAAATTCTAATAGGGTGGCTGGTCATAGTCATTGATGCCATTTATGCCTCTAAGGCTGGCGGGGTAGAGTCCAAGATGTATGGAGTAGGGAGCTGTAGGCATGTCTAAGTCCTGCTTCTTAATGCCATTAAGCACCTGCCCAAGCCTAGAGATACAGATGGATCCTTGTGCCAGTGTGGTGCTGTGACCCTATCCTTAGTGGCTATCCCTAGTTGTCTGTACATCCATAGGGTTTATCCTAGTGCCTGTCACATGGTAAATAAGTTCTTGACAAATGCTCATTGTTTTTCTGGTTGACTAATTAACCCTGCTATTTCTCTCATATAAGATAATTTAGATATCATCTATTCCAACTTCTTTATTTTACCAATAAAGGAACTGAGGTCCAGAGACTTTCAATGATTTCTTTGAAGGTCTGATTTTATATTCTTAGATTCAAAGATCATTGCAGATGGCAGTGGCAGCCATGAAATTGAAGGATTCTTGCTCCTTGGAAGGAAAGCTATGACAAAAATGGACAGTATCCTAGAAAATAGACATTACTTTTCTGATAAAGGTTCATGTAGTCAAAGCTACCATTTTCCCAGGAGCATTGTATGGCTATGAGAGTTGGACTAAAGGGAAAGCTAAGTGCCAAAGAATCAATGCTTTCTAATTGTGGTGCTGGAGAACACTTTTGAGAGTCCTTTGGACAGTAAGGAGATCAAGGGGGCAGCTAGGTGGCTCAGTGAATTGGGTGCCAGGAGTAGAGATGAGAAGTTCTGGGTTCATATGTGATCTCAGACACTTCCTAGCTGTGTGACCCTGGGTAAACCACTTAAATCTCATTGTTTAGTCCTTACCACTCCTCTACCTTAGAACCAATACACAGTATTGATTCTAAGACAGAAGGTAAGGGTTTAAAAAAAGAAAAAAGAAAAAAAAAGGAATCCAGACTATTTGCTGGAAGGTCAAATACTGAAGCTGAAGCTTAAATACTCTGGCCACATAATGAAAAGATAATATTCAATGGAAAAGATCATTCTGTGGGGAAAGATTGAAGAAGGCAAAAGGAAAAGAGAATGAGGTAGACAGATAGTGTCATAGAAACAGTGAGCATGAAATTGGACAGACTTCAAGACACAGTGGAGGATAGAAATGTGGGGTCTTACATGGTCCAGGGAATCATGGAGAATCAAGCATGTCTAACCAACAATTACATTTGAGGACACACAGATTGACTGAACTAAGATTCAAACTCACATCTTCAGACTCCAAATACAGCTTTGTCCATTCAAGAATGCATAAATGGTATGGACCACAACAGAATTTAGAGGGAGGGGAGATTGCTGTGGTTTGGAATTGTTGGGGACAGATTATTAAGGAGTTTGCATTTTCATAATGGATTTATACATTCCTCTGGCTCTGATTTGGATTGAGAGGATCATATGGGTGAGATGAGAAAACAGCTGCATTGACCCCCCAAACTCTCCAGTTTTATTCTCTTCAGCAGTAGAGAGTGGTTTATTTCCCGGCAGTCTATTACCACACAGCATGCCCATTATCAATAAACTGTTTCATCTGATTTAGCAATGAGTGCTAAATGCTTGTCTGGTAGGAGATTGCAAGTCGAGAGGGCATATTTCCAGCCCATCCATAATGGGATGTGAGCTGGTCTGTCATGGGGTTGCAGTAGTCAAAGAGCAGATGCCACCGTATTAAAGACATGAATACAAATTTGTGTATGCCAAAAAGCAATAATGATGAGTGTTTGGCAGATGATGTCCTAGCATGCCGTAGGAAGAAGTGTTTTGTGACCAGACCATGCAAACATGCATGAATGTAATATGCATATTAATATATACGATGAACACATCTTTTTTTCAAACCCTTACCTTCCATCTTAGAATCAATACTGTGTATTGGCTCCAAGGCAGAAGAGTGGTAAGGGCTAGGCAATAGGGGCTAAGTGACTTGTCCAGGGTCACACAGCTAGGAAGTGTCTGAGATCACATTTGAACCCAGGACTTCTCATCTCTACTCCTGGCTCCCAATCCACTGAGCTACCCAGCTGCTCCCATAATCTTAAGTTTTTATCTAAGGATGTGGACTGCTACTTGACAAAAATTGTTTTAAGTTCTTAGCTACTTTTAAAGATCACACCAGACTGAGGGTAGAAGGGAAACTTAAGGTCAAAATGAGATGATTATATCTCAGTGCCTGTGGTAGAGCACAGCACGCTTCTCCCATGGATGTTAGAAGGAATTCAACCAACAAGAAGAGTTAACATTTATGTTACACTTCAAGATTTGCAAAAAAGATCTATGTATATTATTGTATTTGATCCTCACAGCAGGAGTAGGTAACTATTGCCCTCCCCATTTTATAGTATAGGAAACTCAGCCAGAGAAATGTTAAATGATTTGCCTAGGGTTACACAACTAGTCAGTGTCTGAGATGGGATCTGAATTCAGGTCTTCCTGACTCTAGGACTAGCATTCTATCCAATACGCCATCTCTAGTACATTTTGGAATGAAAATTTGAACTGAAAATGGGGTCTAGTTTATTGTAGCTCAGTTCTTCCTTTGAAAGGTGGGTTTGTGTGTGTGTGTGTGTGTGTGTGTGTGTGTGTGTGTGTGTGTCCATCCGTGTCAGTGTCCATGTCTATGAGGTTTGCAAAGCAAAGCTTCCACATGCTTATGTAAACCTTTACTTATCTTTAACTCATCTTATCCTTATAACAAGCATGGGGAGCATATGCTATTTTTATCTCCATTTCACAGATCAGGAAACTGAGGTAGAGAGAGACTAAGTGACTTGTCTAGGATCACACAGCTAGTAAGTGTCATGCTGGATTTGAACTGGGGTCTTCCTGACTCCAAGTTCTGTGCTCAATCTGCTAAAAGACATAGTCGTCCAATTATTTACAAATCTTTGTGGATAAATGTAGAGAAACTCATGCACACAGCCTTGCCCCCATACTTCCAACTCTACAACTATTGGTAATTCTTTCCCAAAAGATTGATAGATAGCTACGTAAATTCAGAGACGAACTTATGTAGGCGAAGACACTCAGGGGTCTTAGACTGGTATAGCCACATGGTAATGCTGCTATGCCCCCTTGTCTCACTTGATCTTTGTTTCTGTATTCTCCCTCTAGTTTACTGAGCAAATTTCTTTATATGGACCACTTTAAAAGAGTAGATTAATGCTGCCTTCAGTACCTGTGTTAGATAAAGACTTTTCCCATGGTGGCTCCTAGTGTGATTTGAGTGTTCACACCCATCCCTGCAGCTTAGTTTCATTTGTTTTTGCTCCTCTTATCCCAATAACTTTTTGCTCCATGTGGAAAGGAGGATGATGTCTTCTTATTTTCTTTCTTTAAAGATTACTATATATGACTTTTCCATAGAAGGTTTTCCTTTTATCACAAATGGAGGGTGAAAGCATCTCACTCAAAACTGAACTGGGAAACCAGTGGGGATATTTACAAATATTCTTGCATTTCTCAAGTGAAGGGTTGTTTAAATCCCAATTATTACAATTTTAAATGGTCAAAGGGAAAATTGAATGTTAATAACAAGGTTTCCTTGTGTTCTTTCTTTCCTTTGAAGGTAGCAGGAATGTGTAAGTTATCTTTAGCTTCCTTTTCCATAATTTTGAAGTGTCCCAATATAAAAAAAAGTCTTTTTTTTCACATGGACACTGATTCAGGTTTTTTTTTCCTTTTCTATTATCTAATCTTTGGATACTCTCCTTAGTACCATAAGCACTGGAAAGAAATCTGAGTCTGGAGTCAGAGAACCTGGTTTCAAATTGCGCTTTTGTTGCATTACTACTTTGGTGCAGTCACAACCTGTGTGGACCTCCATTTCCACATCTGTAAAATGAGGGAGTTGGAGTAGATGGACTCCGAAATCTCTTTCAGTTTACCATCTGTGATTTTATATCCCTTAGAAATTGAAGGAACCATGGACACCAATGAATCCAACCCTCTCATTTTACCGATGAGGAAATAAAAGTCCAGAGAAACAAAGTGATTTCCTAACATCACACTAATAGTGAGCAACAGAGAAAAGATTTAGACTTACATTCTTTGACTCCAAATCCTTTGTTCCCTTAAAAACAGTCTATCTAGTATCTGGAACAAGCAGGTGTGTGTTTGTCCACCTGAAATTTCCAAATTCTCCACGGTATTTCTCCTGTGGTGTTGATTTCTGTACCATGACTAAAAAGCCTGCTTTCACTCTGAGTAGATGAATCAGACACTTTCTCAAGCCTCTCTAATTCAATTTTATTAATTTTGAATGACCCAAGAACCTCATGGTTGTCTTTGAAACCTCCCCCCTGATTTTCCAGTGTATAGATTCACTTTTTTCTTGGTTTCTTTGAGATCTGCCATACCTTGCCCTGGATAACATTCACATAGAAGGTGTACCAAAAAGCATCAGCCTGGTTCCTGACACAGATTTTTTTTTTCTGTCTCACTGATGTGGGTAATTAGGAATGACTCAATAACCAGGCTGCTCAGAATTGAAACTATTGTTATTGTCTTATTAGAACTGATGAGGCATAGGCAGGGATATTTGCCTGGGAATGATGGGTGTGCTGATGGGTTCTTCCAGCACTCATTTCTGATTATAATGCCTAATTGATCTGCAAGCTGGGGTACTGTGAAGCCCTGAGTCACTCGATGTTGATGAGGGAGAAATGTTCTCTGCGGTGATACAGGTGCTGGAGGGAAAAGAGAAAGGGAAAGAATAAGAGGAAGACTGGGCGACCAGGCAGCAGGTGTGAGACAAAGTAGTAGTCAAATATAATTCGGCATTATGTTCCTAGCTGCTCTACCACCCAGTGTCATCAGACCCCACAAATATAATCATGAAGATTGCTTAGAAATTCACTAATATACCCCCATTTAAAATGAGTATATACCCTCAAACTTGCTTTTAGAACCAATATCATCTACCAGAGATTAAGTGTTCATAAATTTCAGCTCTGAAAAACAGCGAAATAAAATTACGAAGTCCAAAAATCAAGTCTGGTTTCAATGAACCTGGGCAAGTCATTTAATCTCCATTTGCCTTAGTTTCTCCACTTGTAAAATGAGGATAATAATAGTACCTGCATCCTGGGTTGTTGTGAGAGTTAAATGAGATGATAATTATCAAGGGTTTAGTATGGTGCTTGGTACATAGTAAGTGCTACATTAAGATTATTATTTGTTGTTTAGTTATGTCTAATTTTCAGTGACCCCATTTGGGGTTTTCTTGGTAAAGATACTGGACTGGTTTTCCATTTCCTTCTCTAGCTCATATTAAAGTTGAGGAAACCGAAGTAAACAGAGTTAAATGACTTCCCCATGGTCACACAGCTACAAAGTATTTGAAGTGCCTTCCTGGCTCCATGCCTGGAGTTCTATCCACTAAGCTACCTAGTCCCTTCCATTATTATTCTTATATAAAAATACAAGTAAATCTATACATAAAATGCACACACACACACACATATATCCATCCATTTTATCTTAATACAAATAGATTGACTTATAAAATGACTTCTATGGACAAAGAATTTTAGGATTAACATAAAGCCCTAAAAACCACTCATAGATGTATTTATGCTGACAAAGTATAACTGGATTAGTACTTTATCAGACCAGTATATTCAGTTTACAGAGACCCAGACTTGGAAGTAATAAGCTATGAGGCTGCAAAGGACTTGGCTTCCATTTTCATTCCCTTAAACTGTTAGAAAGCCTCCTTAGAACTCCTCTAGGATGATCTCAGCTGGAATAATTCATTGATGCATTCAGAGCAGATCTAATACAAATATAATAGAGAGAAATCTATAATTTTAATTTTTTAATTAGCAAGTATTTTATAAATTAATCTTCCTTTTTTCCCCTTAGCCCTTCCTTTGTCCCTCAAAATAAAAAACAAAAACAAAAATGAAAAATGAAAAATGAAGCTCTCAATATATTGCTGCATAATCTGGCAAAACAAATTCCTACATTAGCCAAGCCCGAAAAATCTGTCTTGGGGTAACTAAATGGCTCAGTGGAAACAGTGGGAAATCTTGGGTTCAAATCTAGTCTCAAATAAGATACTTACAAGCTGTGTGACCATGGGAAAGTCACTTAACCCCAATTGCCTAGTCCTTCTGCTTTGGAACTGATACTTAGTGTTGTTTTTAATACAGAAAGTAAGAGTTGAAAAAAAAGAAAATATCTGTCTCTGATTTTTAAGTTAATCACCACTCTACTGGGGAGTGAGTGGCAACTACAGTCTTTTGGACTCCTGTTTTTTTTCATTGTATTGATGAGAGTTCTAAAGCCTTTCAATATTGTTTTTTTCTAAAATGCCATTATTATTCCATCATACTCATTTACAACACTATTTTTAGCCCTTCCTCAATAGGAAGGCATTCCTTTTGTTTTTAATTTTTGACTACTGTGAAAAGAGCTTGCTATAAATATTTGTGTATTTAGAATTCCTTTTCCTCTTTCTTTGATTTCTTTTGAGACAGAGGTCTAGTAATAGATAGTGTTTAAAGGATCTAGTCAGTTGGTAACTTCCTGGCCAGAGTTCCAAATTGTTTTCCAGAATGGCTGGACCAATCCACACCACCTGTTTCCTCACAGTCCTTCCAGAATTTTTTATTTTCCTCTTTTACTATTTTTGTCAGTCTGATGGGTGTGAAATAGAAGTGCAAAGCTACCTAAATTGCTGTTTCCTTAATTATTCACCAAGTCCCTGAGAAGACTGGGATAGCATTGGTCCAGCATTGATCCTGGGTGGGGTCCAAGGTGAGATCTGCTCTAGAACATAATAGAACAGGGATCATGCAACTAATGGAACAGGGGAAAGGGGCACATTCTGGTATGGGTCAGGCAATCAGGAAGAAGGTGTACTTAGCCAGTATTTGGAACTGGGCAGACAAATCAATGAGCAAAAATGTGTCAGATGTAAGAGTTGATATCAGAGGTGGAAGCAAGGTAAAAATCTGGCATTTCCAACAAGGCATTTCTGCAAGGACTGGGTTTCAGGGTATGAAGGATTTGGTGCCTAGTAATAGAAAAACCTCTGAGCACCATAAAGATTAGGTTCAGTTTATTTTCCTCAAGGATTTAATGGGCACAGAATAGGAATAGTATGGGCTCCTTGAGAGACTATTTTTGATAAGTTCATGTTTGATTAATTGGATATAGAATTAAGTCAAACTAAGGTTGGCTTGGTGGCTCCCTCTAATCTCACACAGGTCCCCTTCTGGTGGAAAGCTCTAAATGCCATGACTGCCATCCTTCACCATAACGTTCCATGGAACCTAAAGAGTGGCAGACATCCTTCACCCCCAATCCCTCTCAGTTTTTGAGCCCCACAACACTCTAATCTTCTCATACTGGATGACACTTGGAAAAGGGAGAGACTGAACTTCCAGCTTTTAAACAATTGTTTTCTATGCTGAGATCATCAAGAAACAAAGACCATATTCTTGGGTTCAACTTTTTTTTATTATTGTGTATGTCAAGAGGTCTAGGTTGTACAACTGAACACACCATCCCCCTTCTGCTTTAATTAATCAATTATCAAACATTTATCAATGCTTTCCAAGAATAGGGGAGCTTTCATCCTTTGGTTTTGAAGGCCAACTGCTTCACCACCTATTGCCATATAGCTCAACCTGGAGGGTAGGGGCAAATTTGCCCTTTCTTGTACGTGCCATGCTAAGTCTGGCCATTATTATTATTATTATGAGATTGACTATACAAAGGATATTTGGAAGCAGAAAGAGAGCTTTCCTGTGTTTTGTATAAAACCGATTTTGAGAGGAAGTAGTATATAATGGAAAGAACATTGAACTTGGAGTAAAAACACTTAAGGATCAAATCTTAGTTCTACTCCTTACTGGCTGAGGAACTGTGAGTAAGTGACTTACCATGCTGGGTCTCAGTGCACTCATATATAAAACAGTCAGAGTAATTCACCTTTTCCCAAGGTATTGTCATGAGAAAAGTAATTTTATTGTTAACTTTAAAAGTACTAAATAGTGACAATTACTATTCTAATTTAATCATACTGCCCAAGAAATTTTCTCCTGTTCTGACCTCTTACTCTGGAAGAGGCATTTTTACTCCCTTAATGGCACACTTTAAAACAGCTGGAATGATGACAGCCATGAGTTCTATGATTTACACTTTAGCCAGAAAGCTTTCAATAGTACATACAATGCCTGGCACATAGTAGGTGCCTAATAAAAGCTCACTGATTGATTGATCCTATGTAAACATGGAAACACGTGTGAGAATGTAGATATCTTTGGAGACAAATTTTGATTCCAGCCTTCAGAGTTTTCAGAAATCTTTAGGCTGCAAAAATGGAATACAACTTTTCTATCCTGCCCTTGCTGTAAGTGATTCCTACTACCTTCCCCTGACATTCCACACCTAATGAGGTTGAGAATATGCATGAAGTGAATGTCATCTGAATTTTCTTAGTTGAATTCCAAGAAAAATAATCATAAGGGGAACAGAATGGCAGAGAAGAGGAGATTCAATTTCTTTTGACTAGTTTTTTGTTTGCCTTAGGCATAGGGTTTGATTTTCATTAGTGCACTTTGTTTTGGTGGAGATAATAATGTATATGTACACATGCACACACACACACATGCATGCCAGTTCTAAGTGTGTGATCTGGCTATAGCCCAGCAGTGATCAGCCCATGAGTACATTGTGACTGTGTTGACATTTGAGTTCTCA
The DNA here is from genome assembly GCF_027887165.1 of Monodelphis domestica. Lineage (NCBI taxonomy): Eukaryota > Metazoa > Chordata > Mammalia > Didelphimorphia > Didelphidae > Monodelphis > Monodelphis domestica. The sequence continues at coordinate 131,975,920 of NC_077228.1, read as the reverse complement.
ATCTAATTGCTTGTTTATTTAATGCAAAGGTTGGCATCTTTTCCAAAGCAATGTGTCAAATCTTCATTGATTCACTGTAATTTTTGTTTCCCGTGCCAGTTAACAATCCTTTCTCCTCCTAAATCACAGTGGATTGGAAACCTCCATGTCAGCAGCTAGGGAAGTATAGGTATGGGGCATGTGGTAAAAAAAAAAGGAAGCTTTTAGGGACTTGGGGCTTCAGAAGTAGATGAACAAGCTGTAAAAAGTAAGACATAGCTTATTTTAGCTGGCCCTGCTGGCAGAGGTCCAAGAAGAGGGAGAGAAATTCTTCTGTTTATTCTCCAGGTTTCTCCTTCCCTCTTTTGTACAGAACTGCACCCTGTCCAGGAATCTGGAACTTAAGAGTCTCCTGGTTGATAATGTTTGAGTGATAAGAGCTTTCACCTTTATTTTTGCTATTCATTATATAATAGGCTTTGCTGTGTGCTCAGATCACTAAAGATGGAGGTACCCAGGGCCCTATTTGTGTAGGAAGAGCTGTATTCTCTACTTAATAGAATGCATGGTTTTTGTGTTTAATGGGGTGTTCTACAGTAGGGGAGAGAGAGTGACCAACAGACAGGGATAGAGAGGAGACAGAGACAGAGAGACAGAGAGAGGGAGAAGGAGAAGAAGAAGGGAGAGGTGGACGAGGGGAGAGAGGGAGAGAGAGAGAGAGGAGAGAGGAGAGGAGAGAGGAGGAGAGAGAGAGAGAGAGAGAGAGAGAGAGAGAGAGAGAGGAGAGAGAGAGAGGAGAGAGAGAGAGAGAGAGAGAGAGAGAGAGAGAGAGAGAGAGAGAGAGAAAGTCCTTAGATTCAGGAAGACCCAAAATCAAATCTCACCTGTGACATATACTGGATTTGTGAACTTGGATATACTAAATAAATTTCTCAATACTTGAAGAAACTCTCTAAGACTAGAAGTCAGAAAAAAGTATGAACTTGTATTGGTACAGATAATTTCCCTACTTTGGAGTTCCTTAGACCCACAGAATCACAATTCCAGACCCTGCCCCTAGTTGTAACTTTTAAATTTTTAAAGAAGAGAAATGGTCCAGCCATCTTAAGTCACACTTTCCACTGTTTACTGACAATGTATGAACCATCAGTGGTACATACTAAAAGGAAACAAGGCTACACTTATCAGTCAATTCTACCAACCACCCTGTCTTTCAAATACCTGTTCTGGTCCCAGAGTCAAAGCAACATATATAGAAAAGATGCATGAAAATCTGACATATCAAGAACTATAGATCAATTAGAGGTCACCTATGGATCTATCAGTAATTATATTTATGGGACAAGACATAGAATGAGGGCAGGCCTGCCATCTAAGAGACATTCATTAAATCAGAGGATACCAGAGTTGGAAGGGGATTTCAGAGGACATCTAGTCCCAACTGGTATCTGGACCAAGAATTTTCTTCTCTAAATTTGCTTTTCATGACAATGGCGTTGACATTTATATAGTGTTTTGCATTTGTACAATTTTCTTAAGTATATAATCTTATTTGACCTTTTGAGAAAATCAGTGAGGTAAGTGGCCCAAGTATTATGCCCATTTTGTGGCTGAGGAAAACTGATACTTATTGAGGTTTAGTAACTTACTCAAGGTAATTCAGATAATAAATGCTGGAGCAAGAGTTCATCCCTAGGTCTTCTGACTCCAAATCCCTTTCTCTTTAATTTTGAGAAATAGTTCCTTTAAGAATCCATTTTGGGGGAGGTAGGTAGCACAGTGGATAGAGGGCCAGCCTTGGAGAAAGGAGGACCTGGATTTGAATCTTACTTCAGATACTTTCCAGCTATGTGACCCTGGGCAAGTTACTTAAACTTAAATACCTTAAAAAACCTGTATTAACAAATGAGTAAATTGAGCTTGAGTTGTTGGACTATTGGACAAAAGCGGTAAGTCTAATGCCTCTGGTGTGAAGAAATATATGTCACATATAACCCAGTGGAACTGCTCGTCAGCTCTGGGATGGGGAGGAAAAAAGGGTGTGTGTGTAAATCATGAATCGTAACCATGGAAAAAATATTCCAAAGAAAAAAGAAAAAACATATATGCCACCATTCTTTCAATTGCTTCAGCAATATATAATAGACTAATATTACAAATGTAGTTTGGAGTAGGTCTAATAGATGCTATAGTTGCTGTTGGTTACCTGGGCAGAAGGTTCAGTAATAGGATCTGACATCTCCATTGACTATTTTATATCTGTGTTCCAGCATTTGATCATATTTGAATAAGCATTAAATTAATTGGCATTTTCCAAGGACAGTTTTTATTATAGCAATTGTGCTTTTTTCCCCTTCTCCCTTTCCCAATAGGCATCCAATTACCAGGATTTTGCTTAACACAGTAAAGAATCATTGATTGTCATGGGAGTGTGGGCATAGCTGGAAACAAAAGTCCAATTTCTGGAAGAATTCACTTAGGAGGAGAAACTGGCCCTCACTGTGCACTCAACAGAGGGACCAGAATAATAATCATCATCTTTATTCATAGGAATTCAAACTAGAAAGACCTTTGAGACCATCTGGTCCAGTCCCCTTATTTTTACAACTGGGGAACCTGATGCCCTGGGAATAGTGATCTATCCAGGACCATCTAGGTAGCAAAGAAAACCTGTGGCATCTCATGCAGCACTCCTGAATTCTGTCAGAAAAATTCTGGGCAATTAGAGCCTGGGTTCCTTCAAGAACAGAGAGGACTGTAGATCTGACCTACCCTATGGCCCTTCCAAGGGATAAAGCTGCCTGAAATGCCCTGAGCTATTCCATTAAAATATTTACTTCTCTTGGGAGTGATTTGTATTTAGCTATACTACCCAAGGGACAGCTAGGTGGCACAGTGGATAGAGTGCTGGGCCCTGGAGTCAGAAAAACTCATCTTCCTGAATTCAAATCCAGCCTCGAGACATTAGATGTATGACAGGAATAAGTCACTTAACTCTCTTTGCCTTAGTTCATCATCTGTAAAATGAGTTAGAGAAGGAAATAGCAAACTACTCTAGTATCTTTGCCAAGAAAACCTTGAATGGGATCATGATGAATCAGACACAACTGAAATGACAGAACAATGATAAAAATCCTACCTAGATAATGACTTTAATTCCAGTATCCCCTTTCTTGCATGTCCATTCATAACATAGACTAGACCCACAGTTTCCAAGTAGCTCTGCAGAGCACCTTGGGAACTCACAGAGGCCTCTCAGAATACCATCAAATTTTAACCTAATTGCTTAATATATGGAACTATTAGGTATTTCTTGTGTTCCAGAGATGCTGTGAACCAAGAAAGTTAGGGACTCTCTTCCTAAGACCTAACCTTCCTTCCACTTCATCAAGGAGAATGAATTCTCTGACCTCACTCTGGTTAATTTTGGCCTCAATTACTGAAATGGCTATGTGATATTTTCCATGTGGATATTCCCTCTAATAATGCTGGTGATAATAACTGACATTTATTGCAAAGTACAAATATTATTTCATTTTATTCTTATATCAACCCTGGGAAGTAGGTCCACTATATTTTCCTTTTTACAGTCGAGGAAGATGAGGCAAAAAAAAAAAAGACCAAGTGACATTTTAAGTATCTGGGTCTCAATTTGAACTCAGGTTTTCCTGATTCCAGGTCCAATGTTCTAGTTACAGGACTACCTCTCTAATCATGACTGTTTTTCATCAATGTCTCATGGCTGCCCATTTTGTGTGATTCATTTCTGTGTGCTCTATTCATTATAGTGCTAATGTTCTAGGATGGGGTCAGGGGGAGGTTGATATTAAATCATTCCAGATGACCTGGTATTTGAGGAATAGTTTTACCCTTTACTCTCTATATGGCCTCAGACAGGTTACATTCTTTCCCTGGATTTCTCTCAGGAATGTGAGAACACTGTGGAGCATTGGTTTTCTTTCCCAATTGCCCCATGACCAGCCCATCTTTCTCAATCATGCTTTTTCTCTGATGACATCCTCTGCCCCAGGTCTTCTTCAGAGGTATTTATATATTCTGTGAACATCATGGGCTTCTTTACTGGAGATTCATTCTCCTGTGCAATGCTCATTTTTGATTCTTTAGAGACTCTAGTGTTCCTTGACTTTATTTATTTAAAACCATTACCTTATATGAGTCACCTAGCTTTCTAAAGGGTTATTTAATGAGTGAATGAATGAATGTTGAAATGTTTTATTTTCAAAAGGCAAATATGAATTTGTCTAAAATAAAACAGGCTTCCAATTATCTCAGAGGGTTTAGATGTTGTTTGGATGGGGCAGGAGGATGGAGGTCAAGAGCTCAGTATCCCTAGATACTTCTGAGGTCTTTTCCAGCTGAATTCTGATTCTGATCTCTTTTGGCTCTATGACTTTATAGTTCTGCAATGAGAAAATATGACTAGAAAAAAGGATAATGAGGAAACAAACCCTTCTGTCTCCTGGCTAATTACTGGAAAGCCCTCAGTCATGGGAAAATAATTTGCTGAGTCTGGGATGATTCATCTCTAGCTTTTTTCTTTAAATGGGGGAAGCACCCTTGGGGTATGAAATAGCCATTTCTAGCTCTTGAGATTTTTCTTTCCTCCCCCTCCAGTGCACTCCCAAACCAAGTAGAGAGTTTCTGAAACAACCCCTCAGTGAATTTGTTGTGTAGGTTCCATTCAATGTCATCCTATCCCAATTCATTCCATCTTAGAAATCACCTCTTGGGTCAAGTGGGAAGTCCTGTTAATATTAAACACTTACCAGTCCATGCTCTAGGGCATGCTTCAGATCAATTTGGCTTTCAATGCAGTTTGATCTATTGTCTTTCTCCTGAGTGTGCAAGAAGAAAATAAGTCTCTGCAGGAAGTCAGGTTAAGGAAAAACAAAACAAAACAAGGCAAGAACTGTAAAAATCAGAAAGAGAATAGATATGCAACTACAAGGAGTGAGTTCAAATGCTCATTTTTTTTTTATTAAAGATGCAGAGCCCTAGGGAGTTGCCAATAGATCCTCTTGGCTTCTTTTATTTCTTTTATACTCAGTAAGTTTGTGTCCTCTTTTCCAGAGAGGATGCAAAATCCTTTTTCCCACTCCCAACCCCCCCCCCCCTTATTCTAAATGTTATAAAGAGTACCTTGAGCCACCATGATTTTCCTGGAAATCAAGCTTTATTTGGGTTGTGTAATTATCTGGAAAGAATGTAGGAGGGATGGGAAATCTGGTATTCAGCCAAAGACAATGGATTGGTTTATTGGATTTGCCTTGTTCTCACTTCGGAGTTGGGTTTAGGAGTAAAAGGTTCAGCATGGCTTCTAGGATCATGGAATCTATCTGTATTTGTATTTCCCTGTTGCCTTGGGATGTGGTTCCTGAATCTTCCAAGGCCATTTTGGTTTTTGGGTCAGCGGGGGTTGTTCTCTGAACATAGAGCATGTGACTTTTAATCATTTTGGGATCCTGCTATTGAGGTCTAGGGTCATCTCTGAAGAGTGGAAATGGGCTGGATTATAAGCTTTGGCTGCTTCTATTTCAACTTTTCATACAGAAAGAATGCAAATCTCCTGGAGGCTCCTGGGAAAATGCCCAAATATTCTCTGGGATAGTCTAATCCTGAAAGGAAAGTGACAATAAGAAAAGTGAATAATGAATATACTTTGTCCCCAAAGTCTTAAGGGGAAGCTAGGTGGCTCAGTGGATTGAGAAGCAGGCCTAGATATGGGAGTTCCTGGGTTCAAATCTAACTTCAGACACTTCCTAGCTACATGGCACTGGATGTCACTTAACTCCTATTGCCTAGCCCTTACCCCTTTTCTGCCTTGGAACCAATACATGGTATTGATTCTAAGATGGAAGCCCAGGGTTAAAAAAAAATATATTTAAGACTTTTGGGATACCCTATGGCATAACTGATATTCACTTAAGCTTCATGTTCTGTGAAGCACTTTATATGTCATGCTTCTTTTAATAGTTATGATAGCCCTTTGAGATAAGCACTAAAAGAATTGTTAATCCAATTTCAGAGATGAGGAAACTGAGGCTGACAAGTTAAATGACTGGCTGAGGATCACACTTGCTAGTATTTACCATAATATCACAGAGTTCTAACTAGTTGGGACCTTAGAGGCCATTTAATCTAATCTCATTAAAAACAAACAAACAGATGAGAAAATTGAAGTTTAGGAGGTAAAATATTTATCCACTTCCTTTCTCATCTCCAAGTCATTGTCACTGGTCATCAGGATTCTTTCCAGGGGATTTTGGAGATGTTCCACTCTGCCAGGCATCAAGAAAGAATCATCTTCAATGATGCCTGGGGGCTGTGTGCCCCTCTTCTAGAACTCACCTTCTTGAGTTGTGGATTCCCCAGAAGGGAGAGAAAACACACAAGTAACTTGGGCTATAAATGAAGCAAACTAATTTCTTTTTAGTGCTGATTTTACTTTCATGGTTAATTATTTATTCATAAATCTTGCCTCAGAGGTTTTATGTCGGTTCTCAGTGATAAAGATTCAAGGTCACAGAGGAAGCATTTTCAGAAGCTAAGTGATCCTCCTCCAACCTGATGTTGTAAAATTTTATTTTGGGAGGAGTGTTGCTAGCAGGAGGGGTGATGACTTAATTTTAGCTCCCAGGTGAAATATTGACTGAAGAGTTGGCAATAAGTCAGTCATTTATTATAATAAGTACCACAATTGGGCTGGCTCTAGTGGAAGTGGAAGGGGGAATGTAGAGCCATGGGCTCCATGAGGCAGTTGGGGCACTTTTGGTACTTGTACAGAATTTTCAGTGCCCCAACATTCCTTTCTCTTATCTAGAAAATCCTTGATGTATCACTTAGCCCATCAGCCACTAGAAAAATGCTCATGTTTTCTGCATTTGATTTAACAGCTGTGTGTCCACATGGCTAGGAATATTATTCAAGTCTCTATTTTGGTTTAGTTATGATTAACCCAAGAAGAACAAAATATTGCCATATGTAGTAGTACTTTTTAAAAGCCCAAACATTCGTCTCTTAGAGGAATGATAAGCTGTAATTATCAATCAAAGAACTGATCAATCATTTACCATGTGCCAGGCAGACACTACAGGTGCTAGGGATAGAAAGACAAATATGATCCAGTCCTTGTCCTCAAGAAGCTTCCATTTTATAAGGAGAGATAATATATATACATGCACACTCACAATATTATTATATTATTATAATTTTTATAGAGCTATTATGTGTAGTTTATATGATATATAATTATACATAGTTCATATAATTTATATATGACTATTATGTGTAGTTTATATAATTTGTATATAACTATTATATATAATTTATATAATTTGTTTATTATATAGTTTATATAATTTATTATGACTAATATATTCTATATATCTATAATATATATAATTATATAGTTATATACATAAGTTTATATATTTTGTATATACAAGTTTATGTTATATTTATACAGTTAAAATATTGAAATAATAAAATTTAAATAAAATATGATACAAAATATAAAAATATTTATGTATTTATAAATATACTTTAATATTTTATATATTATACATACTATAATATATTAGCACACATGTATAAAATGTGTGCCTACACATATTTATACATATGTGTATGTGTAATTATATGTAAACACATATATGTATATATGTGTACATGCCAATACTGTTTATGAAGTTTTCTTGGCAGACACTGGATTAATTTGCCATTTTCTTCTTGAGAGGATTAAGGCAAACAGAAGTTAAGTGATTTGCTCAGGGTCACACAACCAGTAGGTGTCTGAGGCAGGATTTGAACTTGGGCCTCCCTGATTCCAGGTCCAGCACTCTATGCACTGATACACCTAACTGCCCCTGCCCCATACATACATACATACATACATACATACATACATACATACATACATACATACATACAAATGCTTTTATATATGTTATTATATATTATATATAATTATATATACATATATATGCTGCAGAGAGGTCAAGAAAGATGATGATTGAGAAAAAGCTATTGGATATAGCAAATAAGGAATTGTTAGTATCTTTAGAGAGTGGTTGCAGTTGCGTCATAAAATTGGAAGACAGCTGGAATGGATTGGAAGGGAAGTGGGAAGAGAGGAGGAAAAACTAACATGGGCAGAGCTTTTTCTAGGAGATACAGGGTCTAGATGGAGGACTTCTTAAAGCTGGAAAATATATAGATGAGGTTTTAGTTATCAAGGAAGGAGATAGTAAATAGGAAGAGAATTAAGATTACAGAGAAGGGAGGGGATGATCCTAAGGAAAATCTGTGAGAGAAGAGGTTGGACTAGAAACAAGAGTTAAATGAGCATTTTATTGAGAAATTAGTAGGTAAAGTACTTTGCTAGGTATCACTAATACAAAAAAATGAAGAAATAATTCCTGCCCTCAAAGAGTTTACATTTTCTACATAAATATAAGGCAAAACTTCACCCTAGTAAAATAAATAGAAGGTACTGTAATTTGAAGAGAGAGAGAGAGAGAGAGAGAGAGAGAGAGAGAGAGAGAGAGGGAGAGAGAGGGAGAGCTAGAAAGGTTTCATTGCTAGGTATTAGTAACACAAAAGTAATGAAGAAATAGTTCCTGCCCTCAAGGAGCTTACATTCTGGGATACAACATTCACAAATATATATATATATATATATATATATATATATATATATATATATATAAAGCAAAATCCCACTCTAGTAAATGAAATATAAGATAATTTGAAAAGAGAGAGAGAGAGAACTAGAAAATTTCTAATGTTCCTTGAGGAGTTTAAATCCTCTCCTTTCCTATCATATCTTATCCTGTCCTGTCCTAACCTATCCATTTCATTATGTTTCTATTCTATTTACAGATTCTAGGATTCAAAATTGGACAGAAAGAACATTCACGATATTATAGAAAGTGCTTTAATTCTGTTTTTTAGGTATCCTATGTCTTTAAGCCCCAAGGAGACAAAAGATAGTTTGATCTTGTTGGCAGCAATAGCAAGAAACTGAGTGGCCATATTTCACACGTGTGAGGTGAGCTTTCACACCTGCATCACTTTTATCTTAGATTAGGAGATTCCAGAGAAAAGTTCTAATATTATGGCAGGCGTTCAATTGGTTGATGTTTTGGGTAATTCAGAGGTAGCTGAGATAAGGCAGAAATGAAAAGGATGCTAAGGCTAGAGAACAGAGACAGGTGAAAACTCTCCCAAACCCACAAATGCTTTTCTGAATTGCACATTTGCAATTCTGTTCTTCTGTAACAGAAAATATTTAATCTAATCTATCACCTGCTTGTCTTCTGTGTTTATATTGTTCACTTGCTGTATGTTTACTATACTTTTTTTTTTATCTCTGTTGTCTGTTTTTAGATGATAAAGAATAGGTGAGGTTGTGTCCTTTCCTTTGCATTTACCTTCCTCCAAATTTCTTCCAAGGAACCTTTGATAAATACTTTTTTGATTTTAATTCTGATAAAATATTTGGTTAGTTCTCTTCTCTGTTTTTACTCTCTTTTCAGATTCCTTTCTCATGTCCCAGTCTCCCTGACTTAGGCGACAAATTTCTCTGAAGTTTTCAAACCTCTTCACATAAGTGTAGACCATGTTGCATATCTGGATTCAGCTGGTCAAATTTGATGGTAGACACTCTCTAGCTATGGGACCCTGAGCAAGTCACTTAACCTTTCAAGACTGTTTTAAAGATGAAATGAGATAATCTTTGCAAAGAGCTTAGCCCAGTGCTTAGAACATGGCCATATTATTACTTCATAAATGCTTATTCCCTCCTCACTATCACTCCCTGCTGAAATCTTTCTCTCCCTTCAGAGTTCAGGTCAGGTGCCACTTGGACTCTTCACAAAATCTCATCATTTGAAGAGATTTCAGAGTCCAACCAGTGCCTGTACAGGAACCTCCTCTAACAACTCTAATAACTCATCATCCAGTTGGCTGGGCTGGAACCTCTAGCAAGTGAGAACTCCTTCCCTCTCAAGACCCTCTATTTCACTTTTGGACATCTCAAATTGTTAGTCTTTTTCTGATGTAAAGTTGAAATTTGTCCCTGCAATACCCACCCATGGCTACTTCTGTGCTTTGGGGTCAGGCAGGAAAAAGTGGATCCATCTTCTCTTCAGATAATTGGAGAAAGCCATTATGTCTCCACTAAGTCTTTTTTCTCCAGGAAAAAAAAAACCCAACCAAAAAACTACTCCTATTTCCTTAAGTTGATCATTAGATGACATGCTTTTCGGTTCTCTCAATTCCTTATTATGTCATTTCTAAAATGTACTGTCTTGAGCTAAGTATGCTTTTGCCTTGTATCATACTTGTACACGTCCACATCCTGTCTTTCCTATGAGATTAGAAACTCCATAAGGGCATAAACTGTGCATTTTTTTTCGCCTTTGAATCCTAGAATTTTTTTTTCACCTTTGAGTCCTAGAATTGAGCCTCACAGATAGGTACTCAGTTTTGTTGCACTAAATTGAACTGAATTCATATGTAAAGCCATTTAGCATTTAGCATGGAGCCTGGCATATAGTAGGTGCTTAATAAATGCCTTTTCCTTTGATTTCTTGACACAGCTGTCTCGGCTCCATTCTCATTGGAATCCTTTAAGCCAACCACCAACATCAAATTGCTCTGAAGACAGAACAGTCCAAACATTGATTTCTATGACAGATAGAATTGAATACAAAGGATATAGGGAAGGTTATTGCTTTTTCTCCCAACCTTGACAGTGTTTAAATGCCAGAAATGTTATTTAATAATCCACTACCATAGAGTGTGAGAATTCAAGCAAGAAGAATTAAAAGTGTGTACAAAGAAGTGGGCTATGACATAGTGGGTACAATAATAGTACAGGAAAGGTTATTATTGGATCTACCTACATGGCAACATAAAGGTGAGTTGAAAATCAGTTTGCTTTTTTATTTAATTAAAAAAATTAAATTAATAAGGTTTTTGGCTTCATTAAAATTCCCAGGTATCTCCCTTCTTCCCTTCTCTTCTTGCACTAGAGATGGCATCATTTGAAAAAAAGTATATTTGTAAATGATGTCTTTTATGTTTCTATTTATTAACTCTTTTCTCTTGAGGTGGCAATTTACAAGTTATTCTTCAAACATTATTTCTGTAGCTGTATATAATGTTCTCTTGGTTCTATTCCATTTGCTTTTCAGAAAATCAGCTTGAAAAGATTTCTTGGTACTGTACAATTAGCTTCAGCCTCTATTTTCATCTTTGGAATCCCTCTGACCAGGTTCACAAAGTTAAACTCTATACCATTAACTGGTTGGTTTGTGAGCCCCAGAACAACCTTTCTGGGAAGTCTAAGCCACAACATATCCTCAAGGCTGAATTATAGGAATAATTGTCTAAAACCATATGATGCTTAGTCTGTATAGACTAGTTCCTTCCTTCTATCCTGATCTCAGCCTTGTTAATTTGTCCCCTGATGATTCCAGCTTAAATCCACTTGGCACTCAAACTCTTTATGTGGTCAAAACCAAGGAACAAATCAAAGGGTAAAGGAATGAGATTCAGTTGATTTATGAAGTGTTTACAATGTCTCAGACACTGTGCTATGTGCTAGAGATACAAAGACAGAAAAAATAAAAAGTGCCCTGACCTCAGGGAGCTTATATGCTGCTGTAAATAGGAATCTATGTGTTTTTAACTGTAGCATACCAGGTATATTAGCATCATGGAAGCATTATTGATGTATTGATATTGTATCCTATGTATTCATTTACCAGACTCATGGCCATGTTATTTATTGATTATTGTATTGCTAAATCTTCAGTCCAAAGGACAAAAATTATCCCTGAGCAGGACATTATTTGCCACAGGGTCCTAGCTTAAACATTGTTAGACCACATGCCTTACCAAGTCACAAGCTGGATTAGGCTCCTCCTCTTTGATTACCTGATTGTCAATTCAATCAAGATTAAAACTTTTGTCATGTCGAATGTTCATTAGCTACCTCCCACTTCACATTCCTAAACTCTCCAATAAAAGTTTGAGGGCATGTGGAGAGCCCTCTCTCAGATCCATCAGAGGGGCATGGAAGCATGTAGCCCATAGTTTTAACTCCTTATCTCTGAGTCTTTATTCCTTTGCTCTCTCTTTCTCTCCTCTATCCATTTCCCTCAGTTTCCAATCTCCTTCTCCACGAGAATTTTAAGATGTAACTACAGGAGGTTACATTAACCATGGCTGAAGTGCTGACTGGCTTGAAAGCATTGTACTATGATTTGGCCATACACATGGAACTCTTGGTACTGTCCTTCCTCTCAAGGAGCTCACATCTAATAGGGGGAGAAAACATCTATAGGAGGGTTTTGTCTTTTAAAAAGACCTTTATTTTCACAATAAATACTATACCATATGAATAGCATAAATGGGTATCTCTGTGGCATGGCACAATGGATAGAGGGTCTGCTGGTGTCAGAAAGATTCATCTTTCTGTGTTCATATCTGACCTCAGACACTTTCTAGCTTTGTGACTCTGGGCAAGTCACTTTGCCTCAGTTTCCTCATCTGTAAGATGACCTGGAGAAGGAAATGACAATTCCAATATCTTTGCCAAAAAAAACAAACCAACACCAAATGGGGTCATGCCATGATGCATTAGACATCACTGAGATAAGTGAACTACAACCACCAAATACCACAAAAGGTTCAGCATTATTTTGAAGAGAGAGCATTAACATGTTCCAGAGCAGATGAGAGCCAGGCAGGGAGTAATCTATTAGGAAAAGAAAATTGGCTGATTAGCAAACTTGAAGCAAGTAAAATTTGGTACTTGGTTTGCAGCTGGAGTTTTTAAACTGGAAGCTACAGGTCCCTAGGGCATGTATAGATAGATTTCAGGGGAGTCTGCAAATGTGTGAATATTTTGATAACTATATGTCAATATTACTGTCTTCTTTTGTAATTCCTATGTATGAATTATATGCATTTATAAATATTATTCTGTGAAGAGGTCCATGACACAAAAAAGTTAATATATCCTCAGATATATCTTTTCTAACAGATATTTAGATTTTAGATAGACCTTTTTCTTAGACTTTCATTTCTATTTTATTAGGCATTTCTTTTCAATTTTTTCTTATTTTCTTGAGATTAAGATTTAATCAAAATGACATGGAAATGAAACTGGAGTTGGCCCTGTCCTTCAAGGCCCATCCCGAGTCCTACCTTCTTTATGAGGCCTTTGATCATCTATAACTATTACGCTGATCATATATTTTGGTATTTATTCATATGCTTTCCTATATTTTTATGTCTTTTCTTTCTAACATGATTTTAAGTTCTTTAGGGACTGAGACTATGTCTTTTGATTATTTTACATTCCTTACTAATATCTGGTCATGTGTTGGACACATGGTAGATACTCAATAAATACTTGCTGAGTTTTTATAGTACTATCAAAGTGTGACTGATAGTACTTAAGAGGTGCAAAATAATCCACATATCTCCTGACTCTACCGATATTCTGGACTTTTCTACTTTATCCTGGCAACCTTCTTACTCTGGAAAATGGCTTTGCCCTCGAAATCCCTCTTCTTATTGGTTTATTTTTCCATTTGAAACAACGTCCAAGTCAGCCATGTTTACTCCTTCTTTTCTCTTCCTTCTCCACCACGTTACTGCAAATTTCTTTTCCTCTTATTAGGATACAAGTCTTCAAAGGCAGGCACTGCTTCTCTTTTTTGCTTGATTTTACTTCTCTTTTTTGTTCTATCTAGTTGGCTCCATCACTTCCTGACAAATAGAGGAAGAAGAAATAGAAGCAGCATCAGATTTTAAATTCTTGGGCTCAAACATCCCTGCGGATAGTGACTGCAGCCTTGAAATGAAAAAGATGCTTGTTCCTTTGGAGGAAAGCTATTGCCAATCTGGACAGCTACTAAAAAGCAGAGACATTACCTTGCTGACAAAGGTTCATATAATCATGGTATGGCATGGTACGGGTTTTCCATGAGCAATTTATGGCTCTGAGTTGGATTATAAGGAAAACTGAGCACCTCAGAATCAATGCATTCAAATTGTGGTCCTGGAGGAGAGTTCCTTAGATAGCAAGGAGATCAAATCAGTCAATACTTAAAGAAATTAATTGAGACTGTTCACTAGAAGGCCAAATACTAAAGCTGAAGCTTAAATATTTTGGCTACATAGTGAGAAGATGGGACTCATTGGTAAAGACCCTCATTGAAGGCAAAAAGAGGATGAGAGAGGATGAAATGGATAGACAGTACTATGGGAGAAAATGAACATGAGCTTGGACAGACTTCTGGAGACAGTGGAAGATAAAGGATCTTGGTGTGTTATGGTCCAGGGGGCCATGGAGAGTCAGACATGACTGAATAACAACAAATCTGTCTGCCTAATCTATCTTTCTTCAGAGACATGTTCTAGTGAATGAATGAAAAGGCATGTATTAAATATTTACCATGTGCCAGGCATTGTCCTAAGTGTCTGGGATAAAAATACAAGTGAAAGAACTGTTGAGCTCAGAGTTGGACAGCTGCTCTTGAAATCCTGGCATGTTAGCAAACTAGTCATATAAACTTGGACTAATCATTTTATTCTTACAAGTCTTGTTTCCATCATCTGTAAAATGAAGGAGTTAGATGAAATGTCCTCTAAGCTCAATGATCTCTTAAAGATTTTTAGTGTAAAATGATGAGGTCACCATAAGACTAGGGTATCAACACAGGATCCCACTATTCTGTTTTTAATCAGCAGAAAACATTCCTTGATATAAAAAAATAGTCTTCAGCATCATTACTAGCTTTTTCTTTTCAAATGTTTTTAGTTCCTTTAACTTTGATATGCATCCAGCCTGGCATCTTAAAACTTCTTTTGAATTTCTAATAACAAGTCAGAGGTTTTTCCATTGTTATTTTATGTGGTGCTTCTTTACAAAGGACTTTTAAATGAATTTGTAATATGATTTTCTTTAGAGTATATATGCTTTTCTTTCTAGTGTAACTTGCCTTTTAGGTAGAGGGATTCAGGGGAAGAGGGTCTAACACCTGGACATAAAATGACCAGAATTCTCAAATTCTTCAATCCTTACCTAGACAGGAGAGAGAGGGGTGTCTTGAAAATCCAGAAAGAAGAGAAGATCTAGATCAACAATGTTAAATTCTGCAGACAAGTTAAGAAGAATGAGGATTGAAAAGAGGATGTCAGATCTGGTAATTTAGAGAACAGTGGTAACTTTGAGGGAGCTGTTTGAGTTGAATGATGAGGTCTAAAGTGAAACTGCTGAGAATTGAGTGAACTTTAAGGAAAGGAAGTAGAGGTAATGAATGTAAAAAGTTTTTCTAGTAGTTTAGAGGAGAAAGAGAAAAGAGATATAAGATAATACTTTGAAGGAAAGAGATAGAGACAGAGACAGAGAGAAACAGAGAAAGAGAAGAGAGAGGAGGATTTGCTGAAAAAATGTGGAAGGGATAAGATTGAGGGAACATGTAGGAGGGTTAGCCTTAATAAGGAGATGAACTGCCTCACTATAACAGGCTGGATAGAAGTGAATGACAGGAAGCTCTCTTGAGCGACAGTCATCACTGTCTGCAGTTCTATTTGTATGTTCCATGAGCATCTCAAGCTCCTCAAGTTCAAAATGAATCTTGCTATTTTTTTTCCCAATTAACATATCCATGTCCTAATCTCCTTTTCTGTCTAGAACACCACCATCCTTCTAGCAATCTTGACGTCATTCTTAACTCTTTATTTCCCTTCAATTCCATAGACAATCATTTTCAAAGTTATGCCAATTCTGTCTCCATGTTATTTCTCATATCTCTCCTCTTCTTTTCAGTTAGGTGGTCACTATTCTAGTTTAAACTTTCCTCACGTTTTACCTGAATTTCTGCCACAGTCTTCTAACTGGTTTACCTGCATTCAACCTCTATTTCCTCCTTCAACAGATGCTAAATGATCTGAACATGTCACTTACCTACTCAAGAAGCTCCAATGTCATGTTTCCAATTACCTTTAGGATAAATTATAAATCCCTCTGCCATTTAAAACCTAACACAATCTGGCTCTAAACTATTCACACTTTTTATGTTACCCAACTTCATGAGTTCCACATTCCAACCATTCACTTATGTTTAATTGGTCTGATCCAGACAGAGTAAAGCAGGACTATCACCTCAATTTTCTGGACATCATATTGCTCTTAATTCTGTCCAAGATTGTTTTGCTTTTTTTCTGATTATAATGTATTACACTATTGGTTAGATGGAGCCTGAAGAACAAGGAAACACCTGGATTTTTTTGAGCTGTCCCATTTTCTAGCAATGCTTTTCCTCCCTGTCTCACGATTTACCATTTTGTATGGACTATAAAATAAAATGTTGGATAGATTTTTTCCTGCAATACAATTTCCTTATTTCTGAATTCAACAACTTGGCATTCAAGATATGTCTCAAGTTCAATCCTTAACTGACTCTTTGTTGGCAACATCATTCTGTTACACATTAGGAATCTGATTGATTCCTCCTTGAGGGTAGACTTATTCAGCTCCATCAATGAAGTCAACACTTATGGAACTATTGGGACCATTCATTCTCTGATTTCATCTAATATTCCCTTGGCATTTCTTTATAATGTTAGTTTAGGAGCATATTTTTTTAAAAGGCACCTAATGACTTCTCTCTTTTATTCCCATTTCTTCTTCTAAACAGGAGGCATGCATTCTCTTTCAAAGGAACAAGTACCCATTCAGGGAGATTGGAAAATGCCACATTTAAATACCCTATATATTTGACCAAAAGATTGATTCTTTAAGAATAATCTCTCTCTTAAAAGCCTTGATTTCCCCCTTCTTTTGGGAACAAGTTGAAGATTTGGAATATACTATTTGTCCAAATATGAGGTATTTCCCAATATGAACTATATTCCTAAAATAAGCTATTTTTGATAGTAAAAATAAAAAATAACAACAATTAGAACACCCAGATTTCTTGTGTAACTTGGCTTTTCATCCATGACTGGAATATTTTGTTTGGGACTTTCCTAACTGATAGAGAAAACATTGACTCTATGTGACTTCATGAGGGGCAGAGGTGGCATTAGAACTTTGGAAGAGAGAGACTGTCTTCATTCCTTCTAGAGTGATACTCATGGTTCCAGATTGTTTTTATGACTAACTCTTATCTAATTCTAGGGAGGAGAAAGAGAAAGAGCTTCTTATAGACCTGTAGTGAAATCTGGCTCCTCAACATATTCCTGATTTCCAGGTTGCTTCCCTAAAGACTTTGGAGAATTTCCTTTTAGGTAAGATCTCTTGTGGTTGAACTAGATCTCATCTCACTCCCATATTGAGCTCATTTACTCTTGTGTACTTTTGGATATATTTTAACCTGTAGAACTTCTCTAATTTCTGTTTGCTATTTGCTTGAAAGTTATGTTTGCTTGTTACTCATTTTTTTTATGGTGGTCTTTTGTGTAACCATTGTTTGGCAGGAAGGATGAGTCTAAGCCTGTGCATCTAAATGTCAGATACTCTAACCCTTAAGAGATAATGACTTTTTGTTCTGAACCAATGTTGCCTCTAGATCAGCAATGTTTAGGAAGCAGATAGATGTAATTCTACCCTTGGTACCCTTTTCTCAGAGGCTAGAAAACAAAGTGGCCAGGATCATGACTCTTTCTCCTAATCACCTCAAGGTAGAAACTGAAGTCTCCTTTGGTGGAAGATAAGTTGGATTCCAGAGATATCTAATTACTTTCTCCAAAGTGCCTAGTTATATGTTTAGACAATCCATATGGACATACATAACCTACATGGGAGGTATTAGCACCATGACTTAGGCATATAAGACCATCTTGAGAAAATAAAATATGGTCTGTATTCAGACCACACAGTACATTCAGGAGCAGTTCTCTGCTCATGTATCTATTTCCTTGTCTCTTCACAGAAAGCTATTCCTTATAACAAAGAACCCCCCCCCCCAACATATCTACTAAATCTGACAGCATATGAATTGTTCCACATTTGTAGTTCCCCATTTCTATTAGAAAGGGAAGGATGCTCATTTTCTTCTTTCTTTTTGAGGCCAAACTTGATATTTCTAATTAAATGTGGTTTGTTCTCTTTTTCTCTCTCTGTCTCTTTAATTTGTTCACTTTCTGCCCCTTCCCATCCTTCTCTTTCTTCTCCCCTTCTCCCTTCCCCCTCTTCCCTCTTTCCCCTTCATCTTCCTCCTCCCCTCTCCTCTTCTTCTTCCTTAACCCCTCTTCCCTTCTCCTTTCTCTTCCTACTCCTTCTTGTAAAAGTGAATCTTGCTCCAGTGTGGGTTGGATTTAATATTCTGAACAGTAGGTCATAATAGCTAATATTTATACACACACACACACACACACATATATATGTATATATACATATATACATATATATACTACTTTGCAAAGGTTTGCAAAGTGTTGTCTGTATGTTGGAGAGGTCTGTGATTCTATAACAATTGAAATTAGATTTGTCTGAATCTTATAAAACACTATATGCAGATGAGAACCAAACATCTATAGGAGATGATGATGATGGGTCTGAAGAGGAGGTGACTGTCTCTTTTGATTTTACTTCCCTCTTCTATGAAATGAAAGAGTTAGACTAGGTCAGAGATTATTAAACATTGGTTTTTGTGCCAAGGATCCCTTTGGCAGACTGATAATGGCTATGGACTCCTTGGGGTCATGCCCATTAAATGCATAAAATAAAATACATAAGATTACAAAGCAGACCAATTAAATTTACATACATTTTTGCAACATAAATCTGTCTAAATTGTTTTTTTCCCCTCTAAAACCTTACCTTACATCTTGGGACCAATTCTGTGTATTGGTACCAAGGCAGAAGAATGATAAAGGTTAGACAATGGGGGTTCAATGACTTGCCCAGGGTCACAGAGGTAGGAAGTGTCTGATGCCAGACTTGAACCCAGGACCTCTGGACTGTAAGCTTGGCTCTCAAACCACTGAGGCACCTAGTTTACCCCATCCCCACATTCTTAGTGTAGTTTTAAGCTTTAAACTCTACAAAGACTTTTGGGACAATCTATTGAGAAAAATAAATACAAAAATAAAAGCAAGTACACAGAGCCCAGGTTAAGCATTCTTGGCTTAGGAGGATGATCTCTAATAAGGATCCTTCCAATTCTATTCTACTCACTAATGAGGCCCTTGATGTGCTGAGATAGTCAGAAGTGGAAATGGGAGTGGGGCAGATATTCAGCTTTCCTAACTGCCTCTTGTGAGCACAGTTGGTAGAGTGGGTCTAACTAACATCAAGAAGTGAGTTGGTGGCTGGATTGGGACTGGAACCCAGAAGGGAGTCTCCTAAGGCTCAATTCTTCGCTCAGCATCCTGATTCCCTAAATAATAATGATTTTGCTCTCCACATTGGATTCCCATTGAGTTCTCCTCTCATGCTCAACCCCTCCCCATTCCTACCCTTTCTCTCCTGGTGGCTGGAAAACTGCTGACTGTTATCAGTGAGTCAAGCAGCTGTTCCTAAAGTGAGCAGACAGTTTCTGTACCCTCCTGATCAAGTGAGACCTGCTGCAGAAGAATAAGTAGTTCATTCAGTAATAGCTGAGCTGTTTTTATCCAAGAGGAATTAAAGCCATACACTACTTCTGCGGGTTACTCTTTTTTTCTTCAAAAGATGAATCATCCTCATGCTCGCACTCAAAGAATTCTAGTGAGGTGCGATGTGATTTGCAGACTAATTCTGTACAGGAAACTCATTCTGACAGATGATCAATATCAGTATATGTGTTTTCTTTAGGGAGGTGGGAGATAAAAAAGGATGTCTTTCAACCCTGGTCCCCACATTGCTATCTCTCAATTTTATCGGAGGGGTATTTCTACATAAACTAAATGGTTCTATGAAGTATTAAAATAACTTCTTTATCAAAGTTTTAAGCAGGACTGAGATATTTTTAATAGAGTCTAAAAATTCCCACTTACCATCTCTCTTCCTCTAATTCCAATTTTGGTAGGCTGTAAGGAAGTGAATTAAGACTCAAGTACCAAAATGATTCTGGATTCTGGACTGCCTATGTTAGTGTATTGGAAAGTAGGGAGGAATCCTCTGGACTCTGGAGTAGCCAAAGGACAGGGAGAACAATTTACTTAGCAAGGACAAAATACTGTTTTTAGCCTGCTAGCTTCTATGGAAGGGTGATGGAGTCAAATCTCACAGAGAGTGTTAAGTGCTAGACTTGAACTCAGGGGCCTTATTTTCCTTCCTCCCTCTTTTACTCTCTCCCTTTCTTCTTTCCTTCCTTCCTTCCTTCTCATTTTGCAGATGCAGAAACTGAGGCTAAAACTTGCCCAAGATCTCACAGCTAGTTAAGATATGATGGATTTCAACTGACTCTAAGTCTGATGCTTTATCCAATGTACCACCTAGCTTTCCTGGAGGGGAAAAACATTTTTTTGTTCTGTGTGCATGGAAAATAACCACTTCTGAAAACACTTTTTTCCCATCTTTATATTGTTTTTGCCTGGTCTTTCATTAAGTAGAACATTCTCTTCCAAGTTAAAGTATCTCCATTGATTAATGGGAGTTAGGACACAAAAAAGGTGCTTCTCTTGGGCCCGGGAGAAGTGATTGGAAGCATTTGTTGTGAATATCTTGCCCTGGTGGGAAGGAATTCAGGGACTCATGCTCTGTTGCAAAATTCTTCAGAGGGAGGAATCCTCCTGCTTCCTTGTCACTTCATTAGATTTGGAGGTGGAAGACCCGGGTTCAAATATTACCACATTACCCTTGTGCAAATTATTTAATTCTCTGGACCTCAGTTTCTTTATCAATAAAATGAAGGAATTGGACTAGATGACATTAAATTCCCTTCCATCTATGATCTATGAATATGAGCTGATGAAGTATTTCTGATGTCCCCTCCTCAAATTCAAATGTTATCTGACTCAGACCACGCCCTTATTTTTGCATGTGAAAAATAATTTTGTTCTTTTTAGTATGATTTTGAGCAAAGACATATAACTTCTCTCTGAGGAGCATTTTCCTAATCTGTAAATTATGGATACCTCACAGAACTGTTGTATCAACCACACATAAAGTACTTTGCAAAATTTATAGCACCATCTAAAAACTAGCTATTAATAATATTATTAATAATATGATAATTAATAAAACAATGACAATGATAATAAAAGTTTCCATTTCACTTGTGGGTCCATTCTGTAGAATATTTTTTCCTTCTCTCAGTCTAGTTAGACTATCTGTGAGACCCTGGACAAATCTCTTGACCCCCCTGGGCCTTAGTTTCCTCTTTGATATAATCATGGAGTTAGACTGAATGACCCCTAAGGTCCCTTTCAATTCTAAATCTAGAGTGAATTTTTATTTGTCTAGACTGGAATGGTCCAAAGTAACTCAAGGGGATCACGTTCAGGTTGCTTAGTAGTCCAAATGAATCTTTGGGAAATGGGTTGCTTTG
Organism: Monodelphis domestica; assembly: GCF_027887165.1. Classification (NCBI taxonomy): domain Eukaryota; kingdom Metazoa; phylum Chordata; class Mammalia; order Didelphimorphia; family Didelphidae; genus Monodelphis; species Monodelphis domestica. Next base: position 131,954,420 of record NC_077228.1, on the reverse strand, counting down.
GAGGCTCTCACTAGGATTCAGATTCTTGGGGATTAGGAACCAAAAGGATTTAGGCTAAATAATTGAACATCTATAATTCGTCCAGACCTCTGGGGTAGCATGACATCAATTTAGTCTCTTAAGCACCCCTGATGATAGGATCATAAGATTTAAAGTTAGAAGGAACCCTTGAGATCATGCAGTTTACCACTTTTTTTTTTTTTTTTAAAGAAACTCAGGCCAGAGAGAAACACAGTTCCCTAGATAGTAAAGAGAAAAACGAGGATCCAAATCCCACATCCTTCAAATTCAGAAACTTTTAATAAATACTTGTGGGTCTACCTATTGATTTGACACAGAAACGGATCTCTTGATACTTATCTAGGCTGGGTCTAGGACCTTAACAATGCTGCTTCAGCAGATTAGGGCCAAAGGAGTTCCTTGATCCAGATTTCACCATCCTTCAGTGTGCATTCCTCAGGGTTGCATGCTAACTTTTTCATTTTGGACCACTCTTATAAACTCCAATCGCATATCTTGCCTCACTTCCCTGCATTTAGTCATCCTGAGGAATCTTGCTTAACCTAGCTAGATTTCTTACTCTGAGATCACAAATTGGAACATAACCTCTTTCTCTAGGAAAGCACCCAGAATTATAAAACTATAAATTCTTTCCTGTTGGTTCTTTCTATTTCCCCCCCTCTCTGATCATTGATTGATCCTCATTCCCTACCCAGGGCTTAGACAGACTGGCCCGACTTTGTCTCCCTTTAAATACAAATGCCAGGGAGCTGAATACTTCACAGTCCTTGGACAATCTTTGACAATTCTTCTTTCCTTATATTCACTCCTGCCTTTGACAATATTGTGATAGTCTCTGCCCTTCTTGGTCATTTAGTCAATAAATATTCATTAAGCACTTACTATGTAACAGACACTATATTAAATGCTTGGGAATACAAGTATAAAAAGACAAAGAATTTATAATCCTATGGAGGAAGACAAAACACAAAAGAAAACTGAAAAACAACAGGAAAAGGGAAGTGACCAGCTGTGGGAAGATGATGGAGAAGTTCAAAGAAGTGTGTAGTCAATTGGGAAATAAAGATATGGCTGGCCTAGGCACCTTCATTAAATAGGGTCTTTAGGAGAACCTCTTTGTTCTGTCTTCCTGTCAAAGGGGCTGAGGGTACTGACAAGTTCTGAGTACTAAAGCTGATGCATCTTATAGGTTGGTGAAGTTCCTGGGAGCATAATAGTGAAGTCAGAAGAAGGTACAATGACTTGAATTTTTGCCTGACTGATCTAAATTCTTTGTCCCTACTTCAGCTCTTCTCCCATCATTCTAGATGGGGTGTTCATGTTCTCTAAGCTTTGAACAATTTCCTGATAAATTATGAAGATGAAAGAAGTTTGGGGTGGACAAAAGGCCAAAGGGAGTGATAAATGGAGATTCTCCAAAGATTTGAAGTCAAGTCACCTCCTATGATTCCTATTGATAAGGAGGAGCAGTGATATAGAAAATCCCCAAAGTGGATGATTCCCAAATATTCAAGGTTCAATTCATTTGAGAATGAATTATAGATACCCATGTATATATAGATGAGCAAATATACATTCTAAATTGTCATACTCAAGAATAGATGAAAATGAACTTTCATTCTCTAAGCACACATAGATGGAAGCAATGGGAGTTGTTCTAGAAATATGTCATATTGTAGGGGGAGAACTCTATTCTTTTGTGTCTGAGATGAGTTTAAAGATTTTGTATACTTTCTGATTTTGAAATGCTTAAAACAACTTGATACATAAATTTTGCCTAAAAAAAAAAAGGAGAAGTGGAAAATGCATAAGATAGAAGAGGTTTAGAGAGTGTGGTCCAAGATTTCTGACCTAAATAAATGGTCCATCTCAACGAATACTTGCTTTCAGTTTTAATAATTCAGCCTTGTCCAAGTATAGATAGCCTGGCTGGCATACAGTAGGAGCAATCACTCTTCACTCTGGCCAGGCTTGGGTTTGACCAGTTTTGCAGTTACCATTTTCTTCTAAGAAATTCTCCACAGTAGGAGCCATTTTGAAAAGTTTAAACTCATTAAGCCTTTTGTAAACTACTGATTCATTGTTTTCTTTGAATACTTATGACCAAAAGAGTCAATGCAACTTCTAAGTACCTTACTTAAAGAAAGGATTCAGATTTCAGGAGAGTTCAATTTATGGATTTTTAATCTTTATTCCACGTTACACTTAAATAAATAATGTGACCTTTTGCTGCTCATTTCCACATCTTTTCTTTCACCAATTCAAGCACCCTACATAAAACTTAACATTTGAAGGGATTGAACAGAAGCTTTGGGCCATTAACATAAAACAAAACAAACAAAAAAAAACCAATGAAACTAATAATCTTTCCAAGAAATTAGATAAATTCTTGCAGCCAGCAAGATATCCTGAAAAAGAACCACCTTCCCCAAAATGAGCTAATTCTGCAAGTTTCACTGAAATGCTAGTTCCCCCAACAAAATGAGTATTATGAGAACTGAAATGATATTTAAGAAGCCAGAAAGTGTCCTTGAGGGAGTATTGCTTTTTCAATCAAGTTCTGGATTTAAAAGTAAAATGTGCACGATCAAGGTGATATAGCAGAAAGGCTGCCAGAGAATTAAGGAATAGGAGAAAGGAGAAGTGGTATGCCCATTAATGAAGTAAGTCATAACCTGTCTAGGTTACTTAGTTGTTTTATTAGTTGTTTGTTTTCAGATATTATGTGTGAGGGGGGCAGAAGAAGCACATCACCTTCTTTTTCCTAGGGGGTGAAAAATGTGACCTGTCAGTGAAAGAAATGATTTATTTATTATTCTGTCTTATGTGCCACTGTCTAACTAAAAGAATTATTTTTGTGGGTGCAAACTGTAGAATGGATGGTAGATTTTAGGTTGATAGAAAGGATGAGAACTAAACCAAACTGTGGTCTGGAGTGACTAACTTCATTAGTTTCAGGGGATGGACTGTATCAATCAATAAACATTTATTAAGTGCTTTAATACATGTCAGGCACTGTGCTAAGGACTGAGAATACAAAAAGAGACAAAAGAAGGTCTACATTATCCAGGAACTCACAAATCTAGGAAAGGGGTAACTAGGTGGCTCAATGGATAGAAAGTCAGACCTGAAGACAAGAGGAACGAGGTTCTAATCTAGCCTCAGACATTTCCTAGGTGTGTGACTCAGCAAGTCACTTAATCCTAATTGTTTAGCCTTTACTGCTCTTTTGCCTTGGAATCAATACTTAGTATCAATTCTAAGAGAGAAAGTCAGGGCTTTTTTTTTTTTTTTATCTAACTGGGGATACAACATGCAAACAAATATATACAAACAAATCACATACAGGATAAGTAGGAAATAATTACTATTGGCAACGATTAAGTTTATCTTTAGACAGAATAGGCAGCCAACTATATGATAATTTGAGAAATTTGGGTAAGGTTCTCTGCTCTCAAAGATCTTCCTTAGTACCATGCTTAAAATTGCCAGAGCTCTATAATATCATGCTTAAAATCCAAACCTTCTTGCCAAATGGCTAAATACTATGGTGGAAAGAATATTGAATTTGGAATAAAAAGATTTACTTTGGAGAATTGACTCTGCTACCAACTAATTCCTCAACCTTGAACAAGCTCCTTATTTTTCTGAATCTCAGTTTCTCTGAGGATCAAATGAGATGATTCTTTTGCAAAATTTTATGGTAAAGTTGTGTACAGCTATAAGCTTAGGCTTTTAGGACTCAAAATTTAGGACTTAGGCATTTAGGACTCAAAATACAAACTTATGGGCAGGGAGACATTAAAATATTTCCAGTCATTTAAGCCTCAGACTCTTTTATGTTGCCAGAAAAGGAGAGAGAGAGAGAGAGGAGCCAGAGGAAATGTGACAGGGAAGGAGTCACCTTGAATTAGGGAAGGGTTGGTTGTAAATACACTAGACCTTTGCTGGGTAAGGCAAAGAAACATAACTTCTATAAAACAGTAGTTCCCATTTAGTGTTTTGAGATTATCATCTAAAGGGTTCAAGCTAAAAATTTTAATGGTGCCTTAAGCAATAAATAAATGCTGAATTATATTAAAAATGTTTTTCCTCTATGACATCAAACATGTGCATATATGAAGCATTATTGATTTATTTCTTTAGTGTTTGAATTTTTTGGACAAAAGTTATCATTGTAGTAATTGTAATAAATCTTTAGGAATATTCTGAGTCATATATTAAGTTACCCTGGAGTTCACAACAAATTGTTGTAATCTTTAAATTGATTATGTTTTTATGATCCTTTGGGGAAGGACTTCTTCCCAGAGGATCAAATGGAGGATTGTAAAAAATAGATTCGAATACAGGACTACAATCCCCACAAGCCTTTGCTCCACTTCTCCAAAATGCTTTGTAATCTCACGGGAATTCTGAGGTGGGTTGAGATCGAGGAAGGATTTAAGCTGGTGGCAAAGGTTTTTGGCGCTCTTTTGGACTTCCGTTTTGGAGCAGAGGCATCTCTTCCATGATGTGAGGTTATTTTGTCTAGGCCTCTGGCCTAGGCACATGTTTCTTACTTGTATATTCTTTAATCCTTAATCCTTAATAAACCTCTAAAAATATAATACTCCTTGCAGAGAGAAACTAATTTCTACCTGCCTCAGTCTCCCCATATTCCTAAATTTTAATCTTTACAACAGCTTCATCTGACAATTGTAGGATTTTAATAATAATAAGAGAGGGAAATGAAGAAAAAGTTCTTTCAGTCAAGTGAGCAGAGCAAAGAGAGACAGAGACTCATACCTGCAGCACTTTACCAAAAGCACAAGCTCTGAAAAAAGAGCCCCACAGTGTTGGTTTCAGCCAAATTTATCTCCTAAACATCCTTATGTAAAATGAGGATGTAACTTAAAAGGATGCTGGGAATGTAGCTCAGGTGTTGCAAATTTTCCATCTGCATCAACTCCCCTGTGATCCTTTGGGAGACCAGACTCCCCAATGGATCATTCATTTTAAACATAAGTTACATACAATTTTACACAGGGAAACTACAACAACTTGGGGATAAGAAAACAAAAGGGAATAAAAAACAAAACTAATTATGGGGCAATCCCCTTTGGTACAACAAAGTACATAGATCAGGAATTCAGGGAGAGAAACATTTGACTTTGATATTCAGAGTCCAAAACCCTCTGCTCAGCCACTCTCAGCCAGGAGACCATTTCAACTACCTGGATCAGCTTTTTTTTTCTTACTCCAAGGTTCCAAGTTCCTTTCTGCCCATCCCCCCTTCACTGCTTGCAGGATTCTTACAGCTCTTCCAGGCTTATTCCCAAAGTTTCTAGATTTCTCTCTCTTACAAAATGTATTCAACCCCCCAAAGTTCAGTTCTGCACATTCAGGTTTGCTCAGGAACTCCTGGAGCAATGTGTGGTCTCCATGGGCATCTCCATGGCATCTTCCACAAGGAATTCATTCTCTGGATAGAGGGAGGCAGAAAATTTCTTACCCTTAAATTTTTTTTCCTCAAAAGGAACTTAAAACTTTTTATTACAAAAAAAAAAAATATTCCCCCCTGAGGAGGATACAAGGATATACGTAGGAATCATACAGGGATACAATCAAGTCATAAGGAATTTGAATCAATTATCAAAAACATCAAAGAATCCAAAGAAATTTAAAATCACCTTTGAGTGAAATATAGAATATCAAAAAAGTGAAAAATTATAGGAAAAAGGACAAAAATATTAATAAACCACAACAGGTTCCTGTAACAATCCATGTCCCATAAGCCTGCAATAACAATCAGTCACTAACCCAATTTAGCAGTCTGGACTACAGTAAGTTGTCACATCATGAAAGAAAATAGAAAAAAAAATAACAACTCAATCTCAAAACAAATGGGAAATAGCATTCCCTGGTTTGACCCTTTCCCCCCACCCCCTTTCAAGGATAATGGAGCTGGAGCCAGAATAATTGATGTTATATACTTGATAAAGAGTGTGGTACAAGGAAGTTCTGCATTTAACACATGTTAAACAACCATAACCTTGAGTCTCACACATGATCAAGTCCTTGTGCTCTTTGAGCAGAATGTTATCAATCCCTGTAGGACTGATTTTTTTTTAACCTTTTGTGCTTGTGTGGCACTTTGCAGGTCAACTTCTGTGCTCCTCTGTGGTCTGTTTTTTACTTGATTCAGACATATTCATTGAGCAAAAGTCTCATGATAAAAGTTAGTGGCAGGTTGAAAGACCAAAACTTTTTGGGTAGGCATCTATATGCTAGGCAAATGGACATCTTAGTTTATTCTATTGCAAAAAGTAAAATAATTAAAAAAATCTTTTCAATATTGGTGATATGTGCTTTAAATATAAAAGAGAGAAAAAATAAAATACTGTATCGCACATGCAGAAAGAAAAACAATAATGAAAAAAAATATCAAAATTGTATATATTTCACAATTACAGAGGTAAAATATAGAGGCTACTTGCCGAAAAACAGGATTCATTTCCTCTTTAACTTGCCATGATTTGCAGTGTGAGTGCAAATGAGGTATATAAAATAATGGAGATACATTTAAGAGCAAAATATTTACAGAAGGCACACAACATAAGTAATATTCCCATCACATAGGCCCAATTTTTCTACTGAGATGTGGAATGTGTTTTGTCATATTCTCTGAGACTAAGATTTGTTACCAAAATTAATCTAAGTTTGACTGCCTTGCAGTTTTCTTATGCACATTGTTACAGCTATTGTATGCGCTGTTCTATTTCTGCCAACTAAAACTGGTAATACGAATAGCTGGCATTTGTAGAGCACTTTAAGGTTTGCAAAGCACTTTTACATGTGTTCTCTTTTTGATCCTCCAAACAGCTCTGCAAAGTGGGTACTATTCTTATCTTCATTTAACAGATAAGGAAAATGAGCCTGAAGAAGGTTAAGTGTCTTGCCCAGGGTCACATAACTTTTTTTTTTTTGCATCACACTACATCATTTCATATGTCTTTCCATGCTTTACTGAATTTCTCATAGTCCCAATTTCTTGTAGTCTATGATTACATTAATAAAACATAATTTATTAAGTCATGATATAGTAGAACAAGGTCTACCTCTGGAAAGTCATGATATAGTAGAACAAGGTCTACCTCTGGAGTCAGAGTTAGATTTAGAGTGGAGTTCAAGTCCTGCCTTTGACAAGTCACAACCTCATTGAGATTTAGTGTTCTCACTTGAAAAATGAAGGTATTGGATCAGATGGCCTCTCTGTTCCCTTTCAGTTTTAGACCTATGATCCGATGACCTCCAAATGATGGGTACCCAGTTGGTTTCATATTTTTTTGTGCCACAAAAAGTTTTTGGTAAGTGTAAGACTTTCCTTTCTGGCTTTATCCTCAGACAAAGTGATAGGATGTCTGGAATAGGGAAGACTGCTTCAATGGGTATACATATTAGAGAAACCCACCTCCACATGCATGCTCAAGCCAGTTTGGGAGAGGTGATTATTGTATTTTCAGTGTGAGTGTTTATATCTGGGTTATTGGCAAATGCTACATATCAGGACCTGGATTTCTAGTTTTGCTGATTGTCTAGACTTAAGAAAGTGATAGGAAAAGTGTTATACATTTCCTAAGACATTTTTGTGGGAAGGAGTTTGCATAGGGCGGGTAGGACAAAGATCTTTGTTTTGACTTGAAAGATGTCAGTTTTGCTTTCACAAGGAAGACCTGAGTTTGAATCTTCAGTTTATTATTTTGAACTTGTGTAACTTTGGGGAACTCACTTTTCCTAGGCCTCAGTTTCCCCATCTATAAAAAAGAGGAGGCTAGACTAGACCAGCTTCAAGGTTCCTTCTATCTTTCAATCCTTGACTTACTTATGGGAAGGAAGTCAGCTGTGGTGGACAGAAGGAGTGGAGCAATAGCAATACAGGTGACTACTTTGGGAATTGGCACCTCAATGAGCACCTTATCTAGAAAGAAGCCACTTGTGACTTTGAAGGGAATTACAATGAATTGGCTTATTAAAATGAATTATTGGAGTTATGTTTTGAGAATGAAACAAGGCTTCAGAGAGTCATTAGCTTCCATCTTGAAAGAAAGGCTTGTCTAGATTGGTTTGTTAATAAAAGGGTTGCTCCCTAAAGTATATAGTCCTAAACTAAGATTAAATTATTAACAATTTGAAAATGGATGAAATGGAAGAAACAGTTTTTCTTCAGTATTTAATTAAAATGGACTATTTAATTTCTTCACACTTCTTTAGATTATCATCTTAAATTAAAGTTCCTGACTATAGTTTTATTTTATTAGATTTGTCTTTGTTTGACTTTAATTCACTCATATGATTTGCAAGAATAATTAGGAGAGCCTGATATTTACTGCTGTGGGTTTATGGACTTTATGCTTTTCCAAAGAGTGTCCTTTCTATGAAGGAAATATGGGAAAGAATACTGGACTTGGAGTCAACCGACTCATGGTAAAATTCTAGCTTTGCCAGATGCCATTTGTCCTTGGCAAGTCACTTAACATTCATCTCTGGGCCTATTCTTCTTCACCTATAAAGTAGGATATCTATCTATCTATGAATACTATAAAATGAGATAATAATTCTTTCCCCATCATTGTTGTTCAGTCATTTTCAGTCATGTCTGACTCTTTGTGGCCCCATTTGTTGTTTTCTTGGCAAAGATACTGGAGTGGTTTGCCATTTTCTTCTCCAGCTCACTTTACAGATGAGGCAACTGAGGCCAACAGGGTTAAGTGACTTACTCAAGGTCACCCAGATAGTAAGTATCTAAGGCCAGATTTGAATGTAGTCAAATGAGTCTTCCTGACTCCAGACCTGGTAGTCCATCTACTCTGCCATCTATCTACTCACCTTTCCCATCACTTGTTATTTATTTTGTGCCTGTTATATACATATATATGTATACACACACATATATAACATATAATTGTATGTATGTACATATGCATATATTGTATGTATGTATATATTTGTATGTATGTATGTATGTATGCATATATTGTCTCTTTTATTCCTGCCTCCCCTTCCCTCCCCAATCCTGTAAATTGCTTGATGGTAGGGGTCTTTATTTAAAATTTGTTTTATATTCCTACTTCCAGTAATTGCTTAAAAAATGCTTGCTGATGAATTGATTGTAAGAAAAATATTTCATTATCCTGAAAATGCTATTGTGAATTTTAGATTTTCTATGCCCTGATTAGTTTTTAAAATCCTAATGAACAGGAATGTCTACACCCCTACTTAAGGATTAAGTGTTGAGGAAGATGGCCTATGACAGATGTGCTAGCAAGTGACAAATAAGAAACAACTGACAGACCCCCTGGGCTGTCCTAAGTCAAGCTTAAGCTACCATTGGTAAATGTGAGACACAGGAAGTGATGTAAAAAACCGGTCTCTATATTTTGTGTCACTTCCTCTCTCCTCTCTCTCTGTCTCTCTCTCTCTGTCTCTCTCTCTCTCTCTCTTCCTCTCTCTCTCTTTTCCTCTCTCTCTCCCTCCCTCCCTCTCTCTCTCTCTCTCTCTGTCTCTCTCTCTCTCGCTCTCTCTCTGTCTCTGTCTCTGTCTCTCTTTCTCTCTCTCTCTCTCTCCCTTCCTCCCTCCCTCTTTCTCTCTCTCTCCCTCTCTCTCTCTTTCTCTCTCTCTCTCTCTGTCTCTCTGTCTCCCTCTCTCTCTCTCTTTCTCTCTCTCTCTGTCTCTCTCTCTCTGTCTCTCTGTCTCTCTCTCTGTCTCTGTCTCTCCTCTCCCCCCCCTTTCTTTCCCTCTCAGACATGGCTCTTGCTCTGGCTGGTGTGGCTCATGCCAGCATGCTGGGCATCCTGGCATTTTGGCCTGTTGCAGCTTGCCGGTGAGGTAACTGGGAGAAACTCTGTAGTGTGGGTTAGGTGAGACGTCTTCCCTCAGTAACCTGGGTGAGTGTTTAGGCTGATTCCTCCTTTCCTTTACTTCCTAAAGCACTATCCTCTTAGGAGGCCCCTCATCTGGGGGAGACCTCGTGGCTGAAAGTCGAGCTAGTTTTAATCTTCTGAGGAGACCTCTTGGCTGAGTTCTCTGAACTTCCCTTGGCTTAGGCTAGGTCAGAGAAATCTTATGCACTCTCTCTCTCTCTCTCTCTCTCTCTCTCTCTCTCTCTCTCTCTCTCTCTCTCTCTCTCTCTTCTTCTTCTTCTTCTTCTTCTTCTTCTTCTTCTTCTTCTTCTTCTTCTTCTTCTTCTTCTTCTTCTTCTTCTTCTTCTTCTTCTTCTTCTTCTTCTTCTTCTTCTTCTTCTTCTTCTTCTTCTTCTTCTTCTTCTTCTTCTTCTTCTTCTTCTTCTTCTTCTTCTTCTTCTTCTTCTTCTTCTTCTTCTTCTTCTTCTTCTTCTTCTTCTTCTTCTTCTTTCTTCTTCTTCTTCTTCTTCTTCTTCTTCTTCTTCTTCTTCTTCTTCTTCTTCTTCTTCTTCTTCTTCTTCTTCTTCTTCTTCTTCTTCTTCTTCTTCTTCTTCTTCTTCTTCTTCTTCTTCTTCTTCTTCTTCTTCTTCTTCTTCTTTCTTCTTCTTCTTCTTCTTCTTCTTCTTCTTCTTCTTCTTCTTCTTCTTCTTCTTCTTCTTCTTCTTCTTCTTCTTCTTCTTCTTCTTCTTCTTCTTCTTCTTCTTCTTCTTCTTCTTCTTCTTCTTCTTCTTCTTCTTCTTCTTCTTCTTCTTCTTCTTCTTCTTCTTCTTCTTCTTCTTCTTCTTCTTCTTCTTCTTCTTCTTCTTCTTCTTCCTTCTTCTTCTTCTTTCCTTCCCTCTATATTAATTAAAGCACCATAAAATTCCCAAACTGACTTGAGTATTTTTATTGGGATTTGAATTAATCCCTGGTGACCACTAGTATAATATATTCAGTCAAAACCCCCTAAATTTACCCCTAACACTATACAAATGGCAAGTGTTTGTGATTAGGACATATCATCTTTGCTCACCATTAAATCCTTTTACCTATTTGGGGATATTTTTAGCTGTACTGTATAAGAGTCTGGCTCCTTTATTTCAAGATAGGGGATGAGTCTAATTGAGGCAGCTAGATGGGATGTCACTAAATTTGGAGTTGGGAAGACTTGAAGTTAAATTCTGCTTTGGATATCTATTACTGTGTGACCTTGGGCAAGTCATTTAACCTCTGTCTGTCTCAGTTTCCTTATCTATAAAAGACACTGACCTGACAGGATTTATACATGAATAAATGTAAAGTATTTTGCAAATAAAACATATAAATGCTAGATATTCTTACTAAAGATTCAACTTTTAAATGGATCCATTCCTCCATATACACACATCTTTATGGCATGCTTCCAAGGGTATGCTGGGTGTTCTGGCACACTTGGTGCCTCAGTACACAGAATGCTTACTTCCCCAGAGGGAAAGGGAGGATCAATAATAATATACTCTGCAGGGTTTGCTAGCATGCTTGGCGTGCCCTTTAGCCATGCCTCCATCTTAGTATATATACACACATATACCACACACACACACATCCATGTTGGCTCCTTTCCATTATCCTTCACAGGGGAGCTGTCAGGATTAATTACTAAGAATTTATAAAGAGCTGTGCAGATAAAAAAGTGCTCTATAAATGCCAAATGCTATTACTTTGCATCATGACGTTTCTCTAGTGTGTGGAACCAAAGAGGGAAGTTTGACATTTGGAGGAAATGGATGTCTTTTGGGCCACCCTTCTCCCCCTTTCAGATTTTATAACCAAGTTTTCCTTTTCTCCACGACCACACATCTGGGATTTCTTTTTATCATTCTATTCCATGACAGAAGAATCATGTTGCTCTAGCTTTTGGTCTTGGTCTCAGTAAGTTCAAGAAAACCTTAGGCTCAGAGAATCATAGGTTTAGTACTGGAAAGGTCTTTGATATCATCTGTTCTTACATCCCAGGCATTTTACATATGAGGAAACTGAGTCACAGAGTAGCGAAAGGACTTGACTAAGGTGACATAAGCAGAAATGTCAGAGAGGGTATTTGCCCTCCAATCTCTTGCTTCCAATTCACTCTATTTCCAAATATAACAGATCATGTCTAGTATTAAGTGCTTTCTGAGTTTTCCACACTACACTGGATCATGAGAGGAGATACAAGTTTAGATGAGACATGGCCCTACCCTCATAGAGTTTACAGTGCAAGAGGGGCATTTTATACATTTACAAAAATCTTTCTTTAATACTTTAAGAATCTAGAATTTTGCCAGTGGGTGCACTCTAGCCAGAAATGCAGATTGTAATTCTTTGCACAATAATATATGAGTTAATAAATGAATCAATAATGAATGGCCCAGTGGGCACAATCCTGGAGTCAGAATCTAGTCTTAGACACTTCCTCACTGTACGAACCTGGGCAAGACACCTAAACTTTGCCTGCCTCAGTATCCTTTACTATAGAATGTATATAATAATACTAATAGCTATACCCCAGGGTTATAGAGGATAAATGAGATAAAATTTGTAAAACATTGAGCACAGTTTCTGGAACATTGTAGGTGATTAATAAATAATTGTTTCCTTTCTTTCCTGCCTTTATGAATGAATTCACATTTCTTAAGTGCTTACTGCATGCAAGGTTCTATGCTAGGGACTGGAGATAAAAATATAAAAGCAAGATTCCCCTGACCTTGAGGAGTTTACATTAAAAAATGTATCCTGTTTTTTTACATTACAAACATTATGTTGTATTTATAGTTTACTCCCACTTTGTGCAAGTTCTCTTGTAATGAAGTAAAACAATAAAGTAATAATACTGTGATCTCATCTGAAAGTACATACAACATTTCATATCTATAACCTACTTCTCCAATTCTCTATTTTTTTATAACCCTTACAATTCTGTGTATTGATTCCAAGGCAGAAGAGTGGTAAGGGCTAGGCAATGGGGGTAAGTGACTTGCCCAAGGTTACATATCTAGGAAGTGTGTGAGACCGTATTTGAACCCAACAATTCCCAACTGGAGGTCCAGCTCTCCATCTATAGAGCTACCTACCTGCCTCACAATTCTCAATTGTTTTTTAATAAACACCACCAACAAAAATCCATTTTCTCTCCTTCTCACTCTCTCCCAACAGCATTGAACAAGGAACCCAATAAAAATCTTACAAGAGGTATAACTAGTTGGAGACAGTAGAATCTGGGTTCAAATCTGACTTCAGACACTTCCTAGTTGTGTGACGCTGGGCAAGTCACTTAACCATAGTTACTTAGCTTTTACCATTCTTCTGCTGTGGAACTGATATTTAGTATTGATCCTAAGACAGAAGATAAGGGTTTTAATAAAATCTTATAGCAAATATATATAGTGGAGTAAAACAAATTCCTTTAATGCTGGATGTAAAAATTTATATGACTCATCCTTAATTCTGTCCCATCTCTGAAATAGAGAGCATGTTTCATCATGTGCCCTTTGGAACCCTTAAAAAAAGTGTCAACTTTTTTTGTTTGTTTATTTTTACAGCATTGACCCTTTTCTATTAAAGGTATACCGCATCGAGCAGGTGAGTGGAGTCATTAACAAGTCAATTAATATGCTATTTACAGAATTAATAGTAATGTTGATTTGATTACAGTTCACAGATCCGAAAGGTAGAAAGTAGGGGTCTGGAAATTTGGCTGGTTGCTGTCCTTCATATTCAAAGATGATCAAAATTGACATCACTATGTTGGGATCAATGTACGCTACATCCAACTGTGGCTGATTTGACCAATGTGAGCTCAGAAGGCTCTACCTCAGGTTGGGCACAAATAGACCATATGAACACTCAGGATGGAGATGTCTCTAAAGTTGCAGATCTCATGTTTCTTTTGAGCTACTACAATATTGCTTTGCTCATGGAGCACAGTGGCTTCTTTGATGTAGGCATGCCACCCTGCACAGTCCTATGCCAGTGTCTCCCATTTTCATAATTGTCACCAAAGTTCTTCAGAGAGATCTTTAAAGAACCTTCATATCACTTCTTCTGACTTCCTTGTGGGTGCTTGCCTTGTGTGAGTTCTCCATAAAATTGCCTTTTTGGTAAAGGTCTGTTTGGCATTTGAACCATATGACCAGCTCATCCATGCTGCCATCTTTGTGGTAGAGTTTGAAAATGGAGGGTTCGTGCAATTTGGAAGATGGCTGCTTGGAAGAAGTGTTCCTTGACCAGGAGCTCAGGCATAGTTCTTCTTAACTTCATCCACTGAGGAGAGGATATGGAAAAGAACAGGATAGTTAATAGTTCTAAAAGCTGCTGAGTGGTTTTTAGGACAGAAGCCAGTATTTAACTGACTCACTCCTGTTCTCTCCTCTATGAGGGTGGGCATATAGATTGAGTGGACATTAAAGGGGTGTGGTGATAAGAAAGGGAAAAGATTGAAGGGAAATGACATCTGCATCGCTGCATTCATTAAGCTTCCTCTCTGCCAGGGAGAGTCTTCATGAGTTGCTGTAGCCAAAAAAATTATCCCTTGTGGAAAAATTGCTGATGAGCCTTTATGAATCTAGCTGGTTCTCAGATAACAGCTATACAATCCACTACTAGACATATACTTGAAGTTTTGCCAATTTAGTACAAGGTGGGGAGAGAGAAGGGAATAAGCATTTATGTAATGCCTACTATGTGCCAGGCACTGAGCTGAGTTGTTGTACAAATATTATCACATTTGATCTTCACAACAAAAACCTGAGAGGTAGGAGCTGTTGTCATCTCCATTTTACAGATGAGGAAACTGAGGCAGACAGAAGTTAAAGTGACTTTCTCAGGGTCAGACTGCTAGGAAGTATTTGTATGTGACAAAATCCATCATGAGTGCATAAAGAGGACTCCAAAGTGGGAAAGACCTTTACTGACCATGGGTATCACAGGCAATCCCCTTGATAAGGTAGCATTTCAAAGGATGGCATAGCACACATGACCCATGTCCCCATGCCTCATTACCTATCTCTGGGGATTTCTTATTTGAAAGTTGAGCCTCTTTTTGGAAAGCAATAATCTATATCCTCATCTTTCTCACTAAAAAGCATATAGAAGAAACTAGCCATCTGTGAATGGCCCCATGCCAGGTACCAGACAGAATGATTAAGACAGATCATTCCCTGCTTCCTTAGAGCATAAAACTTAAGGCCTGGCACAGACCCACTTTCACATGCTCTCAAGCTCCATCACTCAACCAACTCCAGTTCTTTTTATCCACCCTTTCTGTCCTCCCTGTCAGCTATCCCTTTTTCTCTGTATAGACTTCTGGGGCTCAGAGCTCTGCCAATCAAATATTTAATTAGATAGAGCATTATCATTGTAGTTCTCAAAGTACTGATATTACTCCATGGGGATTGGCACTGGTACCCAATGTTCCTACCTAATCATTCTGCCTACTTATATAGGTAGGTAATACTGGCCTCTGGAGCCTTGCCCAGATCTTCCCTCCATACTTACAATCTTCTGAAACATAATAGCTACCCTACATCTTTCTCCTGTATCCAATAATTTTCTCTCACACATGAATGCTAACTCACAGTTCTCTCTCTCTCTCACACACACTTTCTCACCTTCTACAAGAGGCTTTTCCCCATCCTCCTTAATCCTAGTGCCTTCCCTCTGAGATAATCTCCAATTTATTTTGCATATGGTGAGCTTGCACATGGTAGCTTGCATGTTGTCTTTCCCATTAGACTGAGCTCCTTGAGAGCAGGGGATTTTTTTTTGTTGTTGTTGTTGCTTTTCTTTGTATTTTCAGAATTTAGCACAAGGTATGGCATATGGTAGTTAGTTAATAAATGCCTGTTGACATACAAATATTGATTCATAAACTGTTAACTATGACTCAAAGTCTTGCTATTTCCACACACTTATGTGTACTAATTGTTCACAGTCTACTCTCTCACACACACCCATGGCCAGCCCCAAATTTCGTCTACTGCAGTGAATACCAGCATGAGGAGAATGTCTCGACCTTCTCTGAAAGCCTAGGGATAACAACTAGTCACTACAAACAGCTACAAGTTCACCTTGACTCTATCCCCCAATTATTCCCTCTTCCGTATCTTTTCAGAACCATTGGATAGATCCTAAAATAGACCAACCATTTAAAATGTTGATTCATCTTGGTTAGCCATCTTGATTTCCACATTGAAAATTGGCTCAGCTGTACAGCTGACCATGTTTGGTTGTCTGAAATCACCTGGGCTGATTATGGTCAAACCACAGCTAGGATATTATGTTCACTTCTTGGAGTGGCATTTTAGGGGCATTAATATGCTTTGTGTGGAGGGAAGAGAGGGGGACAATGAAAGCACTAAAAACCATTGAACATCAAGATTTTTTGATGGAATTTGCTGTTGGTTTTGGTCAGTTGTTTCAGTTGTGTTCAACTGTTCATGACCCTATTTAGGGTTTTCTTGGTAAAGATACTGGAATAGTTTGCCATTCCCTTCTTTAGCTCATTGTACAGATGAGCAACTGAGGCAAACAGGGTTAAATGACTTGCCCAGGATCACCCAGCTAGGAAGTATCTGAGGCCAGATGAACTCATGAGGATAAATCTTCCTGATTCCAAACCCAATATTTTATCTACTTCCTCACCTACCTGCCCTTTGAAAGAATTAAGGATGTTTAACCTGGGGAAGTGAAGACTGAGATGACTTCAAGTATTTCAAGGCTTGTCATGTAAAAGAGAAATTATATTTATTTTTTGGGGGAGAAAGTGGTGGGAATTACAGAAAGGAAAGTTTTATATCAATATAAGAAGAAACTTCCAAATGTATAATGCATAAAAGAGAATGGGCTTCCTTAGGAGCTATATTCCCCATTACTAGAGATTTTCTAGGAGAGGTTGGAAGATTACTTTGAGAAAGAATTGATCTGCCAGACAAACCTCTCTGCATGGTTTGAGGAGGCTTGAGGAGGCAGAGCAGGTGGAGCATGCTCTGAGGAATGGCATCCCAATGGTTAATCCTCTATTAATAAAAATGTCTTTATAACCCTTTTTTGGATTTCCTTTAGATTTTCTTTGCTCACAAAACTATTGGAAGCTGGAGTGGTAGTGGACTTTAACCAAAAAAACTTACAAAAATTATATGAGTCTCAATACTCAAAGTTTTTCTTGATCTTTTGTTTCTTCCATATGAATGAAAAGGAGGGGGAAGGCAAGTTTGGAGTACAGTTGATCATAAAAAATGCATTTAATTTAATAGCTCAAAACATAGCCTTAAAGGCTCTCCTCCAGGAATGCATATCCCATGGATAAAATTATACAATATTTTTTGGAGATGCAGTCATAATGATAACTTTGTTTAATGATCCTGTGACTGTCAGCATCAAAGGAGTTATAAAACAAAGGAGGCCTTTGATCACCAAAAGAGTTGCCCATCATTATGGAAAACATCTGGTCCAGAGTCCAAATGGAAAAGGGATTCCCTATAGATCTTGAGATTCTTTAATTGCTCCTGCTTGCAGATGTCATTTTACTGATTGCATCAAGCTCCCCAGAGGACAGAAGTTTTCCTCAAGGAGATATAAAAGCATTTAAAAGAGATAAGACCAACAATCCACACAGGAAAAATAAGATGGATGAAGGAGGGCAATTGTTTCCATTATGACATACATTTGGGTTGAGCAGCACATTGAGTTAGTCCACAAGCATGTATAACTTTGACAATGGAAAGTTCTTGTGGAAAGGCATCTAGGTCCAAAATCTAATGGAAAGAAGACAGTGTGGGCTGTATTGTATTGGGGAAATTGTATGGTTCTTTCAAAGAGCTTGTTTTGTGCCTTGACATAGCCCTTCAAATTCTTAGTACCATATTCTGATATTACATGGTGGGTTTATGGAAGATCATGAGTTCCAAAGATTTAAAATTTCATGTTATCCAAAGGGCACTGGATAGATAAGTGGTGGGCACTCAATTGTGACTTGGCTCAGGAAGCAATATTAAGGAATAGATGAGCAGAAAGGCACAGGGGAGCATGAGTTGTCTCCCCTATTAGATTGGGGGAGGACGAGATTTAATTTTGCTTTTCTTTGTATGCTCAGCACTAAGTACAATACTCGGCACATAGTAGGTGCTTAATAAATGCTTGTTGACTTGATTTGACTACAAGTTCTTTCAGGTTCTGCCAAGCAGGAAAGACTTTTAGTATGGGCCTGGTGACTATATTGTATGATTGATATCTGAAGACCAATTTGGTTGTAGGGTGAGAATTTTCCTTGCTACAGCAACCCTTAAATTCCACCTACTAAGTTTCAGAAAGACTATGATCTGTGTCAGTGGAAGGTATAACCAGATCAGCAAAATCTCATATTATTGAAATATTAAGGAATATAGTGAAGTTCTATTCTAAGAACATTGCTAGACTGCAAGGCCTGAGATATCTGCTCTTCAATACTTTTACTAACTAGGATTAAAATAAAAAAATTCAGAAACCCTTTCTGTCACTCCTTTGCTTCCACCAGGATATAGAAATATATTAGCCAAAAAGAAGTATTATAATTATTATACATAATTATTACATATAATTATTATATATAATAATTACAGGACCAATTTTCTAATTTCAGTTCTGATCATTACATTTTGGGTGTGACATCTTGGATTAGGATTTTGGTAAGGAAAACACAAACTACTTTATATATTATGCCAACTCTGAAGAGTCTGGAAATTTCCACTGGAATCTGGAGTACAGATCCTTATGGGATGGGCTCTAGGAGTAACATTCTGGCTAGGGTCTGGGAGTTGACTCCATCAGGAAGTGGTGGGAATATTGGTTTAGTTTTGGACTAAGGAAGAAATTGAAACTGATGTGTGAACAGCTGGGTTGAGATTTCATCCTTGAAAATTCTTCTACCATTACTACCTTTTCCCCAACCATGAATGTGTCCATTGAGGCAGATTAGTGGTGGGATAGAATTGGGAAGTAGAGATAATGGGATAAAGAGTGCCAGTTCATCATTCGGTCATTCAGATTATGACTTCCATACAATCAAAACTGGTTGATTTATTTAGCCAATTCAGTGAAAAAGAGTTATTATTTGAATGAAACACGTTACATTGAATAAAGGAAAGAGATCACTAAAATCTTCATTTTTCAATTAGTTGTTGAAGTATTCTGGAGACATAGCTTCACTTAGTCAATAGTATCTGAATTTTCACTGTGTAAAGAAAATAATGGAAAAATAGAAATTTCTCTGCCCTCAGGGAGTTTATTATCTGGTTGAAGACACTGCAAGAAAGTTGGTAAATCAATTTTTAAATAAATGGAAATTCATATAGTGTATCTTAGCTCTCGCTCTCATTTGACAGTGGTTATGTGGCCTTTTCCATTCTTCCTTAATTCTGTGCTTCCCTTCAGTCCAGTTCTTGCCATCACAATCAGCTCTCCAGCCTACACCAGCTCCATAGCTTGTGGAATTCTGAATAGCAATTAGTCTCTAGCCATATAGACATTGTATATATGCTTACATACTCCACCACCTTAAACTCCCTAGGAACACCCAGCAAGAACAGAGGAATGTATTTGGCTGCTGACTCTATCCACATCAATGATTGTTCTTGACAAGTTTCTAGGGGGCAAACAATAATGGAACATAAGACTGTCGTGACTCAGAGGTGATATATTTAGGGGGCTGTGGAGGGTATTGCTAGAACCACTTTGGGGGTACTACTTTACAATTCATCTTTAGCCCAAGGTCTCCATGCAAGCCTCAGTCATTGGGTCACAGGAACTTTACAATCCCTGGTTTACATTTTGTCCCCCATCTGCAAATGATTTCTAGAAATTCCAGCTCTAGTGGTGAGATCTGAGCTCAGCTTTGACATTATGTCAACAGACTGTAACAGTCAGAAGTGAAACTGAGAAAAGGGTTTCTTTGAGAAATGAGAAAAGGGGAAGAAGTGTGGGCCCTTTGCCAGGTGAAATTAAAAAAAAAATCCTCTAGTGAAGTTTTATAGATTTATGCAGAAAGCCAAAAGTAATTCTTCTATCAACCAAAATTGAAGAAAAATACATCAAAATTTGTAAAAACAAAAAATGGAACAGGCAGTAATGAAAACAGCAATAATCAAAACATTGTGTTTCATCTGTGAGGAGCATTTTCAAACCCTTGGTAAAATGCATTTATGAATCCATACAGTCTCCTGAGACAGAGAAGATCACATTTTACAGATTGCTTGGATGCAACACAGACTGTGCTTTCATGATGCCCAACATTCAGATCTTTACAAATATCCAGATGATGAGTGTTGTAACAGACAAAAAAAAAATCTGTATGGTAGCCTGAATTTTTTGACTTTTCTCTCAGATGTTTTGACGTTTTGTTGACACCAGTTTAGTCAATTAGATGGTAATTTTCTCCCAGGCACTAGAGGGAATCAAGAGCACAAGAAAGGATAAGCTCCTATGCACTGAGTCTGAACTGAAGATAAAGTGGATGAAAAGTTTTGGATTTTCCAAAGACTTAGTATATAGAGAGCCATGTTGATGCAAATGGAGGAGCAGACTTGGAATAGGGAAGACTTGATTTGAAGTCCTGCATTTGACCCATATTGGTTATGTGACTGTGGACCAATCATTTGTTGTTGTTCAGAAATTTTTCAGTTGTATCTGACTTTTTGTGACCCATTTGGGGTTTTCTTGGCAAAGATACTGGAATGGTTTGTCATTTCCTTCTCCAGGTCTTTTTACAGAGGAGAAAACTGAGGGTCACATAGCTAGTAAGTGTTGGAGGTCAGATCAGAACTCAGGAAGATGAGTCTTCTTGATCTAGGCCTACTACACAATCCATATTGTGTCACTTAGCTGCCTGGATCAATTGGTTAATTTCTAGCTCCATGCCAGTCTCTGAGACTCTAAGGTGCAGAGGAGTTGTTGATAGAGGGAGGTATCATATCAGAAGCTTCCCACACTAACAAAATTTAAGGTCTGGATTACAAAAAAACAAGTATATTCTTAAAAAAAAAACACCTTAGTTTGTTTCAGGTCTCAAGAATCCAAAGAGCTCCAAATAGAGATCAACAGTAACCATTCTTATATGTAATCAGAACCCTCCCCTAACCACCTTTGGCTAATTACCACTTTCCATTAATGCATCTATAAAATATGATGAATAATGATGCTTGTACCTTAGTGGGCTATTCTGGTAAATATGCTTTTTTTAAGCCTTAAAGTGCTATAGGAACACGGGCATCATTACTATGTACAATGTCAAACCTTCACCCCTTAGCTTGACTAGTAATAGGCAATGATTGTGACATTTTGTAATTCCCTTCTTTTCTTTTGTAACAAGAAAGGAGTAGCTTCAGATTCCAACCCTATGCAAGGGAAATTAAATCAAAATGTGTTCTAGGTTCTTATATTCAGAGGTATCAAATCTCTTCATTTTTTCATGTGAAGAAACTGAGGCTCAAGGACTTTAAGGGAACTACCCAGGGTTCTGAACATAGGAATTACAAGAAGAAGGATTTGAATATGGGTACTCTGACTCTAAAACCAGCATTATTTCCACTGTATTATGCTACTAGAACTATGAGGTCCAGTGAAGATAGGGCTATTTTGTTAAACTGTAGTTGACATGTAATTTTTGGTTCCTGACAAAAGGATGAAGATTTCCAGAAACTTGGATCATATTTGATTTGGGGGCCCTCCTATTTGTTCTGTTCAAGCTGCTGACCACATGCTTAGCTGGTAAGACTTAAATGAAAGCTTGTTTCTGGTATATAAAATTGGGAGGGTGAAGTTCCTAATTGGTTCCTGATTCTGGAATGTCTCTATAGACCAATGGTTCAGTGCCATCCTAAATCAGATCAAGCAAAGATGTTTATTTGGTGTTTGATATGTCACTTTACCTTTGCTGGAAAGGTGAATGGGAATTTCCTGGGTAGTTTGAAGGTGAGAGGGGAAGATCCTTTTCAGAGATTTGCCTCCCAAATATCTCCCTTCCTTCTAAAATCAGCTCAATCAAAATTTTGGGCAGGGGTCAACAATTCAATAAAGTAGTCAAGAAGAAGGATGCAATCTTAGGCCATGTCCAGAAATGATGGGATAGTGTGGGGACAGAACAAGCATTTATTAAGTATCTATGAAATGTGCTAGTATTATCTCATTTGATCATGTCAAGTACTCTGGGAGGTAGGTGTTATTATTACCCCCAATTTTCATTTGGGGAAACGGAGACAGATAGATGTACAATGACTTGTCCTGAGTCACATAGCTAGTAAAGATATGAGACCAGATTAGAACTTTGGTCTTACAGTGCTCTATCCACTACACCACCTAATTGCCTAGCTTCCTTTATAATCTGCTTTGGTCAAATTGTGCCTGGAGTACTATGTTCAATTCATTAAAAAAAAAAACCAACTCTTAACTTCTGTCTTAGAATTGGTAGGGAGTACTTTCAAAGCAGAAAAGCAGTAAGGGATAGGCAATTGGGGGTAACTGACTTGCTTAGGGTCACACAGATAGGAAGTGTCTCATGCCAGATTTGAATCCAG
Source organism: Monodelphis domestica (assembly GCF_027887165.1). Taxonomy (NCBI): domain Eukaryota; kingdom Metazoa; phylum Chordata; class Mammalia; order Didelphimorphia; family Didelphidae; genus Monodelphis; species Monodelphis domestica. The sequence continues at coordinate 131,931,919 of NC_077228.1, read as the reverse complement.
GATCGCCAATTTCTATTCTGGATCTCTATCCACTGAGCCACCTGGAAACCCCTGTTTAATTTATCTTAAGGATATTCATAAGTTGGACCCAGCAGCTAGAGTAGAAATCAATACAGTTTTCATTTTCAGATGGCGAAGGACCTTTTAGATCAAGCCATACAAGATCAATGCAAGGAACTGGGGATGGCTAGCCTAGAGGATAGAGACTTTATAAATGTTTGTCATATTGAATTGAATTGGAAGCAAGGTCAGAAATGGGGGAATAGTATGGTAATTTAAAGGGAGCAGCCAGGAGAGAGGCTAGGAAATAGTTCTTCCTTGCTCTAGTCTAGCCAATCTTCCATGGCCCTGGAGGGCAGACCCCTTGTAATATAATTAAAAAGTTTCACCTTAAGGGAAGCTAACAGAGGTCCTAGTGGCTCTGGTGAAGGGACCTTTATGTTCTTCTATAGTTGCCAGAGCCCTCAGGTAATAGATTACAGCTGATATGATTTCAGTGACCGAACACATGGCATCACAAACCGATCTGGTAGAGTAAAATCATGATTCCAGTTTGAAGCTGTTACATCTATTTACATTTAATTGAGCTCAATTCCATTTAAAAACTATTTTGTCTCCAATGTTAAAAATTGTTCATTTGTTTCCCTTTACCTCTCCCTTCCTTGTCCTTGAAGCTGGATCATGAATGATTGCTGAATAATAGGCAAGTAACCAGATGTAAAAAGAGCACCACTTTTCCACATATTATTTATGATGACAAAGGCTTTGAACTTAATAGGAAAAACTTGTAAATTATTTTTGTTTGGCTCTATGAATATGTATTTTAATGTTGTAGATTGACTTTGCTGTGTAGAAATCCATATGATCAATATTATTTTTGAGTAAAAATCTGTGTTTAAGTGCTTGCAAAATGGAATAAAGCTTAAAAAGATGGGTTGTCTTCTTCAATCATTAAAACCACATTGTATATTTGTTTTTTAAAAAACAACTTTCACATGAGGGGGAGGCAGGGAAGACCTTGTCCAAATGATTTAGCAATTTAGCAGACCACTTTGACCCAATCTAATATACCTTGACCTTGGTTTTTCTATCTTGACCACAGGTTGGCCTCTCTTTTTCCAGTTTTGATGCCTTTGGCAATGCTATCTGCCTCTGGCTTGTTCCCTAATTTCCTAACGGATACTTATAAATGCTTCCCAGATGACCCCACCTGCTTCCCTGTTTGTTCATCTCACTCTTCTTTCCAGTGTCTCTCCCTCAGGAGGATAACTTTGTCTAATCCCTATGGAGTCTGTCTCTGCTTCTGTTTGGAAAAACTAGAATTAGATCTTGGTCCAGTTGGCCTGTCCCTATCACTGGTCCAAAGAAACATTTTACTGTGATTCACATATATTTCATTAATTCATCAAATGGCTAAATAGAAAGAATTTGGCTTTCATGTCAGGAAATGCAAACAAGTTCTCAAAGGACTTCAGTATGTTATTTTAAACAATCAATCAAAATGCATACATTAAAGGCTCACTATATGCCAGGCACTGTGCTAAGCCTTGGGGACACAAAGAAAAGCAAAGAGATGGCCCCTTCCTTCAGGGAGCTCATATTCTAATGGAGAAGTTAATGTGGGCGGGTATAGATTCATGCAAGATACATACAGAGAAGGTGTCTGTGGTGGTAAAGAAATGGAAATTGAGGGGATGTCCATCAGTCAGGGATCGGCTAAACAAGTCTGGTCAAATGATTATGATGGAATACTACTGTGTTTAAGAAATGATCAGCAATTTTAATAAGAACATGGAAAGACCTCCATGAAATGATGAAAAATAAAATGAGCAGGACAAAGAGAATGTTATGTAGAGCAACAGAAATATTGTTTGAATAATAAGTTGTGTATGTCCATCTCCAGGGAAAGAAAACTAATAAATTGAAATGAGCAAGACATAATTCCATACATACATACATGTATGTATATATAAATATATTTATGTCATATAAAATTATATAAATATATAAATGTTAAAAATGTCAAATGATGTCTTCTTTAGTACAGGGACAGGATGGGTTTTGGTAGGGAGATACCTGGGAATTTTAATGTAACAAGAAAACAAAGCAATAAATAAATTAAAAAAAAGATACATACAGAGTAGATAGTAGACAATCAATAGAGAGTCCAGGAGTAGTTGGGATGTGGTGGGGAAGTAGGGAGTCATAGTCAAATAACCATGTCCTTTGTAAGGTGAAGTTTGAGTTGAATCTTGAAGGAAGCCAGGGAAACTAAGAGGTAGGTGAAGAGAAACCATTACAGGCACAAAGGACAGGTAGAATAAAAGGTAGATATGGGAGGGGGAATGTCATATTTAATAAACAGCAAGTAGGGCAACATAGCAGGATTGTAGAATGGAGAGAAGGGAATAAAGTATAAAGAATTGGAAAGATTGGAAAAAGCTTTGAAAGTCAAAAGGAGGATTTTATATTGGATCCTAATGGCACTAGGGAACCAATAAATAGACTTTAGAGTTTATTGAATGAGGGTGGGAGTTGATTTGATTAGACCTATCATTTATCTTATTTTATTTTATTTTTATTTTCATTCATCTATCTATCTATCTATCTATCTATCTATCTATCTATCTATCTATCTATCTATCTATCTTTCTATCTATCTATCTATCTATCTATCTATCTATCTATCTATCTGTCTGTCTGTCTGTCTGTCTGTCTGTCTGTCTGTCTGTCTATCTATCTGTCTATCCATTCATTCATTCATGTATTTACATATTCATTTATTTATCTATTTACTCATTAATATATTCATTCATTCATTCATTTGTTTATTTATTTATTTATAAACTTTTACCTTCTGTCTTATGATTGATACATGTATTGGTTCCAAGGCGCAAGAGTGGTAGAGACTATGCAATTTTAGTTAAGTCAGCGGTTCTCAATCTCTCAATTTGTAGCAATGAGAATACATAATGCATATGAGGTATTTACATTCCGAATCATAACTGTAGCAAAATTATAGTTTTGAAGTAGCCACCAAAATAATTTTTGGTTTGGGGTCACTGCAACATGAGGAACTGTATTGCGGGGTCACGGCATTAGAAAAGTTGAGAACCACTGAAAGTGATTTGCCTAGGGTCACATAGCTAGGAAGTGTCTGTGGTCAGATTGGAACCCCGCACCCCATGTCTCCAGGCCTGGCTCTCTATCCACCGAGTCACTTAGCTGTCTGTCCCAAGACCCGTGTTTTAGAAAATTACTCTGACAGCTGAGTACAGGATAGATTGAAGTGGGGAGACACTTTAGGCAGGGATACCAATTAGAAAGCTATTGCAATTGTCCAAGAAACAACAATGTTCACAATTGCCAATTCTTCAAGTCTCTTGGAAATATTTTTAGATTTCAGATGTTTTGTTAACAGAAAATACAGAAGAATAGCATATTTAGATCCACTGAACTACAGGTATGGTCAGAACAAATGAAGATATGAATTTAATTTGAAAAGTTTAGCTTAGGTCTCTCATAGCAATTTTCCTTAATGTCCAAGAAATACATAAAATGTTGAAGGCAACTTTGATGCAGCATGATGATACATTATAGATACTAGGTCCACGTATTAATTTCTGTGTCTTTGGTCAGATTCCTTGAACCACTGTTTCCTTATTTTCTAAATGACTATAAGAATTCCTGGCATAACATTTGTAGAGTTGTTAGAATTGGGTTGAAAGATGAGCATTGTATGAAGGTAAAGAGTTTTTTTTTTTACCAGACTTGCCTCAAATTTAGGCTCTTGGAAGCAGCAGTGACTTCTCATGGTATCTTTTTAGTATTTATTCCTCACACAAAGAATGGTAATAGTTATAAATGTTACAGATCCGGGAAGACATTGAGGATATAGTTTGTTTCTATGGAGATTCATGTCAAGTGTGTCACCAAGACCTAAACCTTTTCCAGTTTAGATGTCCTCTTTTTGTAAATAGCCAAATGGATTTTCTTCAACTTTTAAAAAAATAAAGGAAAGAAAAGAAAAAAAAGAAGCAAATTTCTTCTGGAGTGGATTGAACCTCCTACAACCAGAGATATTATAGATGAAAACAACCTCATTAGGTCATGTAGTCCTGGGCAGTTGAGTTCTTTTCAGTGTGCTGGCTAATGGTTCAGTCCATTTTTGACTCAATGTCCCATCATTTCCCAGAGTAGCTTGTTCTCTGAGCTAATAAGGTTAGAAATTTCATTGTTATCTTCAACTTATGAGCCATTAAAAAAGGAAGTGGAGAGGGCTCCATTTTAACAGTGAGGAGAAGGATACTAGTTGTTGGAAAGGATAATCCCAGGAAGAACAAATTAAAATTGCTGTCTGGGGCAGTGAAGTGACAAAAATTAAGACGAGAAAAATTTAACTGAGGGCCCACTGTGTGTATAACGCTGTACTAAGTTTGTGGGGAAGAGAGGAGGTGGATGGCTAACAAAAGGAAGGTTAAGGCAGCTGTGACTTTAAGGATCTTAGAATAAAAGGGTTTTATTACTTGGCCTAATTGATTAAATGACTTGCTAGTCCCAGAAATTCTTACAATTTTTTTTTGCCTTTGTGACTGCTCACATAGTCAACTTTTTCTGTAGTGGACTCCTTTCTCTCCCTCTGTCCCTGAATCCCATTTTGCATTAGTGTTATTTATACATTTAGGTGAAATCTGATCCACATTCTCATTTCTCTTCTATTTATTCTGAGTCAGGCCAAAGATTTCTTTCTAGTTTCCAATTACATTTACATACAATATTTTAAATTATTAATTATTTTATAATTTTAGTTTTCTGACATTTTATGATCCACATTCTCTCCTTACTTCTCTCCCCTCTCCCTCTCTGAGACAGAAAATATGATATAGGTTTTACATATGCTATCCTACAATACATATTTCCATGTTCATCATGTTGTGAAAGGAGATTCATATCACTTATGTAAGAAAAAGCTCATGAAGGAAATAAAGTAAAAAATAGTTTGTTTCAATGTGCATTCATACTCCATCAGTTCTTTCTGTGTTGGACAATTGTGTTTTTTTCTCATAAATCCTTTGGAGTAGTCTTTAATCTTTTCATCTTTAATCTTTTCATTGTTGAAGATAGTAAAACCATTCACAGTTGAATATTGTTCATTGTTGCTGTTATTGTGTACAATGTTCTCTTGGTTCCATTCACTCCATTTTGCATCATTTCATAGAAGTCTTTCCAGGTTTTTTTTTTTTTTTGGAAAGACCAATGATTTCACTGGAAGAGGGAACCACAGGGAGGACACCCTTAGCTTTCCATTGAGATTAGCACAAGCTTTATGACATATTGCCTTAGAGGACTTACTGGGAGTGCTGAGAGTTTACGTGATTTTTCTGTGGTGGCATAGCCAGTGTGTCTCATCTCAAAGGTAAGACTTGAACACAAATCTTTCTTGCTTTGAGGCTAGTTCTTTATCTGTTATGTTACATTGCATCTCTGTCTTCACAGTGCAGGTATCTAACAACACTAGTATAGCATAATATAGTGAATATAGGCCTGGACTTAGAGTCAGATTTTTATTCAAGTCCTGTCTCTTCTAGTCTCTAGACACATATTGTGTCCATGTGCCCAAGCCAAATCTCTAAGCCTTTGAATTGCAGACCATGTGTGGATCTCACTTCCAGTGAGGAAACTCCTTCAACCAATATAATCAATCATAGGGTTACTCCTCTTAAAATTATGAAGATGGCTAGATTATGAGAGCCCTGAGAAAAGGACCGTGTCTCGTTTACTTTCAGGTCATCTTCCATGCTTTGCGCATGTTAGACCTTCAGTGAATGTTTGTTGAATAGAATTTACTTCTGAACCAAAGTTGGAAGTGTGGGAGGTTCAGGTCTTAGTGAAGTGAGCTCCATAGAGTCACAACAACCCTGGTAATTTAGGGTTTTTATGAACAATTATGTGGACACCAGGAAGGATACTGATGAAGTCAGGGCTCCAGCCTGAACTGAACTGGACCAATGCTTACATTGTTGGTTGTGCTCACTTTTAGTCTTCATTTTCAAGTGAAGCAATCAGGATAGACTATCTCTGTAAATTCTAGAAGCAGTTTCTTCCAGAATCAGACTTAATTGGTTGATAGGTCTTTAAGTATCATGATGCTTCATTGATCTCTTCAGCTCCCCTGGAATCAGTGATCATCTTTAGGCTGATGATTCCCAGATTTCTATATCCTGCCCCTATATCTCTTCTAAGCCCCAGCAGCTCCACATCAATTGCCTTTTGGGCTTCTTTAATGGGATGTTCTATAGGCTTCTCAAATCCAACACATCCAAAATAAAAATCATTATCTTTCCCTCAATTTTTCCCCCTTAATCAACTTTTCCCTTTTATTGTCAAGGGCAGCACATTGCTCCCTTCTCCTCATTTTTCAGTCCAGTGTGATTATACTTTTTGCTTCTCTTCACACGTAATTCTTTCTTCCCAGTTTTGTCCATTTATACAGGTTGTTCCCAATGCCTGGAATGATTATTTTTACCTCTTATGTTCTCTGTCTTCCTTCAGGAGTCAGTTTACATCCTACTTTCTGCAGGAAGACTTTTTTAATCTTCTCCTGTGGCTAATGCATTCTCTTAAAGATTACTTTCCACATTCTCTGTAAATATGTTGTTATCTACATCTTATTTACATGTTGTCCTGCCCTTTAGAGTTCTAGCTCTCTGAGGGCAGGGAGAGTGTATTTTTCATTTCTTTTTATTTCTGACACTTAGGATAGTGCCTGGCATATTAGTAAACTCTTATTAAATGCTTGTTGATTGACTGGTTTATTTGTGGAATAAGTAACACTTATAGAATGTCTTTCCTGATTTCCCCAACTGTTAGAGCTCCCCTCTATCCCAATTACTAAGTATTTATTTTATTTTATTTTTTAAAAATTCTTACTTTCTGTCTTAGTATCAATTCTAAGATATAAGAGTGGTAAGGATCAGGCAATTGGGGTTAAGAGACTTGCCCAGAGTCACACAGCTAGGATGGTCTGAGTTGAACCCAGGTCCTCCCATCTCTATCCACCGAACCACCTAGCTGCCTCTGCCTTGTATTTGATTGATTGTTGTTGTTGTCCAGATGTTCATTTGTGTCTGACTCTTTGTGACCCTATTTGGGATTTTCTAGGCAAAAATAACCAAGTGGTTTGTCATTTCATTCTCCAGGTCATTTTACAGTTGAAGAAACTGAGGCAAATGGGGTTAAGGGACTGGCTCTGGGTCATAGAGCTAGTAAGTATCAGAACCTGATTTGAACTCAATTCCTCCTTACTCTAGGTCCAGCACCCTGTCTACTGTGCTGCATACTTGCTCCCCCAAGAATAATATATATATATTATTAAAATATATTTATTTAAAATATATCTACATATGGGCATGTTGTTTCTCCCACAGAAAGAATGTAAACTCCTTGAGGGCAGAGACTATTTAATATTTGTCTTTGTATCCTTGGTACCTAGAACAATGCCTAGTATGTAAACAAGTGCTTAAAAATGCTTATCAATCACTTGATTTGGTCCAATGACTTCCTCAGTTCATAAAAGACAGCACTGATCTTTCTGACGCCCAAATGGGACCAAACTTGCTTTTGTTCTTCCTTCAGACCCCTCGCGATGGAGAGCTTCTTCTTAGTCAATTATTATAGTCTTGCTTGGTCTGGAACAGACTGTGCTTTTGTTCTCGAATTGATGCCTAAAGATGCATGAAAATAAATGGTATATTTTATAAAATGGGTTCTTGCCTCCTATGGCGAGTGCTTCTCAGAACTGCTGCTGATACCCTCGGGAGTGAGCCTACCTCAATCCTGAATCTACGGCAAGCAGACTCTTCCCTGCTGCTTTGGTATTTTCATATATGGGTTCAGATTTCCTGCCAAATAGGAATGTTACAGTACTCAGATCAGAGGATGATTAGCCAGTAATATCATAGATACTGTATTTATTTATAATCTTTATGTTATGTTATATATACATGTATGTATATATGTGTATATATTTAATACTTATGGAAAAAGAGAGAGGAGGGGCAAGAGGGAGGGGGAGAGGGAGAGAGAATATTAAAGACTTAAAACTGTACTGACCCCTTTGGGACATCTTATATTTTAGAAATCATAGTCATGGTTTGATTGTACCTGAAGATGAGAACCAGAGCTACTCCAAGCAAAATTGTCTCCTGACTATTTCGGAGGGCATTTGTGTATTTTCCTGGTAGCTTGTAGGAGAGCCTAGATCTTGTACATTTTCTAGGAGCATCAAGGGAGCAGAGGGAGGCTATTCTTCCTTAAAACATTGTTTAGAGACCTTTTATATTATGGAAAGTTTTCCATCACTCTTTTGTTGGGGGTCATCCTGCTCTGTTTGGTTGTACAAATTTAATAATAGCTTAAACTTCCTTTTGATAATCCTGTGAGTTAGGGGGAGTATAAATAATATTAACCCTAGTTACAGATAAATTAATTGAGATTGAGAGAGTTTATGACTTGCTCATTGGTGTATTTTTTCTTAATCCTTTACCTTCTGTCTTAGTATCAATTCTAAGACAGAAGAGTGGCAAGGGCTAAGCAACGGAAATTAAGTGACTTGCCCAGGGTCATATAGCTAGGAAGTGTCTAAGGCCAGATTTGAATTTAGGTCCTCCAGACTCTAGACCTGGTGTTCTACCCACTGTACAACCTAACTGCCTGCTCACAGCTTTGCATTGAGCAAGGATTGAAACTCAGATCTCCAAGTTTCAACCACAGTGTGCTTTAAAACAGAGGTTTTGTACACTGAGCAACATTCTCCAGTGGGTCTTGACCAGATTCAAATGTAATTTGGAAATATTTACCAAAATAAATAAAACTATAATAGAATAGATAATATTAATATAAAATTTTCTAAGTCAATATGAAATGACTTAGGGTTTAGTGGACCCAATTTCTATTTGACGTTGCTGCTTTAAACAATATTCTACTGACTCTCAAAATGTGGTGGAGAAAACATATTGCCAAACAACAATAACAAAAATATGTAATCGTATTTATTCTCTGCCTTTGGGTATGGTGATATTGAAATCTTTTGATTCTACTGGTAATGTAAAATTTTGGGCAGGATGATGGAGTGATATAACTATTTTTTGTGGTATTATTACACAGAGTGACCCAGTATCTGATGCCCTTTTCTTTGTTATAGCTACATATATATAGGCTAATATATATTTCTATATTATATATTATAATTAATATATATACATACATAGCCAAATATATTACTATATTATAATTAATATATATGTGTATATATACATATACACTTTGTTATACTGGTAGGTAAAAGAAACTCTTGTAAAAGTATGTAAATAGTCAATTATAAATGTTTATAGTGTGACTTGATAGTGTATATGCATGGGGACCAGCAGCTGACTTTATAGGAGGCTGTAAGGACTCTTTTTTTGAGTCAATGCTTTGGGTTAACCATGAGTCTGAAAGGCTTTGGGACTTGGGGCTGGCCATTCTTCATGGATGCCCAGCTCCTGTGCCTCCACCATGTCTTGGTCTTTCCATGAGATTCCCTCCATGTGTTCCTTCCACCAAAGGCAGCCATCAATGGGAGTAAGCTCATCTAGGAAAACACTAAATGTCTATAGTATTTTGGCCTCAGGATCCAAGTGGACTCTCTGTCCTTTCCTTCCCTCAGGAATTTGTAGTTGGATGGAGAAGCAAGCTTTTCCATTTTCAGAATGGGAGAGGGAAAGCCTGGTTCAGAAAAGATGGCGGAAGATGCCAACCCTTTTTGTCTCCTCTCCTCAGCGATCCTATCTCTGTGGTGAGTAGAACAGCAGGATAAGTAACACCTTATGGTGAAAGGCTCTCCCTTCCTCTCTCTCATTAGAAGCCTGACTTCATGGTACAAACTCTCCCTGGGCCTGGCATAAAAGGGATGAGATAGATATTTATATTTATCCTCTTATTTATTATTTAACTGGCCCCTTGTTTAAGGACTCTAGTTCTTGTTCACAATTTTAGTCCTTTCTTGAATTAAATTCAGTGACAGGCCTGCAAAACCATTCAGCAGGAAATAGCCCTAATATGTTTTGCAGACATCAGAAATACCCTGAGGAGAAAGTTAATGGGAGTGAACATAATAAGGCTTTTTGTGAGGAGGGAGATGTGGGATATATTTTATCTTAACAATTTTCAACAAAGCCCCTGAAGGGCTTTTTTTTTATGAGGGTAGGAGTTTTTCATTAACGCAGGACTTTTTTTTTGAAATTTGAAAGTATTTTTTCATATATTTGTGTATATATGTGTGTGTATCCTTCATAGATAATCCCCATTCTTATCCTTGCTTCTTGATGACTGTCCCCCTAATTAGAATGGTTCATCTTAGAGAAGGGCAGACAACCTGCCTTACAAAAGCCTTTTTCTTCTCCATGTGGATTTACTTGGGGAGGGGGAGGTGGAAGTGGTAGAAATACTTTTAAATAAATACTCCTCTATAAAAAGACATTGAGAATGGGAATGGTCCATTAGAGCAACCTTGGGGAATTCTTGGTGCAGTTACAGATGGGGAGAGTTGGGGCCCTGCCCAGGGAGAGGAGAAGCCCAGGCTTAACACAGCTACAGATGGGAAGCGGACGCTAGACCTAGGCAGCGGCTCTGATGGAGGCTCTCCTTGTGAAAGTCACCAAGCAGCTGCCCCACACAGGTCCCACTGATGCTCTCCAAGCAGCCTGAGCAGCCTCATGGCAAACTCTTGCTCATGTGTGCATAAGCTGGGTAAAATTGTACAAGCAGTTTAAGTCAAATGATTCCTTTTGGGTTGATGGCAGTACAACAATAAAACAATGAAAGGCAGCTATTTTTATCTGCCTGGGACATTGAGCATTTAATATATGAAAAAATAATAGCTAGATAGCAACTTGTCCCAAGACCCTCCCCATTAGAAACTGAAAATGATGAGAGCCAGAGAGAATAATGGTGATGCCACCTTACTTCCTAAGTAGAAGGTACTTGGGATGAGCCATTAAGAGGCTATCTGAAAGAATCCAGATGAGATGCCATGATGGCCTGAACTAACATGATGGGTGGGTGTGGGAGAAGAGAGGAGTCAGATGGGAGAGATATTGTAGAGGTAGAAAATGGGAGGATTGGCCCTTCCAAAATTCCCTATTTTAGTCCGAGGTATCATAGTGAATTCTGTTTCTTAACCTCCATCTCCCACTTTCCACTCCATCCCACAAATACATTAAAATTAAAAGAATATATCCACAACATAATCTATTATACAATAGAAATTACAAAATATGCCATATGATTACATGATTTAACCATATTAGATAATATAAAATATTATAAAATACATTTATATATCATAAATATAATTTATTATAAATATAATATACATGTTTAAAGTATATATTTTAATGGTGTACATTTTACTTAATAGTACCAACACTGCTCTTATCTGAGTCCTCTTTATAAACTTCCTTTTTCTCTCTTCTGTGTATTTTTAAATGTTTCATTGATGCTCCTTTTCCCTTTCTCCTTCCCTTCTCTTTCCCTCTTCTCCCTTTTCCCTCCTCTTCCTTTTCTCTCTTCTCTTCTCTTCTCTTCTCTTCTCTTCTCTTCTCTTCTCTTCTCTTCTCTTCTCTTCTCTTCTCTTCTCTTCTCTTCTCTTCTCTTCTCTTCTCTTCTCTTCTCTTCTCTTCTCTTCTCTTCTCTTCTCTTCTCTTCTCTTCTCCTCTCTTCTTCTCTTCTCCTCTCTTCTTCTCTTCTCCTCTCCTCTCCTTGCCTCTCCTCTCCTTGCCTCTCCTCTCCTCTCCTCTCTTCTCCTCTCCTCTCCTCTCTTCTCCTCTCCTCTCCTCTCTTCTCCTCTCCTCTCCTCTCCTCTCCTCTCCTCTCCTCTCCTCTCCTCTCCTCTCCTCTCCTCTCCTCTCCTCTCCTCTCCTCTCCTCTCCTCTCCTCTCCTCTCCTCTCCTCTCCCCTTCCCTTCCCTTTTCATTATATCCTTATTATTATCCCTCTACTATTTCATGCATTTCTTCTCCCCATGCCAAATAAACGTCCTCCTTGGTAAGGAATAAATGTAGTCATGCAAAACAAATTCACACATTGGTTATACCTGAGGATATATAATTGTATAATTACAGTCCAACACTTTTCTGTCAAAAAAAAAAATCCTGCTCCATCATGAGCCTTTTAGAGTTACCATTCGTTCTTGTACTGATGACCATTGCTAAGATTTAAGTCTTTCAAAGTCACTTTCCTTTACAACATTGTTTTTACTCTATGCATTATATTTCTGGTTTTATTAATTTTTCTTTGACTCAGTTTCCTCATCTGTAACATAAAAGCAATTCCACAGAGTTGTAATGAGAATCAAATAAGATAATATTTGTTAAGAACCGTGCAAACTTAAAGCATTATATAATTGCTAACTATTAGTTCAGTCTTCTCATTTTACATATAAGAAACTAAGATCCAGAAGTGGTTGGCCAAGGGTCACAAAGGTAGTAAATAAATGTGACAGCTTGGAGTTGAACCAAGGTACTCAGCCTATGAATCTAGAACTCTTCCTACTGTCTATTATAATTAAAAAATATTCATAAATACATGTAGCTTAAGTGAAGTCCAAAGTTAATCTACCACAATTAGACAAATATTTATTAAGTACTGACATTAATCACTGCATTGCAAATTATTGTTATTTTCAATTTCAGTAAGGGAAACTAGGCTCAATGGAATATTAACAAATAAATTGTCAAACTTGCTTCAGTGAATGGAAGAAAATAGTGTATAGTCAGCATATTCTCACATAAAGGGGTGCTATTAAAGTGAATTTAAAATTATTGAAAACATTTGGATCTGTAGAGAAGGAAGGAAACAAGCATTTATTGAGTGCCTGCTATATGCTAGGCACTGTTAAGCACTTTAAAAATATTATCTCATTTGATCTTTACACCTCATGAAGTACATTCTATTATTATCCCTATTTTACATTTGAGGAAACTGAGGCAAATGGCCTCACAGATAATGCAATCATCAATTAATCAATACTTGATTCTTTCCAGTTATTAGCAGTTCTATTTGAAATGACTTTTTAATATACTTTGTATTTACCTGTGTACATATTCTACGACCTCTTCTTCTTACCTCCCCTTACCCTAAAGTAGAATATAAGCTTCCTGAGGACATTACTAATTTTTTTTTGCCCCAGTATTTCCAATACCTATCAAGGAGCATTGATCATAGTAGTTACTTAATAAATGTTTCTTGAGTTTTATTAGACTAACCTTGGACCTCACTTGAATCATTGTAGGTTCCTAATTCTGGGGATATCTCAAGAATTTTTCCTTTTTTCATAATTATAGAATTGAGAAACACATAACCACAAAAAGTTCAGTGAGATAGATGGAAATGGTCAAGAAAGAAGAATAAAGAGAAGAAATGGAGATGCAAAATCTCTATCAGAGTTCCATTCTGTATGTTAGTGGGCAAGAATGTAAACAGATTTGTTATTAAAACTCAGGCTTGGCACTGGGAATCATTTCATGGAGAGAATGAAGAAATTGATGGTTTTATTTTTGAATAGTTTATTTCCAAAAACTTCTTTTGAGAGTGGAGGGGCAGGGAATAAAATCTGATCCTTTTTATTTGTAAATAGGGATTCCTCCAAAGAAAAATGGCTTAATACACATTTCTGATGTTTCATTGCATCCCCGTAGAGATAAAGCATTGGGGTAGAACAAGTTGTTCCTTGCACCACAGGGGTGGCCACGAGAAGTCTGATGAGAGAGTTTAAGGAATGATGGGAATCTGATAGCTCTGTAGAAATCACTAAGACTAGGAGAGATTATTTTTCCGAAGGCAATTAGGGTGCCATTTCATGTGTGCTAATTGTATGAAAGAAAACAGCTGGTAGAGTCTTCATAAACTCCTGGAGAATAAATCATATGCTTGGGTTTGGAGATAATAAAAGAAGGTTGAGCTGTGCCTTCAGAAACTATGTTTACACAGGAAGTGTACTTGCTTTTTGTTTACCAAGCATCTAGATTGGATTGATCATGTCTCTTTAGGCACTTTGAAACCATGTCTAATTTCTAAATCTCCTTTAGCTATTTCATTTCACTGAGGAAAAGAGTATATGAAGTGAAAGAGGAGGAGTACTTTTGTTAGCTAGGTCAAAAGAGTGTTCTTTGGGAATAGGATGAACTATTTAGAGCTTGAGGGGACCTGAGAAGAAGTCTCTGAGGATGAGAAAGGTCACATAGCTAGGTATAATTATAATAACTATTAACAACTGTATAGTTTTTGATGTCATTTCATTTTGTTTATATATATTTTACAGATGAGAAAAATGAGGCTAAAAGTCACACAGCCAGGGATAATAATAATAGTAATAATAATAATAATAGTTAATCTTTCTATACTTTTAAGTATATTATTTTATTTGATACTTACAACAACCATGCGTGGCAGGTGCTATTATTAGTCCCATTTTACAGATGAAGAAGGAGGTCAATTTTTGTCAAAATTACAAAGTTGGTAAATGTCTGAAGCAAATTTTGAATTTGAATTTTTTTGACTCCAAGTCCAGTGTTCTTTCTACTACTGCAAGATTACCATTGCTGCAAATCCAGCACTCTATCTACTGTTCCCTCCTGGGTCCCAATAAAAGGACTAGGTGCCTCTTAGGTTAAGAAAAGAGCTTCACTCCTAACTAGAAAGAAAAGTCCTTTCTAAGGAAAATAAAGCTGACTCATGAACCTTCCTCCTTCTTTGTTTCTTCAGTCACTAAATGTTTTACTTACTGTCTAGACTAATGAAAATGATGGAGAACATGTTAAAATTGTAGATTACACTTAAAAGTATGTCCTGGCCTTGGTTCCAAAAGGGTGGGTGACTATTTTTCTTTTCAAAGCTTTAGGGATAACCCATGGAGTATTCTATTACTGCATTTATGATCCCCCACTGGTGTACATCTGATTATTATCCAGAATTCATTAGCATTTAGAAAGGGCTATTGACTAAGGTGGTTTGGTAGAAGAGTTGCTATAAGACATCCTCTGCCCCCAAACCTGGGGTACATCCTCCCCCAAGACACAGAGTCCAAGACAACAGTGGTCATAAACTTAAAGTGCAATTATGGTGAGACATATATGTAGAGAACAGATGTGGCCAAAGCTTAAACAACAATTCCCAGTTACTGAAAATGCTTCCATGAGTTCCCATGTTTTCAAACTGTTTACCCTTTTTAGTTGGCTACTTTGTGCTTCTGTCTGAATCTTATTTGCCTTTGAATTGTCCTTGGTCTCTCCTTTTTGGCTCTCCTCTCTGAAGAAATGGTCAATGGAAGAGAGACAACATAGAGCAGTTGGACCCTTCTGGACTAAGCTAATCAATGGACTGATTGATGTTTTATATATAGGTGCACAATAGGCTACAGGGATTCTCTCAGCCAATTATATGATTTTTCTTCTTTATCTAAACAAAGAGATTTATAGCTCATAAAGAAATCATAGTGTAAAAGCCATTTTTAAACCATCTTGTTTATACACCTGAAACTTCATCAAGTCCATTGATGGATTGGCTAATTGGCAAGGGGGAGGTTTATAGAAGAACCTGAGAAGGACCATTTGAATCAACTTAGTGAACAGCTGGTGGGAGATGAGTTTTAAGTCATAAATCAGTGCATTTAAAATTATTAATTTTTTTTTGCTCATGTGTAGGAGGTTATTAGCTATTCATATATTTTTAAATGCATCAAAAATTAGTGTGAAAAACTAATTCCTGTTCCTTTGTAAAGATTTGTGGCACTCGAGACGTTTTTAGGCAGTACATTTTTACACTATTTAGTGCTGGGACTGATGAAGAGCTTCCTGTCAGTCTTAATTTATGCTTCTTGGTTTCCTTAGAGAACCAGCTGGTTTGTTAAAAAGGCAGCAGCATTGGAAGAAGTCAAGAGATGTCATAGCATTCTTCCCTCTTTCTCAGGGTTCTGCTGAAAAGGAATCTGCCATTTGACATTTGCAGGGGCTGACTCATGACAATAATTGAATTTAGTAGAATTTCTGTTCTAGTATGAAACTGGTGAGTATAAGATCAGGGATGTAAAGTTCCTTAATTGTGAGAGAGATGGTTTCCCTGGCTTAGACCAATGGGTATCACCTTTTTTGAGAGGGGGACTCATTTTTCATATCAACAATGTTTGAGGTCTTCCATATAATATTGGTTGCATTTGACTATCTACAACAATATGGCAGCTTGGCATAATGAAGTATTGAATTTAGAACTAACAGTGTCCTGGGTTTAAAGACTACCACTGATACCTCATTATATGTGTAAATATGAGAAATCACTCATCCTCCTCTGAATCTGAGTAATTCATTTGTAATAACAGAGATAATAATATCTGTTTTTTAATTTTTCAAGGTTTTGGGGAGGATAAAGTGGAATATTATGTTACAAGTACTTTGCAACCCTTAAAATATTACATAGATAATATACTGGTTATTCTAAAAGCTTCTGTACATTTTTTTGGCTATTAAAGTTTAAAACAGCACTAAGACTTTTGGGAATCCTTGTATATTTAAATTTGTATTATTATTTATATTACCCAGCTTGTTGAAGCAAAAATAAGAGCCAAAATGCCAATGTTTGGTGTGGCAATGGATTTCCCTTGAAATAGGCTTACTGCACCCTTAAGATCTACAGCTTGAACATTGGATAATATTGTTATAATCTATGGCTATATGATACTTGGAATCAGGAAGACAAGAATTCAGATCTTGCCTCAGATACTTATTTGCTGTGTCAACCTAGGCAAGTCACTTAACTGACTCAGTTTTTTAAAAACCCTAACCTTCTGTCTTAGAATCAATACTAAGTATCTGTTCCAAGGCAGAAGAGTGGTAAGGGCTAGGCAGATGGGGTTAAATGACGTTTCCAGGGTCACACAGCTAGGAAGTATCTGAGCCCAAATTTGAACTCAGGTCCTCCTATATTAAAGCTCTATACATTGTGCTACTTAGCTGCCTGTCTACTTCAATTTCATATGACCTTGTCAATGAAGATTAAATGAGATTTGGGTCAGCTAGGTGGCTCAGTGGATTGAGATCCAGGCTTAGAGATAAGAGGTTCTGGGGTCAAATCTATGACCTTGAGCAAGTCATCAAACTCTTTTGCCTATCTTGTACCATTTTTCTGACTTAGAACCAATACAAAGTATTAATACATACATTAATACATGGTATTCTAAAATGGAAGATGAGTTTTAAAAAGATTAAATGAGATATCTGTAAAGCCTATTGTAAATGCTAAAGTGCTATACAAAAGCTGGTTATTACTGTTATTATATTTTATGTTACAAGATTCTGGAGGAATGTAATTGAAAGAATATGAGCAGAAATTGTGGGGAACTTCTCCAATGCCCTATTCCTGTAGAGGAGACCACCAACCTTCTAGAGACCCAGATTCATGGCTTCAGTGTCACCCTCTACTCCTTTCTCTACCTCTCCTCACCTATCCAGTCAACTGTCAAATCTTGTAATTTCTCTCTCCACAATATCTCTCCTTTGTCTTCCCTTTCCTTCACTCATACAGCCCCCTCCCTACCTTAGGCTTTCACCACTTTTTGCCTGTAATATTGTAGGCAATTCTGGTTCTCCTTGTGTCACAGCTCTTCTCACTCCAATCCATCCTTCACTTAGCTGCCATATTGATCTTCCTAAAGCAAAGGTCTGTCCCTTATCACCTTCCCCCTGACACAATCAGCCCCAGAAACTCCCTATTGCCCCCAGGATGAGATATAAAAATTCTTTGTTTGGGTAATGTGTTTCCTTTCTAATCTTACATCCGACTGCCTTTGACAACTCCATGATCCAGCCATGCTGGCCGTGACTCTCTGCTTTCACTCTGTCAGTTCTCTATGCGGGGGATGTTCTCCCTGTTAACTTCCGATTCTGACCAGAATCCCTGGCATCCTGTAAGAGCAGTGCACATGCCATCTCTTCTGGGAGCTGTTAATGCAATTCCCTCCAAGGTTATCTTCTATTTATTTTCTGTTTATCTTCAACTTTTAATGAAACAGAATTAGAACAATATCCAAAATGATAGCGACAGGTCAAGATGTTAGGTAGTTTTTCAAAGAGAAGTACATGTATAAACACATATAAATTATCTATGAAAATGTTGCTATAGAAAAACCACCCTTATGGGTCCACTAAAACACAGTATTAGAAAAATAGACATAAAAACCTTATGCTAAACAGACCAATAACCACTCTGTGACTGACTCTGTTTATTAAAATTTGGCATAAATGTGTCGTCTGAGGGAATTCAATGATATGATTTATATATGTTTAGTCTCCCATTAGAATGTAGTCTCAGGACAGCTAGGTGGCTCAGTGGACAGAGAGCCAGGTCTGGAGATGGGAGGTGCTGGGTTCAAATCTGGATCCAGATACTTTCTTAGCTTATGACCCTGGGCAAGTCACTTAACTCCCATTTCCTAGCCCTTCCCACCCTTCTGCCTTGGAACCTATAGTATTATCA
This sequence comes from Monodelphis domestica, assembly GCF_027887165.1. Classification (NCBI taxonomy): domain Eukaryota; kingdom Metazoa; phylum Chordata; class Mammalia; order Didelphimorphia; family Didelphidae; genus Monodelphis; species Monodelphis domestica. The sequence continues at coordinate 131,913,355 of NC_077228.1, read as the reverse complement.
ATTTTAAGAGAAGAGAAGTTTCTTTTTTTATAAAGAACATGATCTCCTTGAGGTTGGGTTTTTTCTTTTTCTTTTTCTTTTGGTGTCTAGTGTTTAGCAGAATGTCCAGCTCACAGCATGTGTAATAAATTTCTGTTACTTCTACAGGAAGCCTTCCCAAACCTCTCTTAATTTCAATACCTTCCCCTTGTTAATTAGTTTTTATACAGCCAACACATAGCTTGTATATATTTGTGTATATTTTTGGTATGGTGTCTCTCCCATTAGACTGTAGTACTTGACATATAGTGGGCACTAAATAAATGTTTCTTTACTATAGGTTATGATGTGAAGGGGGAAGAGAGAAAGAGAGAGAAACAGACAAACACAGAGACAGAGACAGAGAAGTAGAAAGACAGAGAGAGAAGGAGAGAGATTTTATCACGGGATAATTGGAAAGGGATAATTGGAAAATTTCCTAGTGATACAGTAAATAAGAAATCAAGGCTGGAAGGGTGAAGGTAATGAAGGTAGTAAGAGTAATTCTCTTTCTCACTCTCTCTTTCTCTCTCTCTTTCCCTCTCTCCCGTTTCCCTTCAATAAAAGTACAAAAAGTTATAGCATTTTTGTGATAGAAAGAGCCTGCTGTCCATGATGTTATTACTAGAAATTTGATAATTTAGCCACTTTCTTTTGTATGAAGCCTCTTTCTACTAAATGGCTGTGTTTGTGTAGTTAAGTTTTGGATAAAGCCTGTAAGTACATTCTGAAGGAAGACTGAATGAAGTAAAGTATGAGTTCTCTTCTCACATCAAGAGTATTATCTGAAGATTATAACTGTTTTTTCTCTTCCTTTCTAGGCCAAGTAAATTCTTTCCATCAGAGTAACAAGCTATTTGCACAAGATCATCAGGGTATACATATAAATCTTATCAAGAATAAAATTATATTTAGTGTTAAAGAACAATATTTGGAATGACAAATATCCACTAAAGTAGTTGCCCATTCTACAAGCAATTTTAACAATGCTTACTTGGTATAACTAATTAAATTCTACTTATTTCATCTACTGAATAATAGATACATTTCACAGCAGCATTTAGTAGTGCACCATTGTTTACAGACATCTTTATTACTTGGATAAACATAATGCTCTGCAAGACAGAGTAATTGCTTGGATATGTGGAGATGATGAAAAACCAAAGAATCATTAGTTCTTGAGGGCATTGTTGTCTTCTTTGTGTTATTTGTGTCACTTAAGCAAATTTATGGTAAAACAAATGTGAGAAAAAAGCTCCTGAGAAAGAAGCAATATTGACAAGGAATTCATGAAAAGGAGAGACAGACTATAAAATAGTATTGAAGCTATTTGCTCTTTTGAATCAAATCCTTTTATAAAAAGTCAACAAACTATATACCCAATGGAATTTTATATTTTTTGAGTTAATCTTATTTAAAGATCTAGTCTAATATGGAGTAGTAATTATGAAATCTTGCCCCTTCAGATCTCATACCTTCATCAAGGATGCCCTATGTCAGCTTTGGCAAAGTATTGGCATGTATGCCAGCCCTGGCATGGGGAGCTGCTCCATTCCCCCTCTTCCCAGCAACTTATTGCAAAGCAAAATTTTTTGCATGTCCTGCCCCTCTGTCTAGCTGCCCAAAGCTAGCGCTTCCTCTCTCTGCTCTCTTGGGTAATGCAGAAGGCTCACAGATAGCCTGAAGTTGCCCTCTGGTCATGCAAACTCAAAAACCTTTGCCAGAGTTGCCCTATGTATATATGTTGGCTATTCTCAAGAGTATTGTGCAGGCATGAGAAAATAGATATAGAGATGTATACTCATTGGTTTTCTCTCAATCTTATTTTTCCCTCAAGTAATAATTAAGTTTTTTATTTTATCCAAACATGTATTCTTTCCCCTTTAAATATCTTGAAAATCTATCCCTTAACATCCTAAAAATGTCTCACTGCATACATAGACTCCTTTTTAAAATCTTGTTTTATTAATCTTTTCTTAAATGCTCTTGGGTTGATGCATTTTTAGCTGAGTCTCTTGCCAAGATTTCAATAAAGTCTCATTCAACCATATTTCCCCCAATGATGTATACAATGATGATACACAGTTCCTACAAAGAAGTAATAGAGGTATTTTTTTTTTGTTTAATAACTCACTAATTAGGAAAATCAAGTGAATCATATAAGAGAGAGAGAGATGCTCACCAAAAGTTGTTACCTCTATTAGACAATGTCTATCTTTGAAATCTATAGCATTGAAGAGGAAATCCTGATAGAAAGTGAGATGTCCCGCCCACATGTCTCTCTTGATGTTATTGTCCTGGTTATATCAATCGGGTGAGAGATATACAAATACTTGAGATTTATACTATAATTTTGCTATGATAATTCTCAGTTAACTACTTGAAAAATACCATGAGACATACAAACACTTAAAAGAATTCAGTTTAACTATCTACACAAGAAAATCCAAGTAGATAAAGAATAAATATTGTTTAGATTTTGCTGTGCAGCTGCATGGAGAACCAGAGACTTTGCCTATCAATACATTTATATGCTTACTTTTATCTAAGTAATCTTTAGCAATACCATCTATATCTATATCTATGTCTGGAATTTAATTTATTTTTATATCCATATAATCTATTTGTCATCTCTTTATTTATATGTCTAGGTCTATAATTATGTTTATGCCTGGGTCTATATTTGGGCAGCTAAATGGTACAGAGGATAGAGTGTAAGGTATGGAATCAGGAAGCTTACTAGGTGCCACTTACTGAAAAAGAATGATAAGAGAAAAGACTGTGAGCCAGTCACTGAATTAATTTAAAAAGGAAGGAAAGTGTTCAGAATTGAGCCTAGAACTGAAGAAAAGGAGGAGGGTGGGTTGGATTTACCTTTGGGAGTTTCTGCCATGTTTTTTTTTTTTATCATTCTAAGCTTCTCCCTGAGCCAAAGATCCCTCCTTTTAACATCAACATTTTCCCAGTGATGCTTTAAGGCTATAAGTAATGGAATGGCAGTTGTTAAAAAATTAAAGTATTTGGTCACTCAAGGGATGGTGGACAGGCATGTAGTGACTCTGAGTAAGCTATAACATACTACCAAGGGATTTCAATAGGGAGATGCATTATCAGAAAAGGGGGTGGACTGTTAAGGAATGACTAGTACATAGTCCATATGCCCATATGCTCCATTAGTACCTCATAACATCAAAAGGGTTGGAAAAAGAATCTTGGCAAGTAGGAACAACCCATGATATAGAATTTATGAGACGACATGAAAAAGAGTCACCGAAGATGAAAAGATGTAAAAATGCTATTTGTAACTTTGGATAGAGTGTCCACATGGATGAATGTAAGGTCTCTGAGTTTGGGGCTACCTTGTATCTCCAGAACCTGGCATATAGAAGACACTTAATAAATACTTGTTGGTTGATCACAAGTATATCAAAATAGAGAAATATTGGGAAATTTGACCACGATATTGCTTTTCTCTCAAGATAGTGGTTCTAACATGGAACTAAGGAAGAAGTTAAGGACAGCAACTTGACTTTAGAAGCTAGTTAAAATGCTTTGTTAGAATGACCAATTTCTCAAATTTTTAGAGAAAGGATATATAGTTGGGAAGTCGGGTTCTAGGACACAGAGAACCAGAAGATATAAACCATAGATTAGGACAGCTAGAAGAGATCTTAGAGTTCATCTAAAAGAGAAGTTTTAAGCCTGGATTACATGAACTTGTTTAAAATATTTTTTGATAATTGTTTTTCAATATAAAGGGTTTCTTTTATAGGCTTATGTATTTTATTTGTGCATTTAAAAACATGATCTGTCCACAGGTTTTCCCATAGGTGTCTATGATGCAAAAAAGGTTAAAAGCTCTTGACCTAGAGAAAATGTTTAATTTTACAGATCAGGAAATTATGGGCTAGAAAGGTTGTCACATGATAAATGAATGGAATATCAGGGTCTACTGATTCCTATTCTCCTTCTGTTTCTGGTACTCAGCATTGTCATGGGCCTTGATATCAAGGAGGCATCTCTGATTTGAAAGAGAGAGAAGATGGAAATTGAACATATATTGTAGTGGGTTTCTCTATTGGGAGTCTTTAAGCCGAAGCTCTATGACCACTTGTTAGGTAGATTTTAGAGGGGATTCTTGGTCAGCTACTACTCAGACTATGACTTCAGAGGTACGTTCCAATGGGGAGAGTCTATGCTGACTAACTATACCAGTGTATGCCACCAACTAAATGAATGATACCAATAGGATAGAATGGATAGAGAAACAGTCTTGGAGTCATGAAGACCTGGACTCAGGTCCTGCCTCAGATACATAATGGCTGTAACCTTGGACAGGTCCTTCTTAGTGACCCAGGCAACTCTGGAAAATTTGAAGTTTCAGAATAGCTGATGTTCTGCACTGGTAGAGGGTGTTTCTTAATGGTGAATTCTCTCTCCCTCTTCCTCTCTCCTTTATCTTTGTTTCCTTTCTTTCTCTTTTTGCTCCTTTTCTTCTCCAACACACACACACACACACACACACACACACACACACACACACACACACACACACACGCAATGGAAGGGAGGGAAGAGGAGAGAGATATTTAGATTTGTGATTCAAAGAGGACACTTCATCAATGCAAACTAAGAAATGTTCAGCATTAGTTAAGTCTCTTTGATGCTTGTCTGACACATTGAGAAGTTAGGTGACTTGTCTACACACAACCAGTTTAAGTCAGAGGTAGGAATTGAATGGAGATCTTCTTAACTCTGAGGAAAGCTCTCTTCATCATGTCAGGCTACTTCTCATAAATCTCAATTGTTCCTCAAAAAGACCAAAAGAAACTTCCCTTCCCATTATCTACAGGTATCAAAGGGCATTTTTGCATTTCACTTTTTAAGAAAAATCATGACTCAGTTCTTTAGAGTCAGAGCACTTTTTTTTTTTTTGCTTAATATTATCAGAAATGAGATAGAAAATCTAATAATTTGGGATCAGCTACATGGCACAGTGGATTGAATATCAAGCCTGGAGTGGGGAGGACCTGGGTTCAAATCTCAGCTCAGATACATCCTAGCTGTGAGACTTTGGGCAAGTCACTTAACCTTTGTTTCCCTCAATTTCTATAACTATAAAATGGGTATAATAAGAGCACCTAAATTCCAAAATTGCTGTGAAGATCAAGTGAGAGAATATCTGTAAAATGTTTAATACAATGCCTGGCACATAGTAGGCACTAAATCAATGTTAGTTATTATATCTGAGCTCTTAGGTGAAAATGTCAGAATGTCTTCATGCTTTGCTAACTGAAGTTTAACTTAATGAAAGATTCCTCCTCCTCCTTTTGTAGACCTTCCCATAATATGGGTTGCATCAGATCTTATTTGCCATGTTTGGAAGTAAAGGGTTTTATGAAATATATCATGGGCTATCAGCCAAGTACAGCTTGCACAGCTTCTATGGTAAATCATGTTCTAGATGTTTAGGTGCAGAGGATATAAATGTAAAATGAGGCAGACCTTGACAGGAACTGACAATTGTATATGCATTCATATGGATAGGTATTCTCAAGGGAAGAAACTCATGCTATGAAAAAAAAATACTCCAAATTTCTAATGTCAGATATACAAATTAAATTTACAAATTTATGTTTATACAAATTTATACAAAATTATTGCACATTTATACAAAATATTCAAATTAAATAAAATAAAAACTAAAATTCTGAGATTCTATCTATTTCCTATTGAAATGGTAAGTATGATGTAAAAGGAAAATGATAATATTTGAGGTGCTATGGGAAAATAAGCCCAATGATGTACTGTTGGGAAGCCCATGAATGGGTACAAATAAGAGTGTGCTGGATGGAGTCAGCTCTTGAGCTGGTTATTAAAATTTCAATGGGAGCATCCACAGCTCAGAAATTTGCAAATGCTACAAATTGGGGCTTGATTTATTGTTTTGTTGATTGTTTAGACTTAAGAAAGTGAGAGAGAAAATGTTAATAATGAAGATTCAACCTGTTCATCCTTCATTTTTTGAAGAGGACCAAAGACATACGAGATGATGTCTTCAATTGCTTGTGAATTGGATTTAAGTGAGGTGGCATTGCATAAAGCCATCAGCCTCACTCTCTCTTCCAGTCATTGAAGTTTGGTGGCAAGGCAAAAGTCAAGACTACTAGCAATATGCTTTCTCAACATGCTGAACATGGAAATATGTATTTTTTGATAACATATATGACCAATGTCATTTTTTTGCTGTCTTGGGGAGGGAGGAGTGGCGGGAGGGAAGGAGAGAACATGGATCACAAAATATCAGATAATTACTATCAAAAATTGCATCAATGTAAAAAAATAAATTAAAAAAAGACTATCAGCAACAGCCTGGAATGTAGTAGATGACTTTGGCATTTCTGATGTCTGACCAAGCTCTAAGCACTCCAGAATACTTTCTTCAGTTGCTTTCCTAGCTTTAACTTAAAGATTAAGCTTAAGAGTGTGTTGAATGTCCAATTTTCTTTTTCAGTTAGCTATTAAACATTTACCAGCATAGCACTAGCAACCAGGCTGGAAGGCAATTTGGAATTATACATATAAAGTTATTAAACAGAGCATGGCATTTGACCTAGCTATACCATTGCTAGATATATAAAGAAAAGAAATCAAAGAAATAGAATGAGGTTCTAGACATTTAAAAGTATTTGTAGCAGCTCTTTTTGTTGTGGCAAAATACTGAAAACTAAATGGCTCCTGTTCCACTGAAGAATAGCTGAATGAGTTGTATTATATAAATGTGATAGAGGATTGTTATGCTTTAAGAAATGAGGAAAAAGATGTTTTCAAAGACACATGGAAAGAATTATATGCATAAATGCAGACTTAATACAATAAACAATTCCAACAAACATTTATTACGTGGCTACCATGTGCCAAACACTGTACCAAGCACTGAGGATTCAATGAACAAAAAGAAAGATAGTCATTGCCCTCAAAGAGCTTACAACCTAATGGAGGAGGCAACAGGGCAGGAAAGTGCTTAGGGAATGGGCCACCAGGCACTACCTAGTGAAGGGGCATGTTGTTCCATGGTGTTGAATCCAGGAAGAAGAGCAGGCTCAAAGTGGAATAAAGTAAGCAGAACCCAAAGGACAATTTACACTATAGCATCAGTTTTAAAAACTTAAGGGGATAGGTAGGTGGTTGAGCAGATAAAAAGCCAGGTCAGGAGACGAGAGGTCCTGTCTTCAGATCTGACCTCAGACATTTCCTACGTGTGTGACCATGGACAAGTCCCTTAATCATCATTGTCTGACCCTTACCACTCTTCTGCCCTCAAAGCAACATATAGTATTCATTCTAAAACATAAGGTAAGAGTTTAAAATTGTTTTTGAAAAAAAGAATGAAATGAGAAGACTTAGGAAAACAATTTAAACAATAACATCAACAATATAAAGACTACACACTTTGAAAGTTGTAAGGACTATGATCCATACAATGACTAACCAGGATTCCAAAGGGTTGATGATGACACATACTATCTACATTTTGACAGAGAGGTGATAGTTTTAGGGTTCAGATGAAATATAAATTTGTATGTATATGTGTGCAATTTTCTATATATACATACATAAATATAAACAAATTTACATATAGTCAATGAAGAAAAATTTTTTTTGCTTGACTGTATTTATTTGTTACAAGAAATTTGGATAGGTTTATAGGAGCTCTCTTTATGGAGACAAAGAACTGGAAATTGAAGAGATGTCCATCAATTGTGAAATGAATGAATAAGTTGTGTTATATGATTGTAATGGAATACTATTGTACCATATGAAATGATGAAAAAGATGATCACAAAAAGGCCTGGAAAGACTTATATGAAGTCATTCAAAGTGAAATAAGCAGAACCAGAAGAATATTTTATACGGGAACAGCAATAATGTACAATGATCAACTATGAATGACTTTATTATAAAAAAAGACAAGGATCTAGAACAGGTCCAAGTGTGAACCTTAAAAATTCTCAGACCTTACTTCATAAGGTTGGGTTAAGACCATTCCCCATTTTAAACAATGAAGGTACTTGATCAGGAATGTGAGAACTCTACTTCACCATACTTAAGCATGCCTTAGGGGAAGATAAAGTTGTAAACTCCTTGCTGAACAATGAAAATACTTAAACCCATACTTATAGTAGGACAAAAGTTCTTAAGCTATGCCTATTTTTGGATATAATACAAAAGGGTGCTAAGTACCTATAAAGGTCAGGCAACTTGTGAACTTACAAGGAGCAAAGAGGTGAGAAACTTACTTAGAGGTTTTCTGGTGTGAACTTAATCAAAAATGTAAAGCCTTCTTAGGTGTGAACTAAGAATGGTCTGTCCTTTGAAAAAGTCTACTGTGATTGGTAGATGGGAGAACTTAGGGGAGGTGAAAAATTCCCTTTAAATAGGAGTTCAGATTCATTCTGAGTCATTCAGATTCAGGATTGAGCTGGTGGAGTCAGCTGAGATGAAGCTGGCCTGGTGTCACTAGAATCCTTGCTTGAACAGATCTTGTGGTGAGTGATTAAGGACTGACTGAACTTTCTTTTAGGGCTTAGGCCTGGGTTGGCCAGGGCTGCCCTGGGCTGGCCTATCCTTATCTCATTATTTCCTTTTTTTCCCTCTCTCTTTCTTAGTTCCTCATTGTATTAATTAAAATCTCTATAAAACCCAGTTGACTTGGGTATATTTCATAATTGGGAATATTTCCCTGGCGACCACTTTATTTTTAATATAAAAAACATATCTTTGCCGTCACAATTTACTCATCTACTCATATCTACTACAATTTAAGTCTTCCACTATTTTAATCACTACAGTTTATGGCAACAACTATTTTAATTATTACACAAGGGACTTATGATGAAAAAGGCTATCCACCACTATAGAAGGAACTGATGGAATCTGATTGCTGATTGAAGCATATCATTCTTCACTTCATTTCCTCCTTGGATTTTTTTTAGTATAAACAATATATGCTTCTTTCACAGTTTGACAAACATGGAATTATATATTACATTATAGTGTATGTTTAATCTATATCTCATTACCTGCTATTTTGGGGAGGAGGGAGCAATGGGAAAAGGGAGAGAACATAGATTGCAACATGTCAAAATATGATTATTAAGATTGTACACATAATATGGAAAATATTTAAAAATGAAATCAAGAAATTTGGATGGGATGTAGCAGGAAAAGAAAGCAGATTTCTTCCTTTTTATTTTTTATTGATTAGTATTAAGGAGTTTTGGGAAAGGCTTTTTGTAAGAGGTGAAATGCTAGCTGAGACTTGAAGGAAGCAAGGAAGTTGAGAAGTAGACATTAAGAGGAAGAAAATTCTAGGCATAAGGATAGAGTTCAGAAAGGGGTGCCTATGGGGACCTATGACCACCTCAGGGTACTCCAGTGGGCTGAAAAATGCCTTAAATTTGTCCAGATTGGGCTGATGATGTAAATTAAAATCTTCCTCAAGATTGCTTCTTAGTTTTCCATTTTGAATAGGAAATATTCCGTTTCTGATATGTAGTTGAGATGCTCTTCTCTCTTGGGGGATTTTAGGATGATGATTGGTAGGGGATAAGGTGTCATCAATTATCTCTGCAGTTTGAGTACTCCAACTAGTTGAAGGTAATGAAAATATTGGATTGAAATTTTCCTAATTTTCTTGAGGTCAATGGATAAGAAGGGTATAAAGAATCTCATCTATACTTGTAGGTATGGGATTTGGGGCTATTTGGACTCAGATGGATACTTAGCTACACAGTTATAGTTGGAGAAACAGGTGAAAGTTTGACTGGTTTCAGGAATGAAAGCAAACAAACAAACAAACAAAAAACAAGAAGCAATTAAAATTACATCATTAGTCTGTAAATCTGGCCAAGAGTCTTTCAGGGAGTCTTTCCTCTGAATTTGCCTGGCCAGTACCCAGAGGATGGATGGCCTTGAGCTGTTTTCTCAGAGTGAGGATCAAAGACTTTCTAGAAATGTTTATAGCCTTTACCTTTGGGATTACAAATAGGAATACTAATTAAGATTCTCTAGGGAAGGCAGAGATAAATTTCATATATGAAAAGAACCCAACAAAGGAAGAAAGGCCTTTTATTAATATAACTATGTATAATATGTGTACACATGAAAATATTCTATAGAAAGCAACAGAGTCATTTACATTCCCCAAAGGAAAGATGTCACTTGTATTTATAAAATTTTAAGAAATAAATATATTCTTAAATAATATAAAAGGCTATAGATACCAAAAACTAGACTTTTAGAAATGAATTGAAACAGAATTTAAGGGGCTCTGTAATTGGACAGCTCAATTGTACCAATTCTTACTTGCACAGGTGCCGGTTAAAATGTACTCAAACCAAGGGACATTTTTTTTCCTAATAATTGTCTCTTGTTTTTATATTGCCTGATTTTTCTCATGTATCCCTTCATCTTTTCCTATCAGAGAATCATCCTTTAGAACAAGGAATTTTCTAAAAATGAAAAGAACTCTTCTCTTCCAGTAAAATTAATCAATACATTAAAAAAATTGACATGCTGTTTAATACCCAGGGATTCCTCACTTCTGCAAAGGAGTTGGGGGAGGTATCTTCATAAATCTTCCTTGGGCCCAAGTGTTTACTTTGTAGTTTTACAACATTCATTTTATTGTTTTGAAGCAGTTGTTATTTCTATTTACATTGTTATAGTCATTATGTATATTGTTTTCTTGGCTCTGCTTACTTCATTCTGAATCAGTTCATGTAAATCTTTTGGTGCTTATCTATAGTAACATCATGGTTATTTCTTTTGGATAGCAATATTCCATTATATTTGTGTACAGCAATTTGTTTAGCTATCTTCTATTGATGTGTGTATATGATGTTTCCAGTTCTTTGCTATCACAAAAAGGTCAATATATAGATATTTTAGTGTGTAATTGGAGCTTTTCTTCAATAACATCCTTGAGGTATATGCCTATAAGTAGAAACTCTGGGTCAAGAAGTATGGCTATTTTAGTCATTTTATTTGCATAATTACAAACTTTGCAGATTTACAGCTCCACCAAGAATGCAATAGTGTGTCCATTTTTCCACAACTATTCCAACATTGATTTTTCCTATCTTTTGTCACCATTGCTAAGTACAAGGTGACTCAAGTCACCAGAAAGATGATGAATGCTTAAGCTGGTAAAGCAGATTTGGGTGGGGGAGTGAATTAGGACATTTGATGTTTTCTTTTTTAAACTTACAAACTAGCTTATTGCATTACTGTAGATAATTTCATGACTTGTGCCTCTGTGGTATTTCAATTTATAGATCTATAAAATCTAAAGGACATTGATAAGTAAGAGAGAATCATGAATAATGTGTCTTAGGTGGTGAGAAGTCTAAAGATCATGCCATCTGAGGTAGAGTTGTAGGAATTGGGGAATGATTAACCAAAAGAAGAGAAGACTTAAGAGAGGTATGATCACTCTCCTTCAGCTACTGAGAAGATTATCACACGGAGGAGATATTAAGTTTGTTTTGCATGGTTTAGAAGCCAGAAGCAGACAGAAGCTGACAAGTTAGATTTAGACTTGATGTTAAAGAAAGATGTCATATAAATTAGAATAGTGCCAAAATGGAATGGGGTATATCAGGAGGTAGTAGAGTCAACTCTTGCAAAAAGCCTTTAAGTAAAAATGGATTGGCCACTTACTGTGAACTTTATAGAGACATTTCTTGTACATGTAACCAGGTCTGTAAGAGATAATAACATTACCAAGAGAGAACATAAGAGGGCAGCCACGTGACTTAGTAGATAGAGAACCAAGCATGGAGAAGATAGTTTTGAGTTCAAATCTGGTCTCAGACACTTCCTAGCTGTGTGACCTTGAGTCACCTTTTCCTCTTCCTCCTCCTCCTCTTTATCCTCCTCCTCCTCCTCCTCCTCCTCCTCCTCCTCCTCTTCTTCTTCTTCTTCTTCTTCTTTCTTCTTCTTCTTCTTCTTTCTTCTTCTTTCTTCTTCTTCTTCTTCTTTCTTCTTCTTCTTCTTCTTTCTTCTTCTTTCTTCTTCTTCTTCTTCTTTCTTCTTCTTTCTTCTTCTTCTTCTTCTTCTTCTTTCTTCTTCTTCTTCTTCTTTCTTCTTCTTTCTTCTTCTTCTTCTTCTTCTTCTTCTTCTTCTTCTTCTTCTTCTTCTTCTTCTTCTTTCTTCTTCTTCTTCTTCTTCTTCTTCTTCTTTCTTCTTCTTCTTCTTCTTCTTCTTCTTCTTCTTCTTCTTCTTCTTCTTCTTCTTCTTCTTCTTCTTCTTCTTCTTCTTCTTCTTCTTCTTCCTTCTTTCTTTTTCCTTCTTCTTCATTGATAGTAGATAGTGGGAAAGGAGGAAGTAAATAGAGGGAGGTTGACAGATAGAGAAAGAAGGAGAGAATGATTGCTGGGGTAAGCTGCTGGAGATGGGAAGGGATGAGATCAAGTTCATAGGTTAAAGGGGTTGTCCACAGCAAGAAGTGGTAGTTTTTTCTTCAGAGACTGGAGAAGAAGAGATGATAGAGGATAAAGTTGAGGGTTTTTGAGTTGAAGAATAAAAGAAAAAGGTGTTCATCTAGGCTGGAGGTAAATTATCTTCTGAGAGAGTTGGGAGAGTATATAGTGGAAGACTTGAGGGAAAAAATAAGGTAGAATAGTAGTGTGTGTGTGTGTGTGTGTGTGTACATGTGTGACAATTAAGGAAGAATAAAAAAAGATTGACTATATTTTATACTAGATGATAAATCTATTTATGTCCTCTAGTATAAGGATGGACCTTATATGCTCTTTATCTATATTTCCTCTGGCTATAATGGAATGGAGAATTAATTGGTGCTGATGTTGCCATATTCAAGAAGTAGTCCAGCAGGCTCAGAGAAAAGGGATGATATTATTTGATGTTTTAAAAAGTTCTTATTGCTCTAGGATATCAGTGGCCTTAATGTCACTTTGGAAATGTGAAAGCTTGAAAGAACCTCAGATGTGTTCAGCATTATTATCTAGTAATCCAAGTCACCTTATACTTACCCCTAGGGAGGACATAAGTGACTCATTAATGAGAAATGCCTATTTTGGCACTGAGATGTTACTGAGGTGGGCAGTGGCCCTTTTATATGAGGTCTAGCATAGGCAAAAGACCCCTCCATGTCAAAAAAAAGAAACACATAACTTACAAATATTAATATTATCTTGTAGATTTTATTTCCAGGAAAGCTTTCTGACTGGTACCTCCTTCCAAGAAGTCTTTCCAGATTTTCTGACCCCTAAGCCTTTTTTTTTCTTTCCCAAGTTTTCCTATCCTTAGATTTCTCCTTTGCCCCCAATACATTCTATTTTGTATCATGTTCATTTGTATATATGTTGAATCACTTTTATTAGAATATAGCTTGTCTAGAGTAGTGTGATATTATGAAAAGAGAACTGGATTCTGAATTTGGACCCTAAATCTGTCATATACTACCTATATGACCTTGAGCAAATCACTTAAACTTTGTGGAAGGAAGGAGATAAGCATTTATTGTTTGATTTGATTATTATTTAGATGTTATTTATTGATTATTACTTATAAAATATATATATATACTGTATCTTCTATAGCATAGGACTATATTATAATTAAATATTTATTATATTATAATTTATTATTATACATTATTACTATGTGCTATGCATTTTGCTAAGTACTTTGAATTTAAATTTACCTTATTTGAGCTTTATAGCAACTCTTTGAGGTAGGTGATATTATCCCTATTTTACAGATTAGGAAACTGAGGCAGAAAGAGGTCAAATGATTGGCCCAGGGTTACACAGCTAGTTCATCTTTAAAGTCATATTTGAACTCAAAACTTGTTGCTCCAAGCCTATTGTTTTATCTACTGAGCCACTTTTCCAAATTCCTGTGGGTCCCATTTTACTGATCTGCAAAATTGAGAAATTGGACTGGATGATTTGTAGCTAAAATTCCCCTTTTGTGTTTTGTCCTTCCTTAGAATATGAACTCCTTGAGAACAAAGGACATCTTTCCTTTTTATCTAGATTCTTGATTCTCTGTACATTGTTAAGTTCTTAGAAATGCTTCATTCATTAATTTAATTTTAATAAACTCAATATGGGAGGCATTATCATTTTCCTTAAAGAGAATTTCATTCTTTAAAAGGTGGATAGACTAGCAAAAGAGATTTCTCTTCTGGATTTATTTATCAATAGCATGGAGGAATTAGTTGCTTGAGTGGAAATGATGGGGGCCTTGTGCCTATATAAATGTCTCTTCTGGAGTTTGTGACAAAGAAAGTTGGGCATGAATTGCTATGCACCATAAATCTTGAAAAGTATATTGCAACAGTTGAAATGTTACCAAGGTTGATGGTAGTGTTAGAGGACAGTAGGAGGTTTATGTGAGAGAAATTATAAAGGTAAAATTGACAAACCTTGGCAAATTAATTGAATATAGAGGATAAGAAGGAGTGAGAAGTTGAAGATGACACCTAACTTATAGCCTTAGGAGACTATGAGGATGGTAGTACCTCCAAAAGCAAAAGGGAAATTTGGAAACAACTTTTGGGGTAAAGATAATGAGTTCAGTTTTGGACATGATGAGTTTAAGATGTTTACAGGATGTCCAGTTCAAGACGTCTAATTAGAGATGTCTAGTTGGAGATGTGAGACTAGAGTTTGGCAAAGAGTTTATAGCTGAATAAGTAGATTTGAGAATCATTACCAGAAAGATGATAATTGAATCCATCAGAGCTGATGAGCTCACCAATTGAAATAATGTAGAAGGAAAAGAGAAGAGGACTCAAGGACACCCATGGTTAGCAGATGTGACCTGGATGAAGATGTAGCAAAGGAGACTGAGATGAAGTCAGACAGATAGGACCAGGAGAACGTGGCAAGAGTCATCTCATTAAAATCTATTGAAAAGAGACTATGAAGAAGACTTTGATAGTGTAATGTGGAGAAGAGAGAATTTATAAGAAAATGCATGCAAAAGACAGAAGCTGGAGATGGGTCAGCTGTCAGTCAGATGAAGATTCCTTTTGGAATATGACCGGGAAAAGCAGTTTGGAGCCAAGCCAACTGCTGGACTTTTTCTGGTCTTTGGGCTTTCTGGCTGATGTGAAGGAAGAGGCTGGGTTTTTTCTCTGAGATTTGGGATAATTAAGCTGGAGGTAATCTGGCTGATTTGAAGGAAGAAGAAGGACAATAATCCTCATATCTCCCTCTAACTGGCTCTGTTTCATGCTAGTGATTGAATTACCATTTCTCTCTATATCCTCCAACATAAGATTCACTGTAGATAATAGGGAAAACCCCATCTCTCTTACCTTATCCTACATCTTTCCTGTTTTCCCCAATAAGCCCTTACTTGAGATAAAGAAGAGAAAAGAGTATTTCCTCCGAAACTTCACAGCTCATCCTGAGGGACTTAGAAGGAGGCTGAAGAAGAAAGGGGGAGGGGAATCAGAGGGGAGGAAGGGAGGCTGGAAGAGGAAGAAAGGGAGATATAGAGGGAGGAGGGTAAGCTAAGGAAGGTAATTGCCCGATCCATTACTTTTCCAGTATGCCATCAAATATACCCTCCAAATATCATCTATTACAGTCAAGAATTACAGATAGGCCAAGAGAGATGAGACTTGAGAAAAAGTTATTAGATTTGGCAATTAAAAGATCACTAGTAACTTTGGAAAAAGTAATTTTGATTCATGATGATGATAGAAGCCATGCTGTAGAGAATCAAGAAGAGAGTAAGAGGAGGGAAGTGGAGATCCCATTTTAGACCACCTTCTTAACAAAGCTATTTCATCAAGAGAGAGCCAGGTCTCATTGAGAGTCAGAAGTTGGAAGAAATAGGAAAGAGAAAAAAATTAAGATGGAAGCAAGTTTATTTTCTACAGAATAAGCATTTCAGAGGGCACAGTGGAATGAGAATATATTTTGTGAGTGTAACCCTTGTGCCAAAGTGGACTGAGGTGCTGAATCTGAATTACCTTGAAGGTCCTATTTCTATTGTTTTTCTTCTTACCCAGAAATCAGAATTTCAATAGATAATTTCTAGCTCTCCACTTGCTAGCATGCCAACTCCAAAGATAGAAGAAATTCCTGTTAAGGTTCATGCAAATGACAATAGTCCAAAGTCTCCCAACATCCAAAAGGGGAATTCTGCAATGGTACTAACAAACCTGGAGGATTATTTTATATAAAGGATTACTGTCTATTCTTTCATTACCTCACTAGAGAAATTATTTTCTTTGGACTGGTCTGTGGTTTCTGCAAAAACTACTGCTGTTTTTACATGGCTTGATCATCCTCCCTAACAGGCTAACCAGAATATGGACTGCTGGTCTTTTATTTTCTCTAGGCAATTTAATGCGTATAAAACTCTTTGTTTTTTATTTTTAATTAATTTATTTTTAAGATTAATTTTTATAAATTTTGAGTTCCAAATTTTCTCTCTCCTGCTTATCTCTTGCCCATCTATTGAGAAGACAAGCAATATTTTACCAATTATACATGGGAAGTCAAGAAAAATTTATTTTCATATTAGCTATGTTGCAAAAAAGCAAGAAAATTTTAAAAAGAGTGAAAATATCATGCTCTAATCTACATTCAGAATTCATCAGTTTTCTCTCTGGAAGTAGATGGGTCCTTTGGAATTGTTTTGAATCATTGTTTTCATCAGAGTATCTAAGTTTTCCACAGTTGATTACCATTATAATATTATTGCTACTCTGGACAGTGCTCTCTTGGTTCTGCTCACTTCACTTTATAGTAGTTCATATGTTTTCCCAGATTTTAGTGAAATTGTCCTGCTCATCATTTCTTATAGCACAGTAGTGTTCTTATGGACATCCCCTTAATTTCCAATTCTTTGCCATCATAAAAAGAGCTACTCTAAATATTTTTGCATGGACATGTCCTTTTCTCTTTTATCTCTTTGAACTTTGGATCTAGTAGTGGTATTGCTGGATCAATGGGTATGCACAGTTTTGTAACATTTTTTGGTAGAGTTCCAAATTGTTCTCCAGAACTCCAATAGTGCATTTGTGTGCCTATTTTACACTTCTCCTTTAGCTCTAATCATTTTCCTTTTTTTGTCATGTTAACCAATGATAGGTGTGAGATGGCACCTCAGAGTTGTTCTAATTGGCATTTCTCTAATCAATAGCAATTTATAGCATTTTTGTGTGGATTTTCATACTTTTGATTTCTTCTTCTGAAAACTACCTATTCATATCCTTTTCAACACTTGAATCACTTGCCTATATATTTGATAAATGAGGCTTTTATTTTTATTTTTTGCTTTTAAAAATCATTTTATTCCTCCCTTACCTGTAAAAACAGTTTCCAACATTTAAAAAAGAATTCTGAGTCTCAAATTATCTCCTTCCTTCTCTCCTCAGCCCCACTGAGATAGCAAGCAATCTTATATAGACTTTACATTTGCAATCATGTAAAGCATTTTTCCATTAGTTGAAGAAATAAGAATGAAAAGGAGAAATTATGAAAAAAAGAGTCAATGGTTTGGTAAAGGAAGAACAAAAATACTGGAAAAATTAATAATTTACAAAGCAGAATAAAATAATTGATAAAAGACACAAAAATTCACTGAAGAGAAAAATTCCTTAAAAAGCAGAATTAGACAGAAGAAAAAATATATAATAACATACATTGAAGGGAGGTCATTTTTATTATATTTGCTCAGCCTACTTATGAGCAGTGATTATGTCTCCAATTGTTTAGATCTGGCTTTATTTGTAGGGAAAATGGTTTTTAATTTTGTTTATCGAGTCCCTGGGTTTGTCTTGGGAAGTAGATTCCCAAGTATTTTAATATTGTCTGAAATTATTTTAAATGGAATTTCTCTTTTTGTCTCTTTCTGCTGAATTTTGTTGTTAATAGGTAGAAATGTTGAGAATTTATATGGGTTTCTTTTATATCTTGCAACTTTGATAAAGTTGTTGGTTTTTTAGTTGGTTCTCTAGGGTTCTCTAAGCACATCATTATGACATCTGCAAAGAGAGAGAGTTTTGTTTTCTCATTGCCCATTTTTATTGCTTCATTTTCTTTTTCTTATCTTATTGCTAAAGCTAGCATTTCCAATACAATATTGAATAATAGTAATGATAGTGGACATCTTTGCTTCACCTTTCTATAGCTTTTTGAAGACATTGTGGGTGTTCCTGAAAGGAAGGTTGAGTTTCCTGTCTCCTGATGTAGCCAGAGATTCCAGTCCCTTATTTCAATTAATTCTTTGTGGGCTCCACCATGGATTAGGTTTTCTGAGCCTTCACATAGAGACACAGTGGTCAGACTAGCTAATGTCCTAAGTGACAAAGGGAATATAGTGGCTTGGTCAGCGGTCTAGGCTTGTGAGGGGAGGAGGTAAGGAGGTAAGGAGGGAACCATTATCCTCCAAATACCTCTTGCCTCCTGGTGCCACTTTGCTTTAGCCAAGCTCAGGACTTGGCTCATTAGTTCCATCTACTGGTTTATTTGATGCCATTACCTCTATTATTTCCTGGGTTCCTCTTTCCCAGATGACATCATAGATTTAGAGCTGAAGGATCTAAAGGTTGATGGATTTTAATCACCTATTTTAAAGATAATGAAGCTGAGCCCTTGAGACTGAGTGATGTCTCCAAAGCTTCAGATATGGCATGGAACAAAACTAGGGTTTTATCCCAGGCCTTCTCACTTCAAAATCAATGCTTTGTTCATTAGAGTGAGCAAGACATTCTCTTTCTCCTGATCCCTGAAACACATATTTTAAAAGGGGATCACGAATCTATGCAAGTCATCATGGGAAAACATGGAAAAGCTGTAGTTCTGGAGTCAGAGGAGCTGGATTCCAATCTTGTCTCTCATGAATGATTGAGTATGACCTTGAGAAATTGCTTATTCTCCCTGGGCTTCAGTTCCTTCCTCTGTAAAATGAGAAGATTGAAGTAGAAATCTATTACAACAGTGGGGAGAGCGTAATAACAGAAAAGGTCTTTTTGGATTAATCCTAATGCTACATATGCACTGCAGGAAACTTAGCCACTTTTTATTAGTTCCTTCTTTCCTCTTGATTAATTTCCTTCTTCAGGTCTTGTCATTGATGTGAACTCAGTTTTAGTTCGTATCCTGAGGATCTGGCTGGCAAAGTTGTATGTCTCTGTTTGCCAGGGTCTGCTTTCCTCACTTTCAGCTACAGAAGTGGGAGCCAGTGACCCCCCACCCCTAGAGAAGCAACCCTGGTGCACACATTACATGAACTTTTTTTTTTATCATAGATGATTACATTGGGCTCCTTGAGATGTTTTACTTTTCACTCTGGTTCCTAGATGAGAAAGACTCTTTCTTGACTAATTTTCAGTCTGAGTCCCTTTGGGCTTCTCCTTGAAATTCACCCAATGGAGGTTATGGGTCTAATTTCTCCCCTACTTCACTCTCTGGCTACTCTAAGCTATAGTGGACTATATATCCTCAAGTTAGTCACATCAGGGTCTTTACATACAAATAAACACACACAACCTCTCTCTTCCTAGAGGGCATCATTCTGTCTTATTCACTACTATATTACCTATTAGGCTCACTATTGTACTTTGAACATTATAGATGCTTGATGAATAATCATTGAATCAATTTTCCCTTTCCTTCCCCCAACCCATATTGATTGACAGACTACTCAATAAATATTCCTTAAATATCCGCTATCCGTACTGTACTATATAAGGCAGAGTACTTATGAAGTGGTGAATTTCTGATAAATACTATTCAAATAGCAGCTGACTGATTACCAGGGGATGATACAGAGTATAGCCATCTTTGGATTGATCATTAGCCCATATTCTGAGTACTAATCTGAGCTCTCCCTATAGCTCTTCTAAACTTTAACCTTTCTTTCCCACAGTATACGTCTTCTTGGAGTCAGTGTCATTGGCTAGATTCTCTGGTTAACTCAGATTTTACTAGGAAAACATTGGCCCTAAAATCATACGATCATTGAATGTTAGAATTGAAGGAGAACTTACAGATGATTTAATCTGAGAAACTGAGACCCAAAGAGAAAAAGACTTGTGCAAGGTCATACAGCTAGTCACTGAGAGACTCCAGACCTTCTTCCTTGAGGTCAGAGTTCTTTTTGCTATCTTAATTGACTTAATTCAATTAAGGAAGGTATTAGAGTTCAATAGAATTAATAAGGAATGATTTTCTTACAAATCCTACCTTCTGCAAGAAGAACTTCCTGGTCTTTCCTTCTGCTTCCCATCTGTGGTTACCATCCATCTCATATATATGTGTGTGTGTGTGTGTGTGTGTGTTTATATATATATGTGTGTGTGTTTATATATATATATATATATAAACACACATGCCTATATGCTTATATACACATATGTGTCTATATGTATACATATAAATGTATAGTATATACCTAGTTGTTTATGTGTTGTCTCCATTAAAATGTGAGCATTTTTAGGTCAGAATTTATTTTCTGTCTTTCTTTGTATCTCCCAGGTTTAGTAAAGTTCCCGTTATATAACAAGTATTTAATAAATACTGGCTGAGAGCTGAGCCTGGAGTCATAAAAACTTGAATTCAAATCAAAGCCTCAGATAATTTACTAGCTATGTGATCCTGGGGCCAAGGAAACATTGTTTGCCTCAGTTTCCTCAACTGTAAAATAAGGATAATAAAAGTACCTTTCATGGTGGTTATGAGGATCAAATGAAAATAAAATGAGACATTTGTAAAACACAGCAGTGTCTGGCATGTAGTAGGTGCTATATAAATGCATATTCCCTTACTTTTTCCTTTCTTCCCTCCTTTCCTTGTTGACTGACAGATTACTCAATAAATATTGAATGAATGATTGCTATATGTACTATACCATATAAGGCATGATACTTTTGAGTAATGAGTTCTGACCACTATTAACTATTCAAATAGCAACTGATCTTTGCGTTGTTCACTAAAGTAGATGATTCTTAAGGTCAGTTTTTAGGTTCTTTTTAGATTATTTAGATGTAGGATTCTTTCTTGTTATTTTTAGATTCTTTAGATTAGGCCAGTTTTAGATTCTAATTTCCTTAAATACCCTGAGAGGGAGAGGAAAATACTTGTGCCATTGGGGAATGAGGAGAATTGGAAAAGATTTGCCAGTCTATGAGAATTGCCAAATGGCCTACCATTCTGAGAATTTGCTTATTTTCATTAGTAAAGTCTTTCTGGCTTAGTTAAAAGATTAGTAGGCATGATCCAATATATCACAGGTAATTGGAATATGATGAAATGGTTGCCAACTTGGGTTGAGTTCTAGTCCCTGAGGCTTACTACTTGTGTGATAGTAGGAAATCACTTCCCTTGGCCTCAGTTTCCTCATTTGTAGAATGGGGTGGTTGGACAGTATGATCCTTATGATTTCTGCTGCCTCCTGGAGGGAAATTGAGCTGCCGAGTGAGTTAATATTTGTCAGGTCATTGAGGATGTTTTGGAGAAAGCAGTCATATAAAGTATCATTACACTAATCTGCACTGAGACTCCTTTAAAAGCACCAGACACATCCATCTGCCATTAATAACTCTCCTCCTGATGAACATTAGCCTGTAGTGCTTTGTATTCAGCTATGAGCTCTTCCTCATAACAAGAAGGGAAGAGTGAAAAATAAAGAGAGAAAGAATAGAGGAAGGAAGGCAGGAAGGAAAGGAAGGAAAAATAAGAAAGAAATAGAAAGGAAGGAAGGAAAGAAGGAAGGAAGGAAGGAAGGAAGAAAGGAAGGAAGGAAGGAAAAGAAGGAAGGAAGGAAGGAAGGAAGGAAGGAAGGAAGGAAGGAAGGAAGGAAGCGGAACATAGACAAGAGAGGATTTACAGAAAAAAACAATAGGCAGGGTCTGAGTGAATTGATTTAAGGGTAAGATTAAAGCCTTAAATACACGTAATGAGACAAAATGGTAAAAGAAAAGGAATGCAAATGATTACCAATCAGTTGAAAGCATATTGCAGGGGCTCTCTTGCAGTCTCCTCTTGGGATGATCTGCTTGTCCCAATTTCTGTCTCTCATTTCTGGTGTGGCACAATTTGAAAGCAATTATAATAATGAGGACAATAATAAATGAGGAATTGGAAGTTGTGTATGTGTAGGGGAGGGCAGGGAGAAGAGTGAGACCCAGTCAGGGATTAGGTTGATTTGGGTATATTAGACTTGAAGGCACCATAATGAAAATGGTCACAGAATGAAAAACTAGATCCTGTCCTTTGGTGTGGGAGAGAGATGGTATTCTAGGCCCTTCTGTTAGTTTGATGTCAACATTCAATCCAGGTATGTCTTACTTTAAGAAGACCCAATATTGGTAAATTAGTACAGATGAATCAGCTCTCCTTGTTCATTTTACAGAAGGAATTTCTTGAGTGCATTTCAATACATGATTGGTTTTGCAAAAAATTAATAAACATAATACTTGCATAAAGTGATTTTTACTGTATCATTTTGCCAACAGATTTAAAACAAAGTTGCTTAATTTTCTTTTAAGAGACCGTATGACATTTTTCTTTAGAGATTTTGCTTTCTTTGTCCTTCTGCAGGTCATTGCAATTTTTATCTTGACATAGGAGGAGGCAAGGATAATCAAGCTGTTTAGTACAGTAGAAACTCTTGGATTTAGAGTCAGAAGGAGTGGATTAAAATCTTGGATTTGCCCACTTATTCCCTTTGTAACCTTGAGGTAAGCCCCTTAGCTGCTCTTTAAATGTAAGCTGAGGTTGCCAGAGGAGATGACTTTGAAGGTCGCTTCCAAATCTAAATCTGTATTCCTATGATGATGATAGTGGAGGTGATGGTGATAAGAGTTTATGCATAAGTAGTATTTTACAGTTCATAGAGCAGTTTACATAAGTTATTTCATTTGATTATCACAACAACCCTGAGATTTAGGTAACAGAAAATAAGCTTCTGATATTGGAGGCCTAGTATTTCTCTCCTGGCCTGTCCTAGTCTTTCCCTTTTGAAATTCAAAGCCAGATGGATGTCCTTTTGTGGGGAGAAAGGGCTGCCAGGGACCTAGCATTCGTCTCTGCTTTGTACCTCCTTGACCTCTCTGCTGTTCTAATTAAACTTCAGATGGTCAATAAGGCCGGCTGTAAGAGAAAAGAGACAGACAGAGATTGCAACTTGATTCTCCTTTATCCTGGAAGAATCCTATCCTTGTAAACTTCAACTTAACTCTCAACCCACTGTACACACATCAAAGATAAACAAAGAAAGACCAGAGAAAGGAATCCAGGAGGAATGTGGTTTTTCTGCTACCCTTTAAGGGTCAGGGGATCCTGGGATGTGTTAGTCACTAACAACTGGTTCTCTATCTCAGAAGGAGCAAAGGATATACTTTTAAGTTGAATTTGCATCATTGGCATTTTCTCCATCACTTTCTTAATCAACGGAACAATAAATCAAGCCCCAGTCTTTAGCATTTGCCAATTTCCAAAGTGTAGATGCTGCTACTGAACATTTAGCAATCAGCTCAAGCTTATTCGAGTTGGCGGTAGCACACTTCTGGATGTACCCATCATGTAATGCAAAGGAAACTGAGTTCTGTTTCTGTCCCATGGAAAGGGAAAGCGATCAGGACTTCAGTAGCTTCCCTGCTCAGTTAAACAAAGAGACTGCTTGAAGGCTTGGAGTTCTTTAGAAAGGCTGAAAAACCCTGTGTCCTACGATGGAGGAGTTTGAACTTCAGCTAGCCATTAATCCCCCAGGAGTTTGCCCAGGATGAATCAGCACCAGATCTTGAATCTTGACCTGCACATCTGGTCCAGGCTTCCCACTTCCTTCCCCCATGCCTGTTTGATTCAGAGAATTTTATAAAAACCCACTCGGTTTTTCTGGTTTTGAACCTCATCCACCTGGAAGCCCACTGACCTTGACCTGCCTCCATCCTTTCCAGTTGCCCTTTATTAATGTGAGCATTGCCCCTCGATAAAGATGAGTTGCAATAGCTGATTTTCATGCCCATTTCATACTGTGTTCTGTATTGTGGTTTTCTGCCTTTCTCCTGTACTACTGCACTGGGGAATCCAGGACCTGAACTGTTATTATGTTTGAACACAGAGGCTTTAGAAGATCAAAGTAGATTTGGGAAATGAACAGCTCATGAACTCATTGGTGTCTGAGAATGGGATTTTCCTTTCTGGACTATATCTTAAAACATAAGAATGAATACTGGATTTTTGGTCAGTAATGGAGTAGGAGTAGTGAAGGTTGATAAAATGATTTTCCTAGAGTATTGTGAATAGAATTGAGGCATTTAAATTGAAAATGGTTTGGGGTGGGAGGTTGGGGAAGAAAGCCATCAAGATGTCTGCTAATCCCAGTGTTATAGTGAATAGTATGAATGAAATAAGACGAAATAGCAATAGAAAGCACCAGAAATTCATGAGCCAATATCAAGAAAAAAGGCAGAACCTGCCCCTCACTGATATCTAGATATCTACACTATCAGATATCTACACTAATCTATGAAGTTTGGGTAATAAGTAATCAGAATTAGAAATCTTGGCCCCAGAACATACATTTTATCATGTAGATATCACTGACATTTGGTGGGATGGAACTTCTACCTTCAATGTATTCCTTATTAAATCAACAGAATAAATAAATGGAAGTTAAGAATTACATGTTAAGAAGAAAAACCTCCTAATTTACATAGAGTAGATATATCAGACAGTGGTTCAGGTCCAGTTCACTGACTGCCCACTTCCTAAGGGTACCCAAAACAACCTAAAATTTAATTGGGAAATACTTAACAAAATAAATAAAAATACCAAACAGCTTAGATAATGTGTTGTTCTGAAATCAACATGTGACAGCAGGATCCCAGTAGTTTAGTAGCCCTTCTTTCTATTTGTGTTTGATACCCTTGATGCAGATAGTAATATCATCTTTCCAAGGACCTGAGAACTATAACCTCAGAGTTATCTTTGACTCTCACCTATACCTCAAATTTTGGAATTATCAAGTCTTTTTGATTCTAAATGCCACATCTCTCATCTATCTTCTTCCCACTTAAAGAGTTATCACACTACATGAACTACATGTCTTTATCATGCCTTCCTGTAATAGTGTGCAATATCCTCCAACTTGATGCCTTTGACTCTCGTCTTTCTTTTTTCTAATCCAACTTTTGATTACTTATTAAGTGGATATTTTTAATACATTAATATGGTCAGGTAATTCAACTGCTCAAGAGGCCCTAGTGACTTCCTATTGCCTTTGGTATGAAAACTCTTTAGAGTCCTTCACAATCTAAATCCAACCTTCCTTTTCAAGTTTACTTTACCTTATTCTTTTCATGCATTCTGTGT
Organism: Monodelphis domestica; assembly: GCF_027887165.1. Lineage (NCBI taxonomy): Eukaryota > Metazoa > Chordata > Mammalia > Didelphimorphia > Didelphidae > Monodelphis > Monodelphis domestica. The sequence goes on along the minus strand of NC_077228.1, from coordinate 131,887,964 downwards.
TCCAGCCAAACTGATGTTTTTCTGTCCCCTATATATATAGTATTCCATTTCCAATTTTTGCCCCTTTGTACAACTGGTCTTTTGGGTCTCGAATATTCTCACTCCTCTCTTCTGATCTAGGGAATCTCTAGAAGCTTTCAGTTTTTATATACATTCTTTGACTCTTCTATTAGAACATAAATTGTTTGTACATAGAAATAGTTTCACTCTTTATCTTTGTTTTTCCAGAGTCTAGCATCATGCCTGGTACATTGCAGGCACTTAATAAGTGTTTATTGATTGAAAAGGAAAGTAAAATTCAGAAATGCTAAGTAATCTGATTAAGCAGAGAGTTGCTATAGCTGGAAATGAGAACTTATTACTCCCAGTCTAGCCCTAGTTTAAGGACTGAAAAAGGAACAGTTTTAGACTAATATTTGGTCTCTCTTGTTGATTGAATGTTTGAAATACCCTATCCTTATTTTCCCTACTTTCTAGCTTCTCACAAAATCACTTTGTATTAATTTTGTGTATTTTATGTGTTTACTTGTATGCATGCAGAATGCAAGCTACTAGAAGGTAGGGTATATTTAATTCTTGTCTCTGTCCTCAGTGCCTGCATAGTGCACAATACATAGAAGCCAATAAATGATGAATGAGAGAATGAAATGAATTTTTTCATGTAACATCACCAGAGGAAGAAATTGAAGGGTCAAGTCAACATGATTCAGATTACCTGGCCAGAAGTAGAAATAAATGAGAGAGAAACAGATCATAATTACCAAGAAATATGATTTACCCCGTGCTTAAGAACTTGAAATATTTGCACATCTGCTGAAGCTCTCCTTTTCTCTTTCTGCCAAAAAGCAAAGTATCTGATAAATTTGTGACTTGTTGATGGAAATTTCATTTTTCAAAAGTGTAGAAAGCAGGTGGGGGGACTGGGTTCTGATCTATGAAGTGCAGCTAATTTCTGAAAGGGAAATGATGGAAACTTTGTATGAAAGTGACCACAGTATCAATACTGAAAAGTAAGAAAAGTTAAGCACAATATTAGACATGCCCTAATTTTTAGGAAAATGGATTGTGTTGTAATGATTAGCTCTTTGCCACAAACCAGGAGAGGAAATCCTACAAACCAGGAAATTCTTCAAAGCAGAAAGATTCCAGAACATTGGGGGAGTGACAGGCTGTTGCTTTCCCCTAACAGTCAGAAGAGCCAGGAGGATTTTTCTGTCAGGTTATTCTGGGGTAGACCTAGAGAGTCAGATATTCCCTCTTCTGTGGCTTTTCTTGAGATTCTGCCTTTCCCTGCTGCTGCTGAAGAGTGATTTTCAACAGAGCTGCTGCTAGTGATTTTCTACTGGGACTTCTCCAGACTCATCAGCAAGAGGACATCAGTTGTGAGACTCCATTGGCCTTGTTCCTATTCATACAAGCCCTTCTTTAATCTTAAGTAGTAATTAAAGAATTAATTAGAATACTATAGAAAGTTGTCAGTGGGTTAGTACACTGACTTTTGGGGTTTAAGATTAGATCTTCCAATTCCCTTCTTTTCCTTAGCTTAATAAATAGTATAAGTTATTTATTTAAGAGTCTATTATTCTACTCATCTATTTCCATTGAAGAACAAGATTAGAAGAGATTGAAAACATTATACAGAACTTGGATTTTAAGAAATCATATGTAGAATGTTGATAAGAAGTATGGGAAATCCTTAAGAATGAAATTCTTAAGTTTCCAATGAGGAAAAAAAGTTATACTAACTTTAAAAAGGCTGATATTGATGCAAAGGGAACTTATAAACTATCTTAGTAATTCATAAGATCCAGAAAGGAAGCATATTGTAGTGGATGCAGAGCTGGCCTCAAAGCCAGGAATACTTCAATTAAAATCCACCTCTGAATTTAGCAAAGGAGCTGAGGAAAAGGTTCAAGTCAGTTGCCTATTTCTTTGGTAAGTAGAAGAGGAAGTCATCCACTGGGAATGCATTTTAGTAGCGTAAGATGCTGTCAAGAAAAGAAATTTGGGGTATACATCTATTTAGGTGAGAGAATGAAGGATTATAAATTTAGAGGGATCCTTTTCACAGGAGGAGATACAAGAGGATTTTGAATAGTTGCTTTGGGGAATGAGCTAAGGAACTGAAAAGAGGACATTAGTAGCAAAATAACTTGGATCATACATCATAAATTTACATTGTTGAAAACATCTGAATTTTGTGACTTTATTGATGCTTAGCAGCCTTAGATGAGGAGTAGAAAATGGGGTTCCCTCAGGGTTGAAAATCCGTATGTCAAAGAAAAGAGACAGTCTGGAAGCAAGGAATTTTAATTAGTACAGAGGTTAGCAGAACCTAAAGTGATAAAACATGGAGTCAAGCTTGGGTATCAAATGAAGCAAAACCAAAATGGAATAATAGATGGACTAGAACAGCAATGGATCAGAGAAATAAAGCTTACCATAACACAAAAAAGGAGGTAAAGTGTGAGAGATATATAGAAAAGAGGTTGTGATTATATAATTATTTCAATTAATGAAAATTTATTAAAGTTTTACTATATACTCACACTGTATAAGGGATTATAGGGGCATAAAATCATTAATTATGAATTTGAAGTGATCTCCAGGGACCATCTGCTCTATCTTTTCTCTGAGATAAATGAATTTCCCCCAATACAACATCCTTGATGAATATTCAACTAGTCTTTCCTTAAATATCTTTAGTCACAAGGAATTCACTACATGAGGAAACTAATGTCAATGTCATTTTTTCAGTTTTAATTGATATAAAGTTATTCCTTACAATGAGCCAAAATCTGTCTCATAATTTGCATTTTAGTTCTGTTCTCTCATGGTGGAAGATTCCTAGTTCAGTACTTTGAATCTCTGCCCTCCAGGAATTTGTAATCTAATTGGGGGAAAAGAAGACTCATATACCTGAAATAGCATTGAACAATATGAGAAAAGTTTCAAGTATTGAATTGCATGATGTGAATTCAGAAGAAAAGGAGTTCCAGAGACTCTCTAAGGAGGAGGAGGACTTGAGCTGGTTCTTGAAACATGTGGGGATTTAGAGTGGAGGAGAGGAAAGAGAAGAATATTTCAAGTGAAACAATGGTATGAATGAAGATAGGGAGGGAATAGTGAGCATGGTATATTTGTAGGACAATAAGGTCTTTCTAGAACAGAGCCTATATTAAGGAATGGTATGAAAATCATATATGAACCCATTCTAGTCTTTCTGTCTTAAAGGTCCAGGAATGTCTCCTTTTTGTTATATTAAAATTTATTATTTTTAAAATTTCAGATTTTAAATAATATTTATAAATAATATAATTTGTAATAATTTTTTTACATCAACAGTGATGAATTCATTGTGCATGTTGTTTTACAAGTTCTGCTTACTTCATTCCTCTCCTTTCTAAGGTTAACTCCTTACCCTGTGACATCAATTCTACAATATCCTACTTCTCACAGGGACCTTCAGCCATCTTTCTCTTGTGATTTTCATTTCCCTCTCCACTAACTCTTTTCCCATTTCCTTGACCATGTTCAGATATTACCAGTCCTAAAGCCAATTCCTTTTTGCCCTGTTACCCACTCAAACTATCATTCAAATCTCTCTTTTCAATTCCATCACCAAAGTTCTGGAAAAAGTAAGAGGCTCACTACTTTCGTTTCTTGACCACACAGCAATTAATCTCTTGAAATCTGGTCTCAACCTCAACTGTACCACTCAAAATGATCTCTTCAAGGTCCCTAGTTAATTCCTAATTGCCAGTGCCAATGACTTTTTCTCATTCCTCACCCTTCTCCATCTCTCTAGAGTATTCAATATTATTGATCTTGCTTCTCTTCTTTCTGAGACACTGCACTTTCTGTCTATCCTCTGTAATCTTTTCCCTTTTCTTCTTTCTCTTTTTCATTGATGTCATGATTTCAGTCTTGTACAACTCTTCCTTACCCTTAACTCTGCTTGCATTAGTTTCCTCATCTGTAAAATGAGCTGGAGAAGGGAATAGCAAACCACTTCAGTATCTTTGCTAAGAAAATCCTGCATGGGGTCATGAAGATTTGTATAGCAACCACCACCACCATCACAAATGTTCAGCAGCAGTACATGGAACATAGCAAAGAAACATATATACTGGGAGTTATAGGGGTAACTGGAATGAATGGAACATGTTGTCATTAGTTTGGGAAGGCTTCATGGGAGAGACAGTTCTTAGCATGTATTATTCTTACTTTAGCTATAATCAATGCAGCCCATTGACTAAAAACACCATCTCTCATTGTGTGTTTCTCATTAATGTCATGATTTTGTTTCTGAGGAAGGAAAATGGGAAGAATATGGAGCTGGCAAGGGATCTGATTTGTTGCTAACAGTTCAAATATTTTCAGATGTTTCTTGGGTGAAGAGAATGTTCCATTATGTCATGGGATTGCTACTCCCCGAGACTCACTTTAAGGACTTGTTAAAATAGTTACTTCATGAAGTGACACATATTAGCTGTAGGGCTTTGCTCTTACCCCAGACTTAAGCTACACATATTTTTCTTATTGACAGCCCCACAGATCTTATGCTACATTGATCTGATGTGTTCTTTTCAATGGGTGATGGGGTCTTGATCTTAAACATAGGGGTTTTGCCCAAGCCCCTGGAATATGTTAGATGAGTTTAGTCCTGGGATTGCACAAACTGCATTGACTAAGGTCTTATTGTTTTCTATCTCTCCAGGATATAGAGATTTTGTAGAATCATGAAATTATAGAACTAGAATGGTCTTTGGGTTGGCAAATTTCAGCCCAAAGGCCAAATCTGAGCATCCATATGTTTCTGTGTGGTCTAGGAGCTGACAATGGTTTTTTACATTTTAAAATAAAATTAAACCTTATTTTAAAATGTAAATAGCTTTCTTATCTTTCTGGCCACACAAAAATACAGCCCAGACTTATCTGGCCCCAGCATCTGTAGAGCCCCGGCCCTAGTTCAACCCTTTAATTTTATAAATGAAGAAACTAAGGATTTTGAGAGATGAAGGGAAATGAACTCTTGAAGGTTCTCCTCATTATTGGTATATGATCAAAACTGATTTTTCTAATGCCAGATTCCAATCCTCTTTGAGTATAAACAATGACGTGTAGCACAAGAGCATAAAGGAAGTTAGGCAGTGGGCCTGATGAGAATCAGGCATGAGCCCAAAGGAAATTCAACATCTCCTGTTAATCTTTTCTATCCCCTTGCTTGGCTTTTCCAGGGACATCTGTGCCTAGCTCAGAATCCTGGGTGAATCTGCTGAGAGCAGATGTTTGTTTTATACTAGTCTAGTGAAATGGTAAGCCTGCAAAGTGAGAGAGTTTGGTTTGGAGGAAGAAGAAATTGGACAGAGATGATGCAAAGGTTGAAGCCTAATATGTTGGCACTCTTTGGTTTAGAAAAATAATCTACATAGCTAGTTAAAATGTTATCCTCCTAATTCCATGTGAACTAGAAAGACCTCCAGTAACTGATGCAGAGTGAAAGGAGCAGAACTAGGAGAACATTGTACACAGAGACAGATACACTGTGGCACAATAGAATATAATGGACTTCTCTACTAGCAGCAATGCAATGATCCAGGACAATTTATGAGAAAGAACACTATCCACATCCAGAGAAAGAACTGTGGGAATGGAAACACAGAAGGAAAACAACTGCTTGATCACATGGGTCCATGGGGATATGACTGGGGATGTAGATTCTAAACAATCACCCTAATGCAAATATCAATAATATAGAAATAGGTCTGTATCAATGACACATGTAAAACCCAATGGAATTGCTCATTGTCTATGGGAGGGGGCTGAGAAGAGGGAAGGGAAAGAACATGAATCATGTAACAATGGAAAAATATTCTAAATTACTAAATTAAATAAACTTTAAAAATGTTATCTTCCTCCCAGGATAAATAAATCATGTACATGGATAAAAACAGACTTGTCATTTGCCAATAAAAATTTCCATTTATTTTCTCAGCATCTCCTTCTTGTCCTTCTTCCACCCTCCAAGAGGTAATGTGAGATCATGGATAGATACTGGACTAGGAATCAACAATGTTTGAGTTTAAATCTCACCTCAGACACTAGCTGTGTGGCCTTGGGTAAGTCATTCCATGTCTTTGCATCTCAGCTTTCTCAAGGCAAGTCAAGAAACATTTAAGTACCTACTATGTGCCAAGTATTATGTTAAGTGCCAGGGATACTAATCCCTGCCCTCAAAGAATTCACAGGCTAATGAGAAAGACAACATACAAACAGCTATGTACAAACAAGATAGCTATAGGATAAATTAGGGATAGTATCAGAGTTAAATTGGGAATTCAGAGAAAAATTGGGGAAATTTTAACAGCATTAAGGGGATTAGGGAGTATGGAGGGAAGGCAATAAGCATCTATATAACATCTACTATGTGCCATGAGCTTTACAAAGGTCTCATTTGATCCTTATAACAACCCTGTAAGGTAGGTGCTGATTATTATCCCCGTTTTACAGTTGAGGAAACAGAGGCGAACAGAGGTTAAAGAGAATTGCAAGTCTTCTTGCAGAAACTTGAGTTTCAAATGAGATGTGAAGGAAGCCAGGGAAGTTAGGAGTTGTATATAAAGAAGGAGATATTCCAGGCATGGAGGACAGTCAGAGAAAACTGTGGGAGGAGAGAGCTGGAGTATCATGCAAGAAGTAGTAAGGGAACCAGTGTCATTGGATTGTAGAGTACCTGTCTGCAGATTGTAGATGTATAGTAGATTGTAGTATATGAGGTAAAAAGTGTGGTGAGGTAGGAAGGGCCAGTTTATAAGGGCTTTAAAAACCAATATAACACAAAGCACTACATTTTGCCACCTGTGCTGTTACACTCATTGAGTAAGATACCATCATTTTTATGATTTACATATGACCATTCAGTTAAATAAAATTTTATTGAACACACATTATCTATCTATCTATCTATCTATCTATCTATCTATCTATCTATCTATCTATCTATCTATGTATCTGTGTATCTATCTGTCTGTCTATCTACATGTGTGTTCAATAAATATAGATTTGATTCTTGTGGTAAAAGGCAACAGTAAACTGGAGTTTACCGACTGGGGGCTAAAGATGGGAAAGATCTGCTTTTTTATTTTTACTTCTAAGTTATCTTTCAGCTATTTGTCTGTGATCCTTCATCTTCTTCCCCTATTAGCTCAGAGCAGAGCCATTCCCTGCGCTCTTTCTTCATCTAGCCTCCTTGGAGTTTTTGTAACTCCTTCTCTGACTACTTGGAAGCAAGGCAGAGTGTAAAGTATTCTAGATTTGGAAGCAGAGCTTATAGATTTTAGACTGTTTACTCTACTGTTTTACTACTATGATTGTCTGATTTCTCCTCTCTGGGTTTATGTTGTCATTGCTAAAATGAAGGGATTAGAGTCTAGGGCTCTAAAGTTCCTTCTAGTTTTAATTTCATGGTTCCTTGAAAGTGATGTGTAGACCTTTATTTTTCTCCCAAAATGTCCCATCTTAAAACTCCTAGGAAAAATAGGTACTCTTCTACCTAATAAACAAAAATAACCTTACTTTTTATCCATTCTGACTCATTTGGGGAATGATGAAAGAATGACTCTTGAAATAATATATAATTTGGCACTCTCCTTCCATATACTCAACCTACTTTACTTTTTTACCTTATCTTGTAACTAAATTACTAGATGACTTTTAAGGTACTTACAATTGCTAAATCTTATGAAAGGCTACTTTATCTATGCTCTATATCTTCTACAGCACTTAATACTGTGCTTTGTACATAATGGATGCTTAATAAATAGTTATTGAATGAATGAACTTCATGATTTACCCAATGGAAAGCAAGTTCTTTGACTGTTGGTACTATTTAGTTTTTCTTTGTATTTTGAGCACCCAGTAAGTACTTAATACATGTTTGTTGAATCAATTTACCAAGACAGCCTTGCACAGACATGAAAACATGAAGTTCTGGGAGCCATCAGGCCACGACACCTTGACAAAGTCACTCGTGGTAGCTAGGGAGGCCACAGAATGGCCCTTGGCAATATGTGACTGCCCACTCAAACCCCCTTGCATGACCTCTCTCATTAACATACCTTACCTATGGTATTGACATGATTACTATTCCCCCTAGTCTCAGAAGGAATAATGCAAGAGCAAAATACCTGTACCCTAATTCTCTAAAACATCACCAAAAGATCAGACCCTCAAACCCAATCCCAAAAGACTACCATGGATTAACTTTTACTTAGGTACACAATTCCCAGTAAAACTATAGCTACAAGCCAAGCCCAGAACTTTCCCAGCCTGATGCAATGAAGAATATGGGCAAAGTCTCCCCTAACATGCATCATGAGATTTCTCTTGACAAATTAGATTGTGGGTGTCTTGAAGGCAGGTACCATATTTTGCTTTTCTTTGTATTCCCCAGTGATTGGTACATAGTAGGTGCTTAAAAAGTTTATTAGCTAGAAGACTGATGAATTACTCTATTTTGGATTATGGAGTAATTGTATTCACTTCATATTCATTCTATGTTTTTCACTGGGTGAGCTAGAGGATGGACTAAGGTGGTATGAGAAAGACTGTGGTGGAGGTGCCTGGGGACACCTTCCAGAGTAGATTCCCTTTGAGGAATGTGTGTTACTGCATCACCTAGTATATTATCATCCCTGATAATAATTGAGCTAATAAAATGTGGAACCTTGAGAGTCAGAAAATTCTTTATCTGGAGCCATTCTGTCTGGTTCAATGGAGAGAATCTGAGAGTTTGAGTCAGTGAATGAGATTTGAAACCCAGCTCTGTTCCTTACAGCTTTGTGATCTTGAGCAAGTCAGTTAAGAACAAGGCTTTATATACCTCAGTTTCCTTAACTTCGATGCCTGGAATTGATTCCTAGCTTCCTTGAAATCTTGGCTAAACATTCTACCTTCTGCATGAAGCCCTTTTCAGTCTTAAAAAAATTTTAATACCATTCTTCTAAGATTCCCTCTATTCTGCATATTTCTTATTTACACATATAGTTGTTTCTTTGTTGTCTGTCCCTATTAGACTGAGATCATTGACAGCAGGAACATTTTTGGGGGTCTTTCTTTGTATCTGTAGTAATTAGCTCAATGTCTGGTACATAGTAGGTATTTAATGAATGTAGTTTTTAGTTGACTTGACAAATGAAAGGATTAAATGAAACCTCTATGGTTCCTTTCTGTTCCAAATCTCTGATTCTTGGATCTCAATATATGTATAAACCCAAAAGATGCAAACTGATTCCATAAGTGTTGCAGGAATAGAAGAAGATTAAGAGAGTATTCCGAGCAACCATTTCTGTAAAGTGCTGAGCTCAGTTTGGGTGTTCAATCAACATTTGTGGTGATGATGAATAAAACCCAGGGCCTGATAAGACCAATAACTGGAGGTCTATGTTCTGCTGGCTAATTGATCTTTTGAAATCCAGGGAAGATGTTTCTTCCATTTGTAGGCCTGCCCCAGAATCTGTTGACTTCTGTAAAGAAGGAAACACATCTCACTCCTGCATGTCACATTGGAGGAGCCTTTTGAGCCAAATTAGCCAGAAGAGCATATGCCTATGAGCTTGTTCTCATCTGCTGATTCAAACTATTGATTGAATCTTTGTCCACCTTTTTGACAGTTTATACACTAGTCTTTAAGTTCCAGAGATTTATTTAGATCTCATGTCCAGGAACTAACCACTGACTGATACATCTCTTTTTGTAAAATCCTTACAACTTGAGTGTTTCTAGATTATATTGGTATTTGGGGGATGATTAGAATTTTTACTTCAGTATCTGAAGATCTTATGTTATACTACAGACGAAAGTGAATTGATCTCAGTCTAGTAGTGTTGGAAAAATCTTCTTTGGGTCCATAGCATGACATGATGAGGTCAAGAGGAGATGAAGGAAGAGGAGGAGAAGGAGGAATAAGAAAAGGAGGAAAAGAGAGAGGGGGAGGAGGAAGACAGAGAGAAAAATGGTGGACATGGAATCATGAAGACCAGAGTTTAGATTCTGCCTTAGCTACTTACTGCCTGGGTGAGTTTGGTAAGTCACTTAATCTTTTGGACTTTAGTTTCCTCATCTGTAAAATAAGGGGGTTGGATCAGATAATCTTTGAGTCTCTTCTAGCTCTACTTGTCTGATACTATGATTAGGAGGAAGCTTGGTAGCATAGTATCTGGAAAGCTGGGTTTGGAGTCAGAAAGACCTGAGTTCAAATCCATCTTCAAATACTTACTAGTTATAATACCTTCAGCAAATTACTTCTGCTTTCCTCAGATTCTTCATTGGCAAAATGGGGATAAAAAAACCCAACATATAACTCCAAAAATTGTTGTGAGACTTCTCCTGCTCTCAAAATGTCAATCTATGGACCCAAAGAAGACTTCCCCCCATTACTAGACTGTGATCAACTCACTTTGAATATTTATAAAGCTCTTAGTTTAGTGGCAGACACATTAATAGGTCTTTAAAAATGCTAGCTATTATTATTTTTATTATTATTATAAGTATATCTTCTGAAATGGCCATTAACTATATAACTATACATTCAGAAAAATAATATGATGGGACAAAATTTGCCAGTGTCATTGTTTGCAACTTTAATTCATTGTCATGGAATTTCCTTCCTCTTCTCTCCCCCCCTCCCCCCTCTGTCTTCTACCTAGTTTGGTCTTTAGAGGTTTCTTATGGGGCTCTGCTAGAATATTATTTTAGGACCTAGAAAAGTCATATAACTTTTGATTACTTGAATAAAAAAATGCATAGAATATAGATCTGGTGGGGAGAAGCCTTAGAAAACATCTAGTTCAACCTCCTTACTTTATAGTTTAAGAAACATGGGCCCAAACTGGTTAAATAATTGATCTAAAGTCATACAGATAGAAGGACTAAGCTTGAATTCCAATCCCAATTCTTTGACACCACATCCAATGATCCTATCACTATACCACATGTCTTGGTATGCCATATTTCTTTTCTTCAAGATTCTTTCAAAGAACTCATGTCAAGTTTCAAAGGTCTTATCATCACACTGGGGATTTGTTTGATTCATCTGAGGATATAGTTTAACATCTTCAAAATGCAAGGTACCAAGGTCATAGATTGAACAACCTTATTTCTAAACATTGAGTTTGTATTTCATTCCTTGGTAAAAATTGTCTGAATGTTCACTAATATTTTTCCTATACTCTCAAATACTTGTGGTTTTCTTGATTGAATGAATGAAAAGCACTGAGTACCTATGATGAATTAAGCAATATACTAATCTCTGGGGATAAAAGTATAAAAACAACAGCACATGTAAAAGAGTTGTGGCTAGGAAAGGATATTTTGGTTTGAGAAATTCCAGGGATAGTAATTGTAGTTATAGGAGGATTAACTAACACTCCATTTCCAGAATCAATAGTTGTATTGATTGATTATTTTCTCCATCATTTTGCAATGGCTCACTCACAGTTTGGGCAGTATGGCCACAAAGTGGTGGCTCCAAAGCTTTCTGAAAGTGCAGGTGGTCTGGAAAATGTGGCCATAGTTTGTTAAGAAATGGTGGGAGTAGATGTTCAGCTGAGATGTGAAATATGGGGTCAACTAGGTATAGTAGGCCATGAGCATTCATTACAGCTTATCTTCTAATTGGGACCATATGATTCCTTCGTGAGAGTTCCAAAGCTGAATGAATGAATTTACCCAGTACCAGGTCTCAGGAGATTGTGAATGATCAGAGTAGTTAGGTGGTGAATTAGTTAGAGTGCCAAGCCTAGAGTCAGGAAGACTTATCTTCCTGAGTTTGGCCCTGGGCAAGTCACTTTACCATGTTTGCCTCAGTTTTCTTATCTGTAAAATGAGCTGGAGAAGGAAATGATAAACCACTCAAGTATCTTTGCCAAGGAAACTCCAAATAGTGTCATAGAGAATCAGACACAACCAAAGAGTGAAAGAATCAGAAAGGTGATCAACAGTGGGGCAGTTATCAAAAAAAATAAAATAAAAGGTTATCTTTCTCATCACTGCTCTGTACTTACAGAGTTACCACCTAGATTCATGCCTTCATCATCTTTTACCTGGACTATTACAATAACCTTATAATTGTTCTCTCTATCCTAAGACTCTCCCCGTTATAATCTGTACTCCACAAAGTGATTTGATTTTCCTAAAACACATTTTTCATCCTTTTTCTTAATCTCCTTAGCTTTAGTTCCGCATCTGTGAAATGGGGATAATAATAGCAGCTATCTCAGAGTTCTTGTGCCAACCAAAGAAAAGAATATATGTAAATTATTTTATAAATCATAAAGCATTATACAAATGCTAGTCATAATAACATAAAATAATATTTAATTTATATTATATTATAACTAAATAATAAAATTATATAATTTTATGAATAAAAATTAACATTGGAGAATTGATACTAAATTTATAAGTATTTATTAGTAAAGAGAAAGAAATAGAGATAGAAGAAAATTTTATCAGCCTAACTCAAAGTCTTCAGTCACATGCTTCATCAGGTCCCAGATTCCTCATGGGCCCTGGTCCATTTCACAGTCCAGGACCAGGGAGCCCAATCAGGCTAACAAATCAAGACCAGCCAAAGAGAGGACTTGAGTTCAGGATGAGACTGGAGCCCAAGAGACTGAGTTCTGGGATTCCCATCCTGGGGTGGTTTCTGACAGGTAGCATCCCTTGTCAGAGACGGCTTACATAGATAAGTGTCAGGATGGTTGCTAGAGAGTTCCTTTCAGAAATCCAAAAAATGGTAGACAGAGAGAGACCACTTTACCTTCTGGTTTTTTAAGTTCAGTCTCAACCCTTTCCTAAGATTTTCAAATTGGCCAGGGTTTCACTAGAGTCCCTACATGTCACATCCCTTAACTTATTCTGCCATTCTAGGATCTTGCCTGCCATGTTGGCAAATTAAGACACATGACTCTATGACTCCTATTACATAAGACATCCAGGATCTGGTGGTCTCATAGATATTTAATTCACACACAATAATATTTCTACTACTACTTCTACCACTACCACTACCACTACCACTACCACCACCGCCACTGCTACCACTACTTCTACTTCTAGACAATGGTTTTATGGCTATAGAATGCCAAATACCTGAAAGAGCATGTAAAAATTCTCCCCATTGTTCAAATATATTTCCTAATAATAATTTATCTGATTGATTTTGCCATTTCTCATTTGATGTCATGATGTCATATCCCCACAGAGGCAGCAGAGAACTCTCCGTCTTTTTGTAGGGAGGAGAGAAATGGACATCTGCATCATGGTTACATCAGTCAGACAATACTATGGACATCATTGTAATCACAGTGTTCTGAGCTGATTATTTTCCATGGAGCTAAAGAGCTATAATTGAGTTCTTTGGAGGAAGGGCATTATGTAAATGAAAAATAATAACATTATAATAATTCCCATTCCAGCCAGTGCAGCCTTGAGATGAAAGGGGAAGTGGATGATTTGCTCATTTGAAAGCTCTTTGGAAAAATAGACAAAAGGGGTTGTGAGCTTATATGACATTGTTACAAGGTAGAAATGCCTCAAAAGAAAGAGCCATTTCTGTCTGAGTCCTGAGCAGAACAAGTAGAAAGCTGTTTTGGAAAATACTTTCAGAGAGCCTTCATGTAAGAGCACATTTGATCACTGACATTTCCTTAGGCTAGGAGGAGAGGACATTGTTTGAGGGACAGATTTGAAGAATAGCAAAAACACTAAGTCAGGGTCTAGAGAATAGAGGGCTAACCTTGGAGTCAAGGAGAATCTAGGTTCAAATTCTACCTTTGACCCACTGACAATAAAACCCTAGGGCAAGTCACTTAATCTTACTTCCCCAGGTAACTCTCTAAAATCATGTGATTACTCAATCAATTATTCAATCAGTCAGCTAACATCAATTAACAAGCATTTATTAAGCTACAACTATGTGTAGGCACTTGGGATAAAAGTGCAAAGAATGAGACAATTGTTCTCATACTACAAAATGAATATAAGGTAATTATGAGAGGAAGTACATAAACAACTAGGGACATCAGATAGACTCCAAATAGAAAGGGTCACTTGAGTTAAGTCTTGAAGGAAACTTGGGCTTCCAAGAGACAAAACTATGGAGAGAGTACATTATAGGAATAGGAAAGGAATGGCTATGAGAGATGGATATCTCTACATGAGAAAGAGGAAGTAGTCTCTCTGGATGAGAAATAGGAAGTAGTCCAAGATGGCTGGATCACAGAGTGCTGGAAAGGGAGAAATGTATAAGACTGGAAAGTCAGTCAGTCAATCAGTCAGTCAGTCAATAAATATTTATTGAGCACCTACTATGTGCCAGGTGCTGGGAATACAAGAAGAAGTAAAAGACAGTCTTTGTCTTCAAGAAACCAACAAGCCAAAGGAGAAAACAATAAGAAAACCAATGTATACAAACAAGCTATATATAGGACAAAAGGGAAATAATTCAAAGGGAAAATATGAGAATTAAAAGAAATTGGTTAAGGCTTTGTGCAGATGATAGAATTTTTAAAAAATTATTGTTATTGTCATGCAAACATACTTCCATATTGATCACTGTTGAAAAAGCACACTCATATACAACCAAAACTCCAAAATAAAGCTATAAATACACTGATGAGAAAAATTCCAACAGTTCTTTCTCTGGAGGTAGATAGCATTCCCTGTTATAAGTTTTTCAAGATTGTCTGAAATCATTGCATCGCTGAGAGTAGCCATGTTTTCTCAGATAATCATCATACAATATTGCTGTTATTGTGTACAGTGTTCCCTCAGTTCTGTTTATTTTGCTCCACATCAGTTCCTGTGGCTCTTTCAAATGATGGAATTTTAGTTGAGATTTGAAGGAAGTTAAGAAGAAGAGTTGAGGAGGGAGAACATTCCAGGCATTGGGGACAGCAAGAGAAAATGCCTGGAGCCAAGGAATGATAGGAAGGCCAGAATGAGAAAAATTTTAAATACCAAAAAAAGGATTTTCTATTTGATCCTGGGGATAATAGTGAATCAGTATAGTTTATTAAGAGGCACATAAATGGCTCAATGGATAAAGTGCCAGACCTGGAGTCAGGCAAGAATCATCTTCCTGAGTTAAAATATGTCCTCAGGGGCAGAGCCAAGATGGTGGCTTAGTAGTGAAATCTAAAACCACTTTGATAATCCTTCAAAATATGGCCTCAGACACTAGATATATGACTCTGGGCAAGTCACTTAATCCTATTTGCCTCAGTTTCCTCATCTGTAAAACAATCTAGAGAAGGAAATGGCAAACACTCACTCTGCTATCTTTGCTAAAAAAATCCCAAATGGACTCATGGCAAGTCAGACACAACTGGAATGACTGAACAACAAAAGTTTCTGAATAAGATGGCATGATCAGACCTATACTTAGTGTGACCTATACTTTGGTGGCTATATGGAAGATAGTTTGGAAGAGGAAGATATTTGTAGTAGAAAGATAATTCTGAAGATTTTTTTTAAACCCTTACCTTGCGTCTTGGAGTCAATACTGTGTATTGGCTCCAAGGCAGAAGAGTGGTAAGGGCTAGGCAATGGGGGTCAAGTGACTTGTCCAGGGTCACACAGCTAGGAAGTGGCTGAGGCCAAATTCTGAAGATTTTTACAATAGTCGAGGCAAGAAATAAGGAGTGTCTGAAATAGGATGGTGGTTATATGGATGGAGAAGATGGGACAGGGAAGGTATGTGAGAGTTTTTGTGAAGGTAGAAATAAAAAGATTTGGCAACAAATTGGGGTGAATGAGGGTGAAGAGCTTAGTGAAGACAAGGTTGTGATCTTGGGTGGATAGAAGGGTGGTGGTTCTTTCCACAAAGTTTTAGTCATCATATATACTTTTCTTGGTACTTCTCACTTTAATTTGTGTCAGTTAATAGAAACCCTTTCAGGAAGTTTTCCAGGTTTTCTGAATTCGTACCTTCCATCATTTCTTATGGTTGAATAATAATTTGTTTAGCCATTTCCCAGTTGATGGGCACTACTTTGTCTCTAGTACTTTGCTTCAACAAAAAGAGCTGCAATAAAAATTATTTATAGCTGCCCTTTTTGTGGTGGCAAAAAATTGGAAAATGAGGGGATGCCCTTCAATTGGGGAAAGGCTGAACAAATTGTGGTATCTGTTGGCAATAGAATGCTATTGTGCTCAAAGGAATAATGAACTGGAGGAATTCAATGGGAACTGGAAAGACCTCCAGGAATTGATGCAGAGTGAGAGGAGCAGAACCAGGAGAACATTGTACAGAGACTGATACACTGCAGCACAATTGAATGAAATGGACTTTTCTACTAGCAGCAATGCAACGATCCAGGACAATTCTGAGGGACATATGAGAAAGAACACTATCCACATCCAGAGAAAGAACTGTGGGAATGGAAACACAGAAGAAAAACAACTGCTTGATCACACGGGTCCATGGGGATATGATTTGGGATGTAGACTCTAAACAATCACCCTAATGGAAATATCAATAATATGGAAATAGGTCTTGATCAATGACACATGTAAAACTCAGTGGATTTGCTTGTTGGCTATAGGAGGGGGCTGGGAGGAGGAAAGGGAAAGAACATGAATCATGTAACCATGGAAAAATATTCTAAAATAATTAATTAAATAAAATTTTTCAAATTAAAAATTGATGTCAAAAAAAGTGCTACAATAAATATGTGGATATATTAGGTCCTTTCTATGGGCTTTTGATATTTTTGGAATATAAGCTTAAAAACTGTGTATGGATGTAAGATTATACACAGTTCAGTGACCTTTTAGTCACAGCTACAAATTTATTTCCAGAATAGTTGGACTACCTCACAATTCTCTTAGTAGTCCATTATTGTTCATGCCCTTCTCTTGCCTCTGTAAACACTGTATTTTTCTTTATATTTGCCATTCTGATAGGTATGAGGTAGAACCTCAGAATTTTTAATTTGCATCTCTCTGATTAAAGGTGATATGGAGCATTTTGGGGGAATGGTTGTTGATAGCATGCCTTTCATTTTTTGAGAACTGTATGGCCATATCCTTGGAATACCACATCCATTTGGAAATCACAAAGATTTTTAAAAACAAACCGTTTTTACCATCAAGGAAAGTGGAACCATCACATTTGGAAGCTAATATCAGTCCCAGATGTATTAATAGAAGAAGAAGAAAGCAACCTCAAGAGAACAAAGATGGGAAAAGTCAAATTAAAATAAGTGTATGTGGAAGTGATCCATGCTAGAGGTGACACAGTTATGAGGGTATTAAAAATTGGTTCAAAAGGTATATGAAAGAGGGAAAGAGACTAACAGCATGGAAAAAATCATGGATCTTATTAATATTGTAAAAAAACAATTCCAAGAACACCAGGAACTACTAAACCATATGCCTACTTTCCCATACACTGAGGGAATTCTTGACGATTGCATTAGTAAGAAACAGACAGATTTTCAGGTTTTCACAAACAACATTACATAATAGAATATATTTTTACTATTACATAATTGACCAAAAGCTATAGGTGTTATGGAAATCCACTATGTTTATCATTTGTTGATTATAAAAAAAATATTCAGTAGAGCAAGAAGGCCCTGCCTTTTTTTTTTCCAAAATGCCACAAAAGTTATTCTTTAAGGAAAATCTATTGTTTAGATCATCTAGTTAGGTAGATGATCTTTTGAATTTATATAATTTTTATGTAAGTTTAAGTATGTGAATGTACATGTATATGATTACATAAATCCAAAACTATATTCTATATATCATATTTAATTTATGTCACACCATTTCCCTGTCTCTATCTCCATGTCTCTCTCTCTGTCTTTCTGTCTCTTTGCTTTTATTATTTTTTTCTCTCTTCCATATCGTGAGGAAGTTTAGTCACTAGCCATAATGTTTGCCCTCTACTTCCAGCTCTCTTCCCAACCTTCTCTATTACTGCCCTGGCTGCTAGGTATCCCTAGGCTTATTTTGCTTACTTGGGTTTCTCATTGTCTTCTTTAAACTAATATTACTATTCCCTGCTTTTGTTTTATGAGGTGATAGTGCTCATAATCTTCCACCATCTTTCTTCATACGATGTTATAAATGAGTCTATTTTCTAAATTGGTTCTTCACTTGGCTATCAGATCTCTCTTCCTAGCAGGCAAGCCAAGTATTTGCTGACTAAGGTACTTTTTAAGTCTCTTGATCTCTTTGTGATGGCAACTGATATATTTTATTCAAATGTTTATAAAATTATAGCAATCTGGAGTCTACATCCTTTTTGATGTATAGACCATTTGTTTTCACCAACAATAACTTGTTTAAGAGGGTCAGGCTGATGTTGCTTTGATGCATGATACAGTTTTTCTCATTTTTATTCCTCTCTCTATCTTTAGAACTAGTTTGAACTTTAATCCAACAAGTTGGTGGTCTGTATACAGACAGATGATTTAGGCATGACTCCTTGAAAAGGCTATTTATACTTATTGCTCCTCCTTTTTCTTCTCTCACTCATAACTAAATCCTTTGCAATCTAACTTCTTATCCCTGAAACTGCCTTCTCCAAAGTTACCAGTAATCTCTAAACCTCAACATATAGAGGTCTTGTTTTCAGGTCTACTCTTTTTTTTTTAAGCTGCAGTTGACTCCACTGAACCTCATTTCTTTTGGGATAGTCTTTCCTCTCTGGGTTTTTGTCATACCCTTATTTCCTGGTTATTCTCCTACCTAAATATCTTCAAATCCACAAAAGAATGCTGAAGCACTCCAATTTTGGGGTTCAAAAGCTGCAATTCTCCCAAACTTTGGCAGGGAGTAATAAACTCGTTAGCATCAAAAGGAGCTTTAGAACAAAGATCAGAGCTGGTTTCTCTTTTCAGATGCAGAATTTATATTAATGTATGTTTACAAATCATTGTTTCCCTTCTGGATTCTTATGGGACTCCATTTGAGAGCCTTTGGCAATTAAGTAGCATCTGAGTTACTAATGGGAAAAGCAATACAGCTGCTCCCTTACTAGCCTTTAACAGATGATAGGATTGGTTCTGGGCTGGCCCCAAAGAAGGAAGTGATTACATTTTCAAGATGAAGAAAGAATAAAGATGATGCTAGTCAGAGACAAACTCTGTGCATTGGGTCCAAAATGACTTGTCCTTCTTGTTCACTATGTAAGTTCTGGCCATTCTGAATGAGAACATATTGGAATACCAGCCTCACTAGAGAGTTCTCTTATTAGTGCTCATACTGATGGCGAACCAGAATGGAAATCATTCCAATGGGACATACAGATAAAATTGAGAGAGTGACTTATAATAGTAGAAATCCTTGCCTGGGTTAGTGCGGATATCTACTTTTTGAATTTGAAATTAAATTTCCTCATTAGTTCTTGTTTGTTCTGAACAATTTCTATGTACTAAGGAAGTGGAATTCCTTAAAATCTTGGAAGTAACCTCTGGAATGGTCCAATCCTTTGAGATTCAAGCAGCAATCTGATCATATATGTGATACAGAGACCAGACCACACATGGCCAGAGATGGCACAGCTTCTCTCTCTCTCTCTCTCTCTCTCTCTCTCTCTCTCTATATATATATATATATATATATATATATATATTTTTTTTTTTATATATATACTAAAGATGGGGGGGGGGGGGAAGTCAAGCATCCACTGTATGGTGTGTTTGGTACAATCTATGGCAGTGCAAGTGATGGTCCAGTTGACAAAGCAAAAGAAGATGCATCTTCTTTAATTTCATTTCTATTGATAAAAACATATTCATTTCTTATGTTGAACCACTGGACAGTGTGAAGCATTTTGGTGGTCAGAATTTTCTACATCAACTTTGTTGTGTCACCCATAGTCCACTGAACTGACTTTCTATCACTACCAACTCACAGATGTTTGGTTAAAGGAAAGAGATGCATCAGGTCTCTAGTTGCTAGCAGTTGACCATATCATTTCACTTTGAGTTTTAGTTTACTCATCTATAAAATTAGCATCTTAAAGAATAGGGTCTCTAAAATTTTTTTAGACCCTTAGACCTCTAAAATTTTTTTGATTCAGTAATGACCTAAGGTATCAGTGAGATTTGGTTGAATAAATTTCAGAGGTTCAGACCAGATTTGATGGCGTAATTTGGCACATTGATCTGAAAACATATGCTTAGCACATTGCACTGCTTCTAATGCTGTTTTATTAACTTGCTTATATCCTATTTCACCAGGTATAAACTATGAGTCATTTGCCTTCATTAACTACACAAAATAATATCTCTAGTGTTGACCTGTTGGATACCTCTACCTGGATAACCAACCATTCATACCTCAAGCTCAGCATCTCCAAAATTCATCTCCCCTCTTCCCCACAATTTTTTCCACCTCTTAATTTTACCTATCTTGATTGATTACCTCACCATCTGCCCACTCAACCATTATCAAGGTCTCAAACACATCTTGGATTTTTTTCCCCTCTCTCATGCCTCATATCCACTCAGGGATTTATTTATTTTTAAAATACCACATTTATTTATTTGTTACATTAAAATTTCCAGTATCTCCCTCCCTCATAATCTTCCCCACAATAGAGAAGGCATCATTTTACCAAAAATATATATATATATATAAAACTTTGTCTTGCTTGTTTCTATTTATTAGTTCTTCCTCTGGTAGAAGGACTCTGGAGGAAGACATATACAAACTATTCTTCAAACAATATTTCTGTTGTATGTTATGTTTTATTGGTCAAATGTTCATTAAGCTCTTCATAATTTCATGTAGATCTTTCCATTTTTTCTAATTAAAATATATTTAAAAATTTAATACCAAATTTCCACATTAGTTTTCTGAATTTATGTAATCTATATTGTCTCCCTCTCTTCTTCCTTCCCCATTTCTGGAGCTGACAAGCAATTCAATCTGGATTATATAGATATTATCATGCATAGCATATTTCCATATTATCTTTTATGTTTTTTTTAATTAACCTGCTTGTCATTTCTTACAGCATAGTAGTTTTATATCACTATCATATGCCACAACTTATTTAGTCATTCTCCAAGTGGTGGGCATTCTTTCAATTTCTAGTTCATTTCCACCACAAATAGAGCTTCTGTAAATATTTTAGAACAAATAGGTTCATTCCTTTCCCCCTGATTTCCTTAGGAAACAGACCTAATAGTGGCATTATTGGATATGATTTTGTAACTCTTTTGGTTATAATTCCAGATTGCTCTCCAAAATAGTTGCAAAGCAGTTTCACCAACAGTATATTACTGTCCCCATTTCCTCATATTTTCTCCAACATTTATTTTGTCCTTTAATTTTAGCCAAGCTATTAGGTATGAGATAATATTCTAGAATTCTTTTGATTTGCTTTTCTCTAATAAATAATTCTTTGGAGCATTTTTTCATATGGTTATGTATAGCTTTGATTTTGTCATCCAAAAACATCTATTTGTATCTTTTGACCATTTATCAATTGGGGCTTATGAGATGTAAAATGGGTAATTTTGATTATATTAAGTTGAAAAGATTTTGTACAAATAAAACAAATGTATCCAAGATTAGAAGAGCCTTAGTCCTGTGGGTTTTACCTTCGCATCTCTTACATTCATCCCTTGCTCTACCCATATCATCATTGCTTGGACTATAAGAGCTGCCAACTGGTTTCCTTATCTGTAGTCACTTCTATTTCAAAATCATATAGTATCTTTTCTATTAATATGAATTTGAAAACATTTCAACTCTGGTGCTTTGCACATTTTTATTTTCAAAAATGTATAAATTAAATTTAATGAGGTAATTATAAAATTGAACTATATGGATGCTTCTTCCTGAAACTTTGTTTTGTTTTGTATATTTTAAAAGTTTTATTGATATTGTATTGTTTTATTTTTTTCTTTCCCTCTTTTCCTTTATTTTTCATTCCTTTCCCCCTCCCTCTTTCTTTCTCTCTTTTTTTCTATTCTTTCTCAGTTTCTCTTTCTGTTTCTCCTTCCTTACCCTATTGTGTCTTTCTCCTTCTCTACCCTCACCCCCTAAATCTTCTGGTTCTCCTCCTTGAAGAAAGACCTGTGTCATTTTTCTATCTTTGCAGGCTTTTCATACTGTCTTGTATCTAGTAGGCATTTAATACATGCCTGTTAACTTAAAGATGATTGTTGAGTCAAATGATACTCACATCATTCCAAGAAATTGATTAAATTCCCTAGTTGTGTCGGCATATAGATGTAGCATCAGATAGTCTCAAAGAAAGCTGACATAAGAGAATGGGGAGGAAAAGCCAAGATTAAAAAAAATACTTCTTTTTCTTAGCCTTTTTTCTTTGGGGCCTTCAGTGCATATGTGGCATGTATAGCTTTATAGAGTTAGGACTTCCTGGAACTATTTTGGAAAGAATTTCTCAGATTAGGAAGAGGATCAGTTGTGGCTTTTCCTGTTTGTTTGGTATGCTCAAATGAGATTCTAGATGAATACATCAGGCATTCTGAACAAATTCAAATTTCAGCAAGAATTGGCCCCCAAACACAGATTAGACAAAAACACACAGACCGCATGAAACCTAGCTATTGGGGTCAACCCTAGTCACTGAACTAAACTAATACCATTTTTACTCACAGATGTTTGATTAAAGGAGAAAGCTATATCAGTTTTCGTTGTGTCTGAATTAGTTTGTTCATCTCTGACTAGAAGTGCAGAATGCAGTTTAAAAAAAAAAAACCAAACCTTATCGTTCAGCTTAGAATCAGTACTGAATATTGGTTCTAAGGCAGAAGAGTAGTTTTGGGTTAAGCAATTGGGAGTAAAGTGACTTGCCGAAGGTGACACAGCTCGGAAGTGTCTGAGGCCAGATTTGAGCCCAGGACCTCTCCTTTCTAGGTCTGCTCTCCATCCACTGAACCATCTAGCTGCTCCCAAAACACAATTTTAAAATGGGAAGAGGAAAAGAAGCTATCTTCCTCATTTTTTTTTATGAATAATTTGCTTTTCCTTCTGATTTGCTCTTTGGAAGTAGAAAGTCATCAGAAAGGGATTTGAAGAGACTGTCTTGGGTAAACTCTTCTATACCTCAGAGGTATTAGAAATACTTATTGCCTATCTTAACTATGTAGTTCTTTTAATAATGGCAAAATATCAGTGCAACAAGGAATCAACCCTTATACATATATTTGGAAAATATGACCCAGAACTGAGGATCTGGTTCCAGTCTTTGAGATACTTCCCAATTCTTTCTCTTTGTTATTTTAGTTTGTGTTCTTATTTCAAGCTCCCTTCCCCTCCCATTCCAGGACCTTTGGAATTTGGCTCATTTTGCCCCCAGCATATTCTGTAAACATCACCGTATACTTCTTGTCTAGGCCTATAAAGAAAAGGTAAAAGGACCCTTGGATCCTATACAACACTTAGACTAACAAAACATTGAATTTAAAATAAACTTTCTTTCTTTATTGATATTTTTTATTAATGCATCAATCTTTATGAGATGGACTTATAGCTCCTCCTATCCCATAGAGGTAGTGGGGTTGAATGGATGCCAGCTTTTCCTGATGATTACTTTCTGCCTGGCCACAAAGGATTATTATCTCCTTGACTAAAAACACTCAGAAATGTAGATGATGTAAAAACCTAGAAATATCATTAATTTCCAGAGAAGTAATAGAGAAATCACTGTTCTGTTATTTGTTTATATTTTGCTAATGTCTAATGGTAATTGGATTTCCTTTATTTCTATTTTGAATAAAATTTCTTAATGGTCTATTTAGTGCTTTAGAATTGTCATGTTGATGTCAGATGATTCTTCTATTTAGTGGAGAGATTTTCCAGACATTTTTGGCTATTGACTCAAACAAGTAATAGTATAGACTTCTGAAAGATGATTTCAGTCTAATATCTCTTGGTACAACAGTGATTGTGGGAATCTCCATGACAGGGACCACTTTCTCCATCAAACCACCATAATTGTTGGGAAAGCCAAAGTCATCAAAAACTTTAAATAGGCATAGGATCATAAATATAAAGTGAAAAGAGACCTCACAGGCTATGTAGGCTGATTTTGACATTTTACCTATGAAATATCAGCAATAAGATTTGAACTCAGATCCTTTGACTCCAGAGTCAGTGTTCTTTCAGCTGTATAATATTCCTCTTCTTTTTCTTGGTGAATCACACAGCTCTAAGGGGACATGAGTCCTGGTTGTGTTTTAGAAGACCTGGATTTGAACTTTGATTTTGCCATTGACTCACCATGTAACTCTAGACCAGGGTTGGCAAACCTTTTCCCAGTTTGAGTGCCCAGAGGGCAAATTCAAGCTCTCTGTGAGTGCCCATTATCAGAGAGAGTTGAAGGAGAAAGTGCTTGCTTTGGGCAGCTGGGCAGAGAGGTAGGGCTTGCAAAAAAAAATGTCCTTTGGTGCTGGGAAGTGGGAAAACAGAGTAGCTCCCCCAGTGCTGGCTGTGCATGCATGCCATGGCTTCACCCATGAGGTTGTAGAATAATTGCTTGCTATCTCTGATCCTCTGTTTCTATATCTCTAAGTTAAAGATTTTGGTCTAAATGCCCTCTACATTTCCTTCCATCAATAATACCTCATGATTCTGTGACAGAAGGCTTTGTGGCTCTGGCATTGTAGAGAGGGCGATTGTCTGCAGGGTGCCTTGGTTGGGCCCCACCAAAACCTCTCCCTGAACTCTCCCCTTACACACATGACTCACTTTGGCCACCCAGGCCTCTAGACATAACAGGATTCCTGCTGTGTGGTGGCATTAAATGGGGCAGGAAATTGAAACTTTACAAAGAACAACAGCTGAATTCCTGTCTTATAAGGTAATGGGATTATTAGCGCAGAATGGTAACAATGAGGCACTCTGGGAGAAGAGGGAAACTGCAGCAATAGCTGTGATAGCAATACCCCACACACCAAAGCTGATCACAAAATTAAGGTCCAGGACCCTTTGGTGAATTTCAGGCTTGAATCCCTTTGGAAGGGGAAAGGCTCACTGTCAAAGTATGGCTACCCATCTTCTTCCAGGAGAAAGGGAAAATGAACTCGAAGACACGACCATCTTACAGTCATCCAGTACTCTCTTTAGAAGTTCATCTCTATAGGGATAGAATGGGATGATTAATTGAAAGCCAGCTGGGACAGTTTTTATGATGTCAGTTCCTGTTGGCAGAGTTTCACAGGGTTCTCTACTCTCCGGGAAAGGATCTTCTAGGGAAGTCAGGACCCAATGATGCCAAGAGTATGATCAAATATTAGAGCTGGAACATGAGGAAGAAGGATTTCATATTATTGAATGGTGCTGTAGACAAATCTCATATTCTCATTCCGCCATCTTTGTGCTTTTTGCATTGTCTGTACCTCATACTCAGATGCTTTCCCTCCTCATCACTGCTTCTTAGAATTCCTGATTCCATTCAACATTCAATTCAAGTTGCTTTCTTCTCCATGAATCCTGTCTCAGTTTTCTCAGTTAATAATGTCTTTTCCTCCAAGGTTACCTTTTCACTGTGTAATATAATATCACATCATATCATGTCACATAATACAATACAATACAATACAATACAATATAATATGATATGATATGATATGATATGATATGATATATTAATATAATCTAACCTAAGATAATATATTGCAGCTAAGTGGCACAGCTTATAGAGTGCCAGGTCTAGGTTCAGGAGGACTCATCTTCATAAGTTCAAATCTGGTCTCAGATCCTCAGACACTTACTAGCTGTGTGACCTTGGGCCAGTCATTTAACTCTATTTGCTTCAGTTTCCTCATTTGTCAAATAAGCTGTAGAGAAGGAAATGGCAAACTACTCTAGTATATTTGCCAATAAAACCCCAAATGGGGTCACAAAGAGTCAGACATGACTGAAATAACTGAACAATAACAAAACAAATATATAATATGATATAATTAGTGTATGATACAATGTAATGCAATATTATATAATACAATATAATATAGTATAATTCAGTGTAACATAGTATGTAACACATCACATAGAATAATATAATGTAATATAACAATAATAGATTAAAGCTAACAATTTACATAGTACATCCTATGTACTGGCCATTGTGCTAGGAGCTTTAAGATTATTGTCTCATTTGATCCTCACAACAACAATGGGAAGTAGGTGTGATTATTATCCCATTTTACAGATGAGGAAACTGAGGCAGAGGTTAAGTGACTTGCCCAGGGTCACACAGCTACTAAGTATCTGAGGCTGAATTTGAATTCAGGCCTTCTTGACTCCTGGCCTATTTACTACACAATCTATCTGCCCCATTTTATAACTTAATATAACATATAACATAACATAACAAACATAATGAAATATATTGTCTCTCTCAGTGGAAAGTAAAATTCTTTAAAGATGGATATTTTCAGTGTTTTGCATCTTCAATATCTGACATGTAGTAAATGCTTGCTTGACATGAGGACATCTCTGAATGATAGAATGTAAAAACTAGAAGGGACCTGCCCCCTTCCCTCCAAATATCTAACTTTTCAGAATAGACTTCTGGTTGAACTGAGAAATCTTTTACTAATCGTCTTCTATCTGATCTCATTTGTAACTGCTCCAGATTGAAAGGGGATGCAGTGGATAAAATGCTGAACAAGGAGTCAGAAAGAAAAAAAAATTCAAATCTGGCTCCAGACAGGTACTAGTTACATGACCTTAGGACCATGGAAACTGGATGACTGGGTGGATAGCTGTGATTATTGTTTTTAATACAGAAATTGGGAAATTTAAAGAAGGAATTAGTCTCTTCTCCAAAATGCAGGTTCCAAGAAGAACTCATCAATAAGAATAGAGTAATCACCATTAAGCATGGTGGTTCAGTCCTATCATTAGATACTCAAAAAGAAATGGATTTAAAAGGATCTCAGCATTGCAGGAAAGTAGTGAAAGCCTACCTGAGGTTAGGTAGCACAAATTTGTGAGTGAGTAAGATATCACTAGAGCTAAGAAGTAACTCAGTTTTATAGCTTTCCCCAGTAACATCCTATATGGAATGGAGAAAGCAGATGGTTGGAGTTACCCATTATTGGAATTGGCTGAAAGGAGGGATGTGCATAACTCATGCTCTCCTTGGTATCTACATTTTCATGAAGTTCATGTTTTAGCTTATCTGCTTTTGGGGTGTCTACACTGAACAGAAGATAGGAATCTTAAGGTAGGATTA
Organism: Monodelphis domestica; assembly: GCF_027887165.1. NCBI lineage: Eukaryota > Metazoa > Chordata > Mammalia > Didelphimorphia > Didelphidae > Monodelphis > Monodelphis domestica. Next base: position 131,860,723 of record NC_077228.1, on the reverse strand, counting down.
AATTTAGGGTTAGGAAACTAGAGTAAGAAGGGGGAGATTAGGATAGAATGGAGACTAGACCTGACTTCAACAAGAGTTGGGTATTTTAATATTTATAGGAGATTTGAATTCTTAAATCCCTCTTTGCTCTTATTCATTCTTTTCCTTTTCCACTCAATATCACTTGAAGTGCTAATATCTAGCTTCTCTAGGGGACAGAATGAAAGGAAGTTTACATTTATCATGCCATATGCACCTAACCTTCTATTGGCAATAGTAATGTTCCCTTGGATTTTCGAGTCTTGTTGCTTATGTTTGACTGCCTTGGAATTTCAATAGTTAAGGACTGTGGTATGTGGGGGAGCAGTGTCCCTCTCTGTCTCTCCTAATCTTGGATGCAATTAAATTGACTAGTTTAAGGCTCTGTTATCCATTTCATGGGCATGGAACATATTTCAGCCCTAATCCTGGGTTGGAATGCATTTGTAATAATTAATTGTGTTAACCATTATGTACTTAGGGTTAGAGCCTCTTGAACGTAATTAGAAGATTTATGCAAAATAGTCTAACCCTTCATAATTCAAGGATCTGTAATTTCACCAGTGGAAATACTCTCCACTAATGAAGATCATAAGGGGTTCTTTGAGAGTTGCTCTGCTTCAAAAACAACAAAAACAACAAGCAAATGTATTCAGTTGGCAGTCCACCTTCTAGTGATGAACCCTTCTAAATCTAGCAATACTGACCATAAGATCAAAGATTTAGAGCTAGAAAGGATTGTAAAAGCCCATGAGTCCAATCTTCCCATTTCGTGTAGCATAAAACTAAGGCATGGAGTAGTTAAGTGACATGCCCAGGGTAACACAGTTAATAAATATCTGAGGCAGAATTTGAGAAGCAGGATAGTAGCTTCCATAGATTAAAATTTCACTAAGACTTCAGGGTCACCCTCTATAGTATTTCATAAAGATTTACAATCATTTTTATCCTTTGAACCTTACAAAAATATTCAAGGCATTATGGATATTATTCCCATTTTATGGATGAGGGAACTAAGGTTTGGTTACTGGCCAAGGCATCATAACTTGTACCAAAATAAATAAGACTTGACCATCATCTGGTATCAAATCTAATGCTCTTTCCATCATGCCATACTGCCTCTACTAACTGAAACCTGCTAAATGACCCCATTCTTGTCTCTTCTGAAACTAAAGCAGTCTTGACTTAATTCTTCTTTTCTCCTAGTCTTCATAATATCATAAGGATTAGAACTGAAAGAGAATGCAGAGATCATTGAGTTCAACCTACTAATTTTACAGATTAAGAAACCGAGGATGCGGGGGCAGCTGGGTAGCTCAGTGGATTGAGAGCTAGCCCTAGAGACGGTAGGTCCCATGTTCAAATCTGACCTCAGATACTTCCCAGCTGTGTGACCCTGGGCAAGTCACTTGACCCCCATTGCCTAGCCCTTACCACTCTTCTGCCTTGGAGCCAATACACAGTATTGACTCCAAGATGGAAGGTAAGGGTTTAAAAAAAAAGAGAGAGAAAGAAACTGAGGACGAGAATAAGCACAGCAATTGGCTCCAAATTTTATAGTTATGTTAGCAGGTAACAGTGGTTAGATGGTGCAGTGGATAGAAAACTTGGCCTGTAGTCAGGAAGACCTGTATTCAAATTGGTCCTTAGAGACCTAATAACTAAGTTACCTTGGACAAGTCACTTAACCCTGTTTCCCTCATTTTCTTCATATGCAAAATGAGCTGCAGAAGGAAATAACAAAGCACTCCAGTATCTTTGCTAAGAAAATCATTACCATGAGTTGGACCTGTCGGAAATGACTAACCAATAGCAAAAACGAAGTATTAAAGCTGACCATGATTTTAAACAACCACTGATCTTTTTTTTTTTAATTTGTTGTTTTAATGTAATATTTCATGAATTGAACTCCCACATCCCTAGAAGAAAATTGCTTTTTAAAAAGATGAGTTGTTGTTTCAGTTACAAAATGAGATCCTTAAAGTATTGTAGAATTTTTAATGGAAATTTTGCCCAATCTATTTGGTTCTGGTCCCAACTCATTTTTTGTCTAAGAAAAGTATGCTATGGATATACTCAATGGGTTATCCATACAGTTATATGTTATAGTTTGGACAATAGATATTCTTCATCCATTCGATTTTTCATAAGTAGATGGCTTGCATTTAGGAGGCTCTACAATGTTTTGGGATCAGGATGGCAATATAACAGAAGAATTAAGAAGAGCTCACCAATTACGGAGAATCTCTCTTTAATTTAGACACTATTCTGGATATTCTTTACGATTGTGACAATCCATTTTAGGGGGCTTCCTCTTCCTCCTTCATTCCTCACTTGGTATTAATGATTAAAGGTCTTCAAACAAGGCCATCTTCAGTGCTCTCTATTTCACTGATCTTGTATAATGTCGGTATATGCATGGGAGACACCTTGTTGGAGGAGAGCTATTTGGTGGCATTTTGCTTTTGTGAATCAAATGCATACTTGCAGTCAACAAACAAGCACAGTGGGATCTTGTATTCTTTGCACTTTTCAGTCAATCATATAACTGTAGAAATATGATCTGCTGCTGTGAACATTATGTTAAAAAATCTGAATGTGTAAAATGGGTAATGATGGAGTGGACTATTAATATTGTAGAAAGGTTATTTGCTTTATATAAAGGCTTTGCCATAGGATATTTTTAAGTAGCTGCCTTCCATAGTATATTTAAAATGTGACCTTCATTAACTGAAATTTAATTCACAGACAACTTTTCAAAACTTGTATCTTATATAACATCAGATAAAGATATATGGGCTGTTTTAAAGGCTAATTACAGAGCTAAAATCCCAGACAATGGACAGCCATGTCCCAGGTGAAAGAGACATGATTTGCTCCAACCACACAGAAAGACAAGTAAATGTGAGATTGAGGGGAACATCCTCCTTTCTCCTGAGTAATTGTGATTATATCTTATGCTCTCGATATCAGACACCTAGTTTCTAATAAAGCCAGGCTAGGTACCAACCCCCCCCCCCTTTCTCATGATGTCTACATTTCTATAACTATCATTAAAATGTAATGAACCAGAGACTCTCTTTCCCAAGCTGTTCGTGATGGAAGGTAGAGACTCTGCAAGACAATTAGTCCAATTAGTCCAAGCCATCTACATTTTGCTTCTTCTGCTTCTTCTCCTTTCACTATTCTTTTTTTTAAATTAAATCATTTTTAATTAAAAAAATCCTCTTTCTATCCCTTTTCACCAACTGAGAGTGAAAGGAAAACAACCCCTCCCCAGCATTACCAACATGTATGATCAAGCAAAACAAATTTCTATATTGTCCATGTCCAAAAAAAATTATTCTTCATTCTTTATGCTGACTTTTTCAACTCTGTCAGAAGGTGGGTAGTATGTTTCATTGCAATTTCTCTGGAGTCATGGTTAATCATCATGCTGGTCAGAGTTCCTAAGTCTTATAAAGTTTTTTGACTTTACAGTCTTGTTTTTAAAAATTGTTCTACTGGTTCTCTTCACTTCATTCTGTATAGTTCATATAAATCTATCTAGGTTTCATTTGAGAGAATTGCAGGAACTGAGTGAACCCAACTGATTCCATCTTGTGACTGAATTCTGGACCTAGCTTGGTTGCCATACCCTGCTAAAACTATCTTGGAAGGGATGGTAAGCCAGGTTGAGGGTGAGTGACTGGGGCTCAACCCCATCAGTGAGTTAGGGGGATGTGAAGACTTCCTGGCAGAATGGGGAAATGAAAACAGTATGCTCCAGGTGCTCACAGCCTCTGCTCTGTACAAAATAGACAACTCTTTGTTCCTATGCATGTGTCAAAGTCCTTCAGTGTTGCTCACACTGTTCATCAAAAAATGGAAGGCCACTACCACCGCAGCACTCAGTGGTGATGTTGAAAGGATGAACAATATTTCCACAACTCCATATATCTTATCTGAAAACTGGCCCTGTACTGGTCAATCAGTAATTATTTCTATTCTCCTTTGATACTAGATAGATACTTAGGAGAGAAGGGCACCTCTTTTATTGATTTCAGAGAATTGCACCTGTTCACTCATTCCCCCTCCCAATTTGGAAAGTCTCTAATCTTTCCTCCAATTAGAAATCATATTTCCTAATATTATGTCCTGGTTTATATCCTATTTGTTGTTTTCTTTTAATGCCTGAAAATCTGCCTTCTCTTGTATTTGAGGTCCAGTGCCAAGCTGAGGAAGGCCTGATCCCAATTTGTTATGCAATTGGTATGTACTGCTTAATAAAATAATATGCTTGGAAGCTTGAATCTTTGTTTACTCAGTTTTTCCATCTTTCATCTAATGCACCCCTTCATCGTTTGTTAGACCACAATAGTATTTCACCACTTTTATATTTCAGAAGTTGTCTAGCCAATTGATGGGGACTGGGTATCATTCTTCCCCTTCCCCTCTTTCCAATTCTTTGTTACCAATAAAAGGTCTCTAAATAATTTTGTTCATTTTAAAGGTTTGTTTTACTTAGGACTATTCTTTCCCCAATCTGCTCTTTCACTAATTTCCTCTTCTTTCCTCTTTCCTTCTCATTTTTCTGTTGAGTGAAATGTATTTCTATACTCAACCGTGTGTGTGTATTCTTCTCCTTTGTGACCAGTTCAGATGAAAGTGAGGTTCAAGTGCTATCTGCTTTATCTGCCTATTTTTGGCCTCTTTGTTTATATAAACTTTTACTTGAATACCCAAATTAAGTGAGATAATTTTCCTTAAATTTCATTTCTCTTTTGCTCTCTAGTATATTCTTCTTTTAACACCATCAAGGCATAACTGAGCCACTCCAAGGTCTTCTGTCTAACTAGACTCTGTCTGTGACCCTTGAGGATAGAATTCAGGAGATACATAGACTCTTCACATATTGGAATATATGGAGTTTATCTGTATTTAATCCATATTGATCATTAATACATTTTTACATTTTAATGTTCTTATTGTTTCTACTCAGCTCTGATCTTTTCATTAGAAATACTTGGAAGACCACTATTTCATTAAGTATTAATTTCTTCCCCACTCCCCCTGTAGTATCATATTCAGTTTTTTCTGGGTAAGATATTCTACATCTTTTGCCTTCTAGAATATCATATTTTTAGCTCTCTGCTCCTTTATAGGGGTGGCAGCTAAATCATGTGGGATCTTGAGTGTGGCTCCTTGATACTTGAATTCATTCTTTCTGGTTGCTCACACTGTTATTCCATTTTGACCTGGAAGCTCTCTGGATTTTGGCTATAATGTTCTTGTGAGTTTTCATTTTGGGATGTTTCAGGAGATATGTAGCTGATCTTTGCATTTTTACTTTTTTTTCTGGTTCTAAGAGAGCAGTTGAGTTTTCCTTTATTATTTCTTAAAATATGTCGAGGCTTTTTTTTTTTTTGTTTGTTTGTTTGTTACATCTTTCAGGCACTCAATGATTCTTAAATTCTATTTCCTTAATCTGTCTTCCAGGTCACTTGTTTTTGATAATGAGAGTCCTCCATTTTTTTTAAGATTTCTTATAGTCTCATGGAGGGATTACTTTCTATTATGTCCATTCTAATTTTCAGGTAGCTTTTGGCTTGAGCAGGGTTTTGTTACTTCTTATGCCAGGCTAGTAATTCCATAACCAATTCTTTGTTTCAAAGTTCTCATTTCTCTTCTATTTTTCTTCTAACTTTTTTTTTCCATTCATAACATTTTAAACTCCCCCTTAAAATTCTCGTTTCATTTTGTTGTGTGTTTGTTCTGTTCCACTGATCTACTTTTCTATTTCTTAGCAGGTACCAGATAGCTTTGATGATGACTGCTTTTAAATACAATTGAAAATCTGGTACTGTTAAACCTCCTTCCTTTACATTTTCCTCCATTAATTCCTTTAACATTCTTAATATTTTCTTCTTCCAAATGAATTTTGTTATTATTTTTTCTATTTTGTTAATTTTTTGATAATTTAATTGGGATGATGCTGAATCTATAGATTAGACTAGGTAGAATTGTCATTTTAATGATATTGGCTCTGCCCAACTTCAAACAATATCTCCAGTTATTTAAATCTAACTTTATTTGTATAACGTGTTTTTGAATTATGTTCATATAGTTCCTGAGTTTATTCTGACAAACTCCTAGTTTATTATAGCTTTGAGCTCTCTCTTACTATCTCTTCTTTGATGGTAAAATTTAGAAATGCTGATGATTTATGTGGGTTTATTTTATATCCTGCTGCTTTGCTAAATTTATTATAGGTTTGACTAATTTTTAGTTGAATCCCTAGGATTCACAGGATCTGTGAAGAGATGATTTTATTCCTTTGCCCATTCTGATACCTTCAATTTCTTTTTCTTCTTTTATTGCTATTTGTAGCATTTTGAATATAATATTAAATAATGTTGGTGATAATGGGTATCCTTTTTTTACTCCTCATCTTATGAGGAAGGCTTCTAACTTATCCACAGTAAAAAATATCTCCATTACAAATAATGCTTGCTGATGATTTTAAGAATGTTTCCTATCGACTTCTGGTCAAGATGGCAGCTTAGAGAAAGCTAAAGTTCAGAGCTCCAGAAACCCTTCCTTATGGATCTCAAACTGAATGCTCCTAGGGCACCGAAATTCAAAACAAACAACAGAATAGACCCTGGGAACATTACTCCTGGACCTGGATCAAAAGGTATGGTCCCCCAAAAGTCAGAACCCAAGATCACTTGGATCTAAGGGATAGGCAAAAGGAAGGTCCCAGGACCCACCCACCCCCAACCCAGAGTGCTGAATCCGAGGCAGCAGCAGGAACCTCAGGGCAGGCAAAAGGGCCTCAGGAGCCGGCTATTCTGAAGGCCGCACCCTGAAAACAACCTGAACCAGTTGCGGGGACACCCAGAAAGCAGGGAAACAGAGAGAGATGGGAGGAGCCTGTAACCCCCTACACCTCACACCCTACACCAAGATAAATTCAAAATGGGTGACTGACATGAACATAAAGAAGGAAACTATAAATAAATTAGGTAAACATAATAGTATACATGTCAGACCTTTGGGAAGGGAAAGACTTTAAAACCAAGCAAGACATAGAAAGAGTCACAAAATGTAAAATAAATAATTTCAACTACATCAAATTAAAAAGCTTTTGTACAAACAAAACCAATATAACTAAAATCATAAGGAAAGTAACAAATTGGGAAGCAATCTTCATAAAAACCTCTGACAATGGTTTAATTACTCAAATTTACAAAGAGCTAAATCAATTGTACAAAAAATCAAGCCATTCTCCAATTGATAAATGGGCAAGGGACATGAATAGGCAGTTCTCAGCCAAAGAAATGAAAACTATTAATAAGCACATGAAAAAGTGCTCTGCATCTCTTATAATCAGAGAGATGCAAATCAAAACAACTCTGAGGTGTCACCTCACACCTAGCAGATGGGCTAACATGACAGCAAAGGAAAATAAGGAATGCTGGAGGAGATGCGGCAAAGTAGAGACATTAATTCATTGCTGGTGGAGTTGTGAACTGATCCAACCATTCTGGAAGGCAATTTGGAACTATGCCCAAAGGGTGATAAAAGACTGTCTGCCCTTTGATCCAGTCATTGCACTGCTGGGTTTGTACCCCAAAGAGATAATAAGGAAAAAGATTTGTACAAGAATATTCATAGCTGTGCTCTTTGTGGTGGCCAAAAAATGGAAAATGAGGGGATGCCCTTCAATTGGGGAATGGCTGAACAAATTGTGGTATATGTTGATGATGGAATACTATTGTGCTAAAAGGAATAATAAAGTGGAGGAATTCCATGGAGACTGGAACAACCTCCAGGAAGTGATGCAAAGCGAAAGGAGCAGAACCAGGAAAACATTGTACACAGAGACTGATACACTGTGGTACAATCAAAGGTAATGGACTCCTCCACTAGGGACAATGCAATGTCTCTGAACAATCTGCAGGGATCTAAAAAACACTATCCACAAGCAGAGGATAAACTGTGGGAGTAAAAACACCGATGAAAAGCAACTGCTTGACTACAGGGGCTGAGAGGAAATGACTGAGGAGAGACTCTAAATGAACACTTTAGTGCAAATACCAACAACATGGAAATGGGTTCGAACCAAGAACACATGTGAAACCCAGTGGAATTGTGCACCAGCTATGGGAGAAGAGGTGGGAGGGGGAAGGGGGGAGAAAAAGATAATGATCATTGTTTCCAATGAATAATGTTTGTAAATAACCAAATAAAATAATGTTTAAAAAGTAAAAAAAAAACAATGCCTGGAATATCTACTTCATAGAATCATGAAGAACCACTCTTTTTAAACTTTTTTATTAAAGAGATGGCAGTGGATTTAAGGCTGGGCAGAACATTGAACAGACTTATGCTGTCTCCCTAAAAGATGCTATATTTTCTATCATTCTTTATATTATTTCACTAACAATAAGTTTTAAATAATAATTTTCCACCTGGAAAAAAAAGAATGTTTCCTATCATTCTAAGGAAAAATCCATTTATACCCATGTTTTCAAATGCTTTTATTAGTGATGTATATTGTGAAAATTTTTTCTTCTATTGATTTGGGTCACTTTTTGGTTGATGTAATCAATATTATGGTAAAAGTTTTCCTTATAATAAACTATCTCTGCATACCTGGTATAAATACTATTTGGTCATAATCTAAAATCTTTGTGATATATTGTTGTAGTCTCCTGGCTAATATTGAAGTTAGAATTTTTGCCCTTATATTCATTAATGAAATTGACCTACAATTTTCTTTTTTTGTTTTTGTTCTTCCTGTTTTAGGGTCAGGACCATATTTGTTTCATAAAAGGAGTATAGGAGGATTCCTTCTTTGCCAATTGTTCTAAACAATTAAATATTAGAATTAAATGATTTTAAATATCTGGTAAAATTTACTTGTAAATCCATCTAGTCTGGATGCCATTTTCTTAGGAAGTTCATTTATTCAATTGATTTTTCTGAAATAGATTTATTTAAATATTCTTTTAAAAATTTAAATATTTATTTAAATATTCTTTTTCTTTCTCTGTTAGTCTAGGCAATTTATATTTTTGTAAGTATTCTTACAATTCACTTAGATTGTTAAATTTGTTGGCATACAATATAGTAATATAACTCCGAATATTTGCTGTGATTTCATCTTCATTAGTGGTAGCATTCACCCTTTTCAATTCTGATGCGAGTTATTTGGTTTTCTTCTTTAAAAAAATCACATTAACTAATTATTACCCATTTTGTTGTTTTTTTAAATCAACAATTTATTTATTAATTCAATGGTTTTCTTATGTTCAATTTTGTTAATCTCACCTTTTTTTAGGATTTTAAATTTGGTATTTGAGAATTTTTAGTTTGTTCTTTTTCTGTTTTTTTTTTTAAAAATAGTATACCTAATTTATTGATCTATTATTTCTCTTTTTTATTGATATAAGTATTCAGAGATATACATTTTCCTTTAAATGCTGCTTTTGATGTATCCCATAGGTTTTGGTATATGGTATCATTATTATCTTTTACTTTTAAAAATTATTTATTTTTTCTATGACTTGTTTTTTTTTTAACCCACTCAATCTTTTTAAAATTTATTTCTAAAAATTTTCATGGTTACTCGATTCATGTTTTCTCCCTCCCCTCATCTCTCCCCCCCTCCCAGAGTTGATAAGAAATTCCTCTGAGTTACACATATATGTTATCACTCAAGTCCTTTTCCCTATTATTCACTTTTGGATCAAAAGGCATGCATTCTTTTTAGGTCCTTTGAGTATGATCACAAATTGCCCTCCAGAATGGTCAGATAAATTTACAACTTCACTAGCAATGCATTAGTGTCCCAACTTTGCCACATTCTCTCCATTTATTATTTCCCTTTCCTGCCATATTGACCATTTTGCTAGGTTTAAGGTGATACCTCAGAGTTGTTTTGATCTGCATTTCTCTGATCAAGAGTAACCAACTCATTCTTTAACATTGTTATTTAGTCTCTAATTAATTTTTTGGTGCTTCTATGGTCATTTATTAAATAGAATTTTATTGCATTGTGATCTGAAAAGAATTCACTTAATATTTCTGCATTTAACTATAAAGTTTTTGCATCTTCACATCTGGTCAATTTTTCTAAATGGCACATTCCTTTCTATTACCATTAAGTTTTCTCCAGATATCTATTATATCTAGTTTATCTAATATTTTATTTACTTCTTTGACTTTTTTCTTTTTTCTTTTTTTCAGTTCTGAAAGGAGAAGGTTAAATCCCTCATTATTTTAGTTTTGTTATATATTTCCACCTGTAACCCCTTTAGCTTTTCCTTTAAAATTTTGTATATAGTTCCCACTATGGTGTAGTGATTCACTTCGGTAAATGGTATAGACCTATGGCCCTCCTTTAGGGGTCTTATGATCTTCTTCATTATGAGTATAAAGATGTATTTCTTTCTTAGACTTCTGTAATTACAAGCATAATCTATTCTCCCTGGGGAATATTAATGAATTGATATTGCTTTCACTAAAAATGGACACATGCATGCACATATTTATACATAGCTATATAAAATTAGGACCTTTCTCCCCTTGTTAGGATATCAGTGTATTGGAAATTTATTTTCTCACCTATCCCTCTTCTACAATCTTAATAAAAAATTTTATGTCATCCTTAATTCTTCAATCTTTTGCCCCTTAACCATTTTGTTGCCAAGTCCCAATGATGCTGCTATCTCTCAAATATGCTACTTTTTCTCCTTTGACCCTGCCACTTCTCTCATCACCTTGTGCTTCAACTATAAAAATGCATTTTGGGTTTATTTTCCTGCTTTAAGTCTCTTTCCATTCCAATATATTTTCTACCATGCTATCAAAGTAATTATCCTGAGGTGATGATTTGATTATGTCGGCCCAATTCCCACCAGTGTTTCCCTAGTTGCTCCAGATAAACCTGTTTTGCTTTCAAGTTCTTCATAATCTAGTCTCCCATCTTTCCAACCTTCAACCTTATTCTTCTGTATTGATTCTGTGAATCAGTAACTCTGGCCTTCTTACTGTTCCTTATGCAAGATACTCCCTCCTCCAATTCTACATTGTGCCTTTTCACTGACTATCCTCCATGTCTGAAGGGCTCTCTTTACTTATTTCTATATCCTATCTTTTCCTTCAAGTAATAGATAAAATCATACCTTCTTCTAGCAGCTTTTCTTTCTGCTAGTGCCTTCCTTCCAAGAGGATCTCCAATTTTTCTGGTCTATATCTTATTTGAACATTATTGTTTCCATTTCCTCATTTTATTGTAGTTTCCTTAAGGGCAGATACTGCTTTTGTCTCTTTATATCCACAGCAGTTAGTAGGTTTGTTGCCACAAATCAGGTGAGCTCTTTCTTCACTCCATCTTTCCCCCAGTCAGGTTTAGTGTCCTCCATAGCAATGGTATTGCAAAGTCCAGAATCTAAGTATTCTCAGGACTTAAGCCAAATTTCCCTAGGTACAAAAAATTCTGATTATAACTGTTTATAAGGCAGAGGGCTAGATAACAACTTACAAGTCTCAGAGAGATTTATCTTAGACATAAAGAAGAATTTTTTAATAGTGAGGGAGCCTTACATATAAGAATACTGACCATAGCAATTTGGAAAACATTCTTTAATGATGAAGAAAGAATCTTTAAATATAGAGCTGATTCTCAGGGATGTCTGCCTGGGAGGAATGAAGACAAATTAGTCATTTTATTGAATTACCTTTCAAGCACTACACTTTATGACTCAAGGCCATGCAGTGATCCTGTGCCTGTCACTAAAATCCATCACTTCATATAAGTAAGGAGTCATGATTCTTATGCCATCAGCTGGGCAGTTCTTCTAGAATGTCAATGTATAAGTTCTAAGATGAAAGTACCCTGTTTGCTACAGTTTCTCCTACTCAGTATTATCCACCAGGACCTTCCATTCTGGCCTCCATCAAAACCTCACTCTTGACCATCTTTCTGAGCCCTGCCTTCTCTCTATCTTTATTATTGGCCTTATGATGGAATAGTTTAATTTAGAATTCATAAAATGCCTTTACATTATACCTCTGTTTTGATTAAGTTGTACTATATATTGTCATATATGTTGAAAATTTTAATATGGGAAGGCCTTTTGAAATACCATTTGCATGAAAGATTCAATACAGAAGAAAATTGTGTTGTATTACATTGATTTTTCTGGATCTTGCTGGCCTCTTGGGAACTCTTGAATTTGGCCGTTTTTCTAACATACATTTCCAAAAATCTATGGAATTTTTAATAATGTTTTATATCCATGTAATACTTTTTTTGGCCACACTATCCACATGACATTCTCATTCAATTAAATCATGGCCATAGTGACAAGCTCCTAAGATAGGGGCAATGTTTTTAGCTAGGAAGCACTTTTTAATTTCTAGAGTCTAGGAGACCATTGAGGACAAATGGGTTAAAATTATCTTCAATGATACAAACTCTCTGGGATAATATTGATATGCTATGGAAACAGTGAGTCTGTTGAAGCTGTGTTGACACAGTGCCCAAACAACTAGTTTATTCAATCAATTCAGAGGAAAAATCAATTTGATTGCTGTCATATAGATTAAACAACTAGTTTAAATTGATTTTTAGGGTCCTAGCAATTCAGACATGGGCTAGAGGGATGCTCTAATTGATGGTTGAAGAGGTTGAAAGAGGAAGAAGAGGATACTACAATGTTTCTATCTACCCTCTCCCAAATATAATGTTAATGAGGTCATATAAATTTAAGATTGCAAGGATACTTATATGTAATCTAGTTAAACTCTGTCATTTTACAGTTGTGGAAACTGGAGCCTAGAGAAAGGTCACTTAAAAATTTTTTAATTTGTTATTTTTTTTCACAGTTCTTCTAGGCTAAAGCCTTTACATTATGTTAATTTATCCTTGTCTTTTAACAAATTTTGTTGGATCCTCTATTTTGCTGTATCTCATAACCTTAGGAGGTAAATGCTTGCAGGTATTACTATTTCCATTTTTCTGTTTTACAGGTGAGGATTCTAAGGGCAAGGGAGTTCACATGGTTTTCCCAAGGTCACATACATGGCAAGTATCAGAGAAGAAATTTGAATTTGGATTTCCAAGTCTGGCTCATTTTACTGATAAGAAAACTGGTTATCATTGGTATTAAATGTTCTCATCATGATTACACAGGCAATAATGGTTAATTTGAGGATTTCCACTCAGATCTCCTATTTCTAAATCCAGTGCATTTCCCTCTACACCACACGGAAATCATTTACCATTCCATGAACACAGTTAGTGTCAATGGAGTCAAGATCTTGTGCAGACTTGGCTTGCAGTTCCTTCATTTTGTGGGACTTATCACCTTTCCCTCCAGTCTTCTATCCTGTACAAGGATGAGTCTATGGAAGTATAGATGGCATTGGGACTGCTTGACTGTAAATTATTAGCCAGCATGCTTCCTGTTCAAATTGTTTAGATTGGTCTTCAAGGTTGCTTGCAAGCAGACCCAAATTGATTTACTCAAGTTTCTAAACTTTGGTTACCCTATTCCCTTGAATGATTCCTATGCTAATGCCAGGCTATTCTACTGACTGTCTTTTTCCCACCCGTAAGAGCTCAATTTTGCATTGTTCTATTTTTGCTCTGTTAGCATAGCCTCATCTTCATTTAGCTCAATAATATCTACTCCTAAAGGCACAGTTTGGATTTACCTGTTCTGGAAACTATCTTGGTTACACTACTTCTCCTTATGAATTTATTATTTGTACTTAGAAATAATGGCATATGAAGATGAGTTCAAGTCATTCAAACCAGGGAGGCTACTGCTTACCTATTCTGGAAGCCTTTCTCCTTCCATTCTCAAGAAGTTTAGGAGAAGGTTCACAATCTTCCTCTTCACACCAACTCCTGACTTTATAGCAGTGGATGTTAAAATCCATATTCATGCTTCCTCAAACCTTCTATTTTCTCAATTCTTCAAACTCATTACTTACACCTTCATACTACCTCGGTTATAGGAGGGGATGGTCACCCCTGTATTTTGCCAGAGCCCATGAGAATTCTACTTCCTTAATCAAAGCTATGCTACTTTTCTATTTGTCTATAACTTTCTATCATTCCACTTTTCCTATATTCTACTCTTCAATCTATTCTTTGTTCTAATGGGGACATTTATTCCCTCTATCCCTCATACTTTCTCAGGCCATTGCTCTTGATGTGACCATTTCTCCCTTTCCAAGTTCAACCCTATAATTGGTTATTTCAACTCTACACTGTCATCAACTTTCAAATTCTTTAATCCTTTGTCCTATTTCCAATAAGATCATCTCATGCCAAGCACCGTTCTTTAATTACTTCACCCATCTGCTACATGTGTTGTTGAATAGACTTGGAGGAAGTTACTCAACCATGCTGACTGGGAACACCCCCAGTTTATATTATCTAAGTTCCACTGGGCTCTCACTTCAGCAAGGCAATATTTTTATTTCTCCCTAATTTTTTACCCTTCTCATTCTTTAGAGAAAGATTTCAAACTATTTCTTTTGTCCTTACATCTCGTATACTTCTATTCCAACCATTCTCGAAGTTAAATACTATACCTCTTACTTTGCTGAGAAAATTGAGGTAATTAATTGTGAACTACCTCTTTTGCACCCTCTCATCTCAAAACTCCATGACTCTTTTCCCTCAGCTACTGAGAATGACCTATACATTCCTAAGGCCACACCTTTCACATGTACCTTGATCTTATTTCTTTCTGTCTTTACCAGTTGATTGCTTCCTCAACCACCCCTTTCCTTTAACTTCCAATGTCTTTTATCTACTTGTTCATTTTTTGTTGCCTTCAAATATATTAATTCCTTCCACTCTTAGAAAATATTCATTAGAATCTGCCTTCTCTTCAAAGCATCCAATATCTTTCTTCTCTCAATCAAGTTCATAGAAAAAGCCAAAATATTTATTAGCCACTTCCTTTTTTCACTCACTCTTTCCTCAACTCTTTGCAATCCAGTTTCTGACCTTATTTCAAGCAAACCTGCTCTCTCCAAAGATACCAATGGTCTCTTAATTGCATGAGATTATCTTGACCTTTTTTGGCCTCTGCCATATTTGACACTGTACCTTTTCCTTCTAAAAACTCTCTACCCTCTGGGATTTTATGATATCACTCTCTCCTAACTATTTAACTTTTCCTTTTAATATCCTTTGCTTTCTTATCAGTCATTATATTTCCTAATTGTGGTCATTCATCAAGACTTTGTCCTATGTCAACACCCTCTATATATGGTCTTTCCCGGTGATTGCATCCACTTCTATGGGTTTAATTATCATCTCTGTGTATACTTTCACAACATCTCTGACATCCAACTCCTTCTCTTCACTCACATAACTACCACCTTAATTCAGCCCTCACAATGTTCCCACTAGATTGTAGGTTTCCCCTTACTATGTGCTAAGCACTTTACAAATATTATCTCATTTGATCTTTATAACAAACCTGTGAGATAGGTGATATTATTATCCCCAATTTATATTGAGGAATCTAAGGTAAACAGAGGTTAAGAGACTTACCCAGTGGCACATAGCTAGTAAGTACCTTTGTCCAGATTTGAACTTAGATCTTCTGCAGTTCAACCCTCTATTCACTATATTACTAAGCTGCTTCTACATATTAAGAAAAAGTGATTTTCCTTAAGTACATATCTGACTAAGTCATTCTCTTACTCAATAAACCCCAATTTGGAAACCTACTGCCTATAGAATCAACCATAAATTCTATTGAGTTAAAAAAAATCCTTACTATCTGTCTTAGAATTGATATTAATTATTAGTTCCAAGGCAGAAGAGCAGTGAGAGCTAGGAAGCTGGGGTTAAGGGACTTGTCCAGGATCACACAATTGGTCAGTGTTTGAGACCAGATTTGAATAAATGATCTCCTTTCTCTAGGCTCTCTATATAATGAACCATCCAGTTGCGCCTCTATTGAGTTTTTAAAGTCCTTTACAACTTGTTTCCAACCTCACTGTATATTACTCTTTTTCCAGCATTATGACATCTAGCCAAACTGGGACCTTCTCTATGTTCTTCACACATAGAACTCTGTTGGCACTCTGTCTCCTGTTTCTGTTTTTTTTTTTTTTTTGTACTGGCTCTTCCCTATGCATGGGTATAATCCTTCCTTTCTATAGCCTCACAGTATTCCTCTCTTCTTTAAAAAAATAGCTCCAGGGGGCAGTTAGGTGGCTCAATGGACTGAAATCCAGACCTAGAGAAAAATTTCCTAGAGGAAAAATTAGGTAAGGAAATGAAAGCAAAGGAAAAAACAATATGAAGAGACAACTAACAGCCTGGTAAAAGAAGCACAAAGATACTGAAGAAAATAACATTTTAAAAATAGAACTGGCCAAATGAAAAAAGGGTTACAAAATCTCATTGAAGAAAATAATTTTTTAAAAATTAGAATTGGGGAAGTGAAAGCTAATAAATTCATGAGATCAAGAAATGGTAAAACAAATATGTATGTATGTTTGTATGTAAATGTATATGAAATAGAAATCTAAATTACTGAACAAGGGAAGAAAGGGGAATGGTAAAAGGAACAGAGGAGAAATTATAAAAGTGAGGGTTGATAAAGAAGGCACTGATCAAAAGGAAAATAGACTTTAGAGGAAGAACAGAATAAAAAGAGAGAGAAAGATGAATAGAAGAAAATAAAACAGGCATAAATGTACAGTTAGTAATCCTAACTGGGAATATGAATGAGATTAACTTTCTCACATAATAGGAGAAAATAACAGAATCCAAAAACATATTGTTTATAAGAAATATTTGAAATAGAGATATACACTGTTAAAATAAGAGGTTAGAGTAGACTTTATTATGCTTTGGCTGAAGTAAAAAGGCAGGAGTAGCAATCATGATTGCAGAAAAAAACAAAAGCAAAAATAGACCCAATTAAAAAAGGAAACTACATCTTGCCCCCTCCCCCACCAAAAGACAATGAAATAATATCAATCAATATTAAACATATGCACATCAAATAGTATAGCATCCATATTATTAAAGGAAAGTTAAATGAATTACAGGAAGAGATAACAAAACAACAGTTGTGGGGAACTTTCAACCTTCACCTCTCAGAACTAGATAAGTCTAACCATAAGATATATGAGAAAGAAGTCAAGGAGATGAATAGAATCTTATAAAAGTTATATATAAAACACCTATGGAAAAAACTAAATGGGAATAGATAGGAAACTAACTTCTTTGCCGTACATGGTACTTTCACAATGATCTCATAATCAAATTCAGAAAAGCAGAAATATTAAATATACTCTTTTGGGATCACAAATTAAATAAATGTTCCATAATTAAAAGGGTTTTAGAGGCATATATTAAAAGTAATTTGGAAACTAAATAATCGATTCCTAAAGAATGAATTTATTAAAGAACAAAAATCATAAAAATAATTAATAATTTCATTAAAGATAATGACATCATTCAGACAACATATCAACATTTGTGTTTTGCAGCCAAAGCAATGCTGAGGGGAAAATTTATATCTCTAAAGGCATAGAAAGTATTAAAAATTCTCAGGTAATCACAAAAATGGAAATACTAAAAATCAAAAAAGAGATTAATAAAATTCAAAATAAAAGCCTCATTGACCTAATAAATAAAAGTATGGACTGATTTTATTAAAAAGATAATAAAATAGATGAACCATTTAATTTGATTTTAAAAAGAAGAAAACCAAATTACTGGTATCAAAAATTAAAAAAATGAATGCACTATCATGAAAATGAAATTAACGTGTTGAGTCATTTTGCTCAATTATATGCAATATAATTAGCAACCAAAGTGAAATGAATAAATAAATTTACGCAAATAAAAATTGCTCAGATTACAGAAGATGAAATAAAATATTTAAATAACCCTATCTTAGAAAAGGAAATTAAATAGCCCATCAGTGAGTTCCCACAGAAAAAAAGTCCTCATGACTCAATGGGTTTACAAGTGAATTATACCAAATATTTAAGGAACAATTAATACCAATATTATATTAATACTTTGGAAAAATAAAGGAGTCCTATCAAATTCCTTTTAAGACAAAAATGTGGGTTTGATATTTAAGTCAGAGAGAGCAAAAACATTAACAAAAAGTATAAGGCGGTTTTTAAAGGAGTATTAATGCAAACATTTTAAATAGAATATTAGGAAGTAGATTACAACAATATATGACAAAAATCATGCACTGATTAGTTGGGATGTATACCAGGAATGCAAGGCTGGTTTATTATTAGGAAAACTATCAGCATAATTGACCATGTCAATTACAAAAGCAATAACAATTGATTATATTAATAAATGCAGGAAAACCTTTGACAAATCACAACACTCATTTCTATTAAAAACAGAGCCAGGCCTAGAGATGGGAGGTCCGAGGTTCAAATCTGGCCTTAGACACTTCCCAGCTGTGTGACCCTGGGAAAGTCACTTAACCCCCATTGCCTAGCCCTTACCGCTCTTCTGCCTTGGAGACAGTACACAGTATTGACTGCAAGAAGGAAGGTAAGGGTTTTTATAAAAAAACAAAACAAAACAACAACAACAACAACAAAAACATTAGAAAGCAAATGATTCAATGGGTTCTTTTTAAATTTTTAAATTTTATTTTAGAAATATTTTTCTGTGTTTATGTATTTCATTTTCTTTCTCTCCCCTTTTCTCTCCTGCCACCTGAATCTAATAAAAACTTCCACTGGGTTATACAGATGCTATTATTTATACCTGTTTCCATATTATTCATTTTTACAAAAGAGCAATCTTTTAAAATCAAACCCTACAATCATATATCCATATAAACAAATGATTGTTCATTTGTTTTTCTTCTGTGTTTCTACTCCCACAGTTCTTTGTCTTGATGTGGATAACTTTCTTTTTCACAAGTCCCTTGGAATTGTCTTATATTAGCAAAGTTAATTACATTGGATTGTTCCACAGTGTTTCACTTTTTGTGTATAATGTTCTCTTGGTTCTGCTCTTTTCATTCTGAATCAGTTCCAGGAGGTTCTTCCAGTTCATATAGAAATCTTCCAGTTTGCCATTCTTTTAGCACAGTAGTATTCCATTACTAACATATACCATAATTTGTTCAGCCATTCCCCTATCAAGGGACACCCTATCATTTTCCAATTTTTTTTTGCCACCACAAAGAACGTGGCTATGAATTATTTTTGTACAAGCATTTTTCATTATTATCCAATGGAGCCTTTCTTAAAATTATAAGTAGTAATGATCTAAAACCAAGAGCAAGCATTATATGCAATGGGAATAAACTTGAACCTTTTCCAATTAGATCAGGAGTGAAGCAAAGATGTGCATTATGATTACTATTCAATATTGTACTGGAAATGCTAGCTATAGCAATGACAAGAAAAAGAAATTGAAGGAATAAAAATAGGAAATGAAGAATTGATACTATCACTCTTTTTAGATGATATGATGATAAACTTAGAAAATCCTTAGCAATCAACTAAAAACCTACTTGAAACAACAACTTCAGTTAACTTGCAGGATATAAAATAAACTCACACAAATCATCAGCATTTCTATTTACTGCCAACAAAACCCAGCAGAAAGAGATAAAAACAGAAATTCCTTTTAAAAATAACTGCCAGTCATATAAAATATTGGGCCATCTAACTGCTAAAACAAACACAGGGACCATATGAACACAAGGACAAAACATTTTTCACAGAAATAAGATCTTTAAACAATTAGAGAAATATTATTTGAGTGTGGGTAGGTCAGGCCAGTAAAATAAAAATAACAGTTCTCCTTAAGTTAACTCATTTATTCAGTGCCATGTCAATCAAACTACCAAAAATTATTTTGTAATGCTAGAAAAAAATAGCAACAAAATTAATTTGGAAGAACAAAAAGTCAAGAATATCAAGGAAATCATAAAAAATGTTAAGGTAGGTATCTTAGCAGTTCTAGATTTCAAAATATATTACAAAATGGAAATCATAAAAACAATCTAGTGTTTGCTAAGAAATAGAGTGGAGATCAGTGGAATAGAGTAGTTACACAATATACAGTAGTACATGAGCATAGCAATCTAGTGTTTGATCAACCCAACAATCTAAGCTTTGTGTTAATAACTCATTATTTGATGAAAATTCCTGTGAAAACTAGAGGGTGGTTTGGCAGATGCTAGGCATAGACAAACATCTTATGCCACATACCAAGATAAGGCAAGAGAGTAAGTGATTTAGATATAAAGATATAAAGAGTGATTGTAAGCAAATTAGGGGAGCATGGGAACATGTACCTATCTTATCTGTGTATAAGGATTTGTAACTAAAAAAGAGATAGGATGACAGGAAGTAAAACAGATAATTTTAACTACATAAAATTAAAGTTTTTGCACACAGAGAGCGAAAGGAGCAGAACCAGGAAAACATTGTACACAGAGACTGATACATTGTGGTACAATTGAAGGTAATGGACTTCTCCAGTAGTCTCAATGCAATGTCCCTAAACAATCTGCAGGGATCTAAAAAACACTATCCACAAGCAGAGGATAAACTATGGGAGTAAAAACACCGAGGAAAAGCAACCGCTTGACTACAGGGGCTGAGAGGAAATGACTGAGGAGAGACTCTAAATGAACACTCTAATGCAAATACCAACAACATGGAAATGGGTTTGAATCAAGAATACATGTGAAACCCAGTGGAATTGCGTGTCGGCTGTGGGAGAGGTGGAGGGAGGGGGGGAGGGAAGAAAAGAAAATGATCTTTGTTTCCAATGAATAATGTTTGGAAATGACCAAATTAAAAAAAAAGAAATAATATTTGTAAAAAAAAAAACTAACACAGGCAAAATTAGAAGTGAAACAGGAAACTGGACAAATTTTTACAGCAAGTTTCCTGACAAAAGCCTCATTTCTTAACTATGTAGGAAAAGTGATTCATTTAAGAAAATAAAAGTTCTTTTATGGTTGATAAATGATCAAAGGATACAAACAGGCAGTTTTCAGAAGAAGTCAAAGCCATTAATTCATTGCTGGTGGAGTTGTGAATTGATCCAACCATTCTGGAGGGGCCAAAGAGATAAGGGACGAAAAGACTTGTACAAAAATATTCATAACTGCGCTCTTTGTGGTGGCCAAAAATTGGAAAATGAGGGGATGCCCTTCAATTGGAGAGTGGCTGAACAAATTGTGGTATATGTTGGTGATGGAATACTATTGTGCCAAAAGGAATAATAAAGTGGAGGAATTCCATGGAGACTGGAACAACCTCCAGGAAGTGATGCAGAGCGAGAGGAGCAGAACCAGGAGAACATTGTACACAGAGACTGATACATTGTGGTACAATCGAAGGTGATGGACGTCTCCATTAGTATCAATGCAATGTCCCTGAACAATCTGCAGGGATCTAAAAAATACTACCCACAAGCAGAGGATAAACTGTGGGAGTAAAAACACCAATGAAAAGCAACTGTTTGACTATAGGGTTGGAGGAGATAAGACTGAGGAGAGACTCTAAATGAACACTATAATGCAAATTCTAACAACAGGGAAATGGGTTCGAGTCAAGAACACATGTGATAACCAGTGGAATCATGCGTCGGCTATGGGAGAGTGAAAGCCGGGGGGTGGGGGGGGGGAAGGGGAGGAAAAGAAAATGATCTTTGTTTCCAGTGAATAATGTATGAAAACAACCAAATAAAATAATGTTTAAAAATTAAAAAAAAAGTCAAAGCTATCAATAATCACATGAAAAAATGCTCTAAATCACCACTGATTAGAGAAATGCAAAGATAACTTTGAAATACTACATTACACTTATTAAATTGGCTAAATTGACAGAAAAGGAAAATTTTAAATGCTGGAGGGGTTGTGGAAAAATTGATAGATTTGGGAACTAGTGCAACCATTTTGGAAAACAATTTGGAATATTCCCAAAGATCTTTAAAGCTGTTCATCCCCTTTGACACAGTAATACCACTACTAAGTCTATATCCCAAAGAGATAACAGGAAAGAGAAAAGGACCTAATTGTACAAAAATATTTACACAAACTCTTTTTGTGGTAGCAAAGAACTGTACATTGAGAAGATGCTCATCCCTTGGGGAAGGACTGAAAAAGTTGTGGTATATGATTATGATAGCATACTACTGTGTTATAAGAAATAATGAGCAGATAAATATCTGGGAAGACTTACATGATTTGCTACAAAGTGAAATAAGCAGAACCAGGAGAATATTGTTCAGAGTAACACCAATATTATGAAGATGATCATCTATGAAAGATGGCTACTCTGATCGACAATGACCTAAGACAATTCCAAAGGACTCATGATGAGAAAAGCCATCTCCATCTCCAGAGAGAGAATTGATGGATTCTGAATGCTTATTAAAGGAAACTTTAAAAAAACTTTATTTACTTTTATTATTTATATTATTTATGATTTTATTTTTCATTACATAGATTATTATTATTTTGTTATTTATTAATTTTTATTATTTTATTTGATGTTTTCTTTTGCAACTTGGCTAATATGGAAATATGTTTTGTATAATCCATATCAAACTGTCTTCTCAAGGAATGAAAGGCAAGGGTAAGAGAGAGAGAGAATTTGGAATTCAAATTTTAAAAAAATTGTTAAATTTTTTTATATGTAATAGAAAAATATTTAACAAAATAAAATAATTTTTAAAAACCTTAGAGTATAATGATGCTTACACACACATGTAGGATAATCACATGGAAATATAGAAACTCACAACTCCTGGTAGCTGGGAGTCCTTTCTTGTGTTTGTAGCCATCAATTTTGAGGTGCATGGGGTCTGCTTCTCTGCTTCCTCCCTTATGTTGTTATCCTTCTATATATGTCTATGACTGTGTTTGTTCTTCTTGTGTCTCTTTGTGAGGCTTCCCAAACCTGTGAGAAGCCACAAGGTAGAAAGATAGAGGAAGGATAGAATTTTGGATACCGCGAGGGGTGTGGTGGAGCCAAGTTAGAGATATGAGGTGGCAGAAATGAGTCAGAAAACCAGGCCTTATTGATTATATTGGAGCCACAGCAGAACCCCGATCAGTCTGGACCTCTTTCCGAAAGGCTAATCCCGTCCAGTGATCCAAATTTAATACCACACATGTTGGAGACATGATAGAGAAAAGAAAGTGCCTGGCCGAAGGCCAGGTCCTAGGTGAGAGAGATAGAGAAGGAAAGGAATTAAAGATGGAGCTTGGCCCGAGGCCAAGCTCCTGCAAGGACAGGCATCAGTGAGAGCTGAGATCCAAGAGAGGCTGAGATTGCTGTGGCTGCTTTTAATGTCTTTGATATGCAAATATACATGATACATAGGGATGATTATCATTGGTTAATGACAAGGTATAGGTGTGGTTTCTCTTAGCCAGGTGAGCACAAAGAAACCTGTTTTCCCGCCTCACCTGGGGGAAGCTGGGGTCAAGGGTCAGAGGCTTTCCTACTCATGCACAAGACTGAGCATGCTCTCTTCTAAGCCACTCTGCACCTTCTAACTGTTTCCCTTGCCCATAGCTAGGGGTGGACTGCTACACTTTGTCTCTCAGATGCCCAATATCTCAGATGATACCATCAAAACAAGGGAGAAGGAGAGAGAGAATATAGGGTGTATATAAGGGGTAAGGGAGGTGAAGATTATGTATATATATATAGAGAGAGATCCAGATGATAAGGTAGATAGATAGATAGATAGATAGATAGATAGATAGATAGATAGATAGATTTGTCTTCTAGACAAATAATAGATTAATAGATAGATCATTTGATTTATAAATTGATAAAGATAATTATTTTCATGTGTATATATCTATGTAAATTGTACATTTTTTGATTTATCTATCAAACATTTCGCCATATACACATACCTATTCATATACATACACCTACTTCTTGACCTATCAAGAATAAAAAAAATAAGGGTGGGGGTAGCTGGGTGTCTGGCTCAGTGGATTGAGAGCCAGGCCTAGAGATAGGAGGTCCTAGGTTCAAATCTGACCTCAGACACTTCATGGCTGTGTGACCCTGGGCAAGTACCTTAACCCCCATTGCCTAGCCCTTACCACTCTTCTGCCTTAGAACCAATACATAGTAGTGATTCTAAGGTGAAAGGTGTAAGATTTAAATTAATATCCAATCACTCCAAGTATTATTTTATAAGATGTATTAATAATCTCTTGAAGTAGAAGAAATAAAAGGACAAAAGTAAAAGCCTTAGTTAAGGCTTTTCCCACATTTGTGGGAAAAGAGAGTGAGGGGCAGAGTTACACAAAACTTTATCTCAAAAATGTAAGTACACAATGTGAGAATGAAAGTAGGATGCTGGGATTTAAAAGAAGAACAGAAGAATAGAATCTAATTATACAATCCCCACTGTGATTCCATTGGAAAACAAGCATGTAGAAATCTCCCAGATTTACATGCCTAGTTTCCCCATGGAACCAGTACACATAACCAACTTATATCTCTAAAGATCTTTAACTAGAGATACATACAATATTGCATTTTCTAAGGGGATAAGGGGTAAATATAGGAGAAATAAAACCGAACCAGTGATTGCTTGGCACATTAACAAAAAACTAATTAGGGGGAAGTCCCCTTTGGCATAAGAATTTACATTAAAAATAAATGCATTCAACCCTCCCACAGTTCAATTTCACTACAACCTAAAGTTCACTCTGGATCTTTTGGTGCAGTGTGTGGTTTTTGCAGGCTTCTTTATGGCACCTTCCCTAAACAGTTCACTTTCTGGATTCAGGGAGGTAGTAAGTTTCTTATCCTAAAATTACTCTCAAACAAAAAAAAAATTCTAAATCTAGAATTTTATGATAGTAATACAATCCCCTCTGAGGATGATGTTGACCAACACATGGACCACCCAGGGATTCATGGCTCAGTTATGAGGTATATGAATCAATTGTTAAAAGGAAGTAAAAACCATAAAAAAAAGAAAAAAAGTTACTTCTGGATGAAACATAAAATATCAAAGTCTCACATGTAAAAATTGTAAGTAAGGAAAAATAAGCCTATAACAGGTCCTTGTATAAGGGCCCAATAAAATGATTTATGTTTCACAAGCCTATAGGACCATTGCAGCAATATGCACTTACCCAATCAGCAACCAGGACTACAGAAAATTACCACACTATGAAGGAGAAAGAAAAAGGACTAGATTTTGAAGCACAAGGTAAATATTCCTTGGTCTGATTTTACCCTTACTCTCAGGGATAAGGGAGCCAAAATGGCAGCCAAACTGAGGTACTTGGTAGATATATGGATCTGGCATGAGGGAATCCTGCATCTGACTTTGTAAACAGCCACTTCCTTGAACCCCAAAATAAGTTCAAGTCCCCTGTCTTGCCACAGAATCTCATCCATCCCACCAGGATGAGTTAGTCTCCTTGACCTTGTGCTCCTTGGCACTGTGCATGTTAACTTTGTGCTCCTTGGCACTGTGTAGTGGTTCTTTTGTGATCCCTTCTTCTGGAATCAGACACAATCATCAATCAAAGTCCCACAATGTTTAACAACAAATGGTAGGTTTCCATAGTCTAAAGCTTTTGGGTAGGCATTTGATATTAGGGCTAATGTACATTTTAAACTAATTCTAGTGCAAAATTAAAAAAAAAACATTAATACTGGTTGCTTGTACTATATGTACAAAAACTAAGAGTGGAAGGAAAAATTCAAATATCCTATTTTAGATAAAAGGAAAAACGATAATAAAATTTTAAAAAAGATAAAAAATATAGTTCATATTCCATGAAACACTGTTAGTAAAGCAGAGTCACAACACAAAGATTCCTCACCCAAAAGGGTTTTTAAAAAGTACAGAAAAGTAGGGCACACATGAATATGATCCTACAGGTGTGTGTAGGTAAATGATGACCCCTGGTTTTTGGATTCCAAAGTAGAGCACTGAAAGTCTAACAGAACTTACTGAAACTGGCCAAGAGTGAACAATGAAGTAATGGCCATACTAGCAATGTCAATGAGTTTTTTTTCCAGACTTTAGAGAGGAAGTCCCAAACTAAGAGTGAAGCTGATTGCTAACCTCCATTTGTGATAGTTTTGCTGGTCAGAAGTTAAATAAAATGAATACAGCTACCAAATCAAGCTGTGTAGGTTGAAGCCACAGTTTGGTGCTAAAACAAATTAAATAGATGTTAACAATCCATGAAGAACAATTATCCCAGGTATCCCAGAAAGACATCAAAATCAGAGATCTGCTGGAAAGAGGGCTTCTGTGATTGAAAGTTTCATCAGAGGCCAAGGAAAAGAAGTAAGTTACAACCTGCATTGAAGGAAAGAAGTTCAAGGAAAGAAGTATGTGCTATGTCAGATACACAAATATATAAATTAGAATCCTTATTTTAAAAAATCTTTCAATATGGGTGCAGAAATAAAGTAAGGATAACAACACAAAGCACGATACAAGGACCAAATAACTGGATCAGAATATCAAAATTAGAAGGCACCCCATATAGGGCATGAAGTCTAACCACCACCAGTACAGGAATCCTCTCTACAACATCCATGGAAAGTAATTATCCAGCCAAATCCTGAAGACCCCCAGTGATGAGGGAGTCATGAGCACTACCCTAACTATCCTTCCCTCCACTGTTGTACATTTCAGTTTGGTATGCCTCTAATTATGCAGAAGTGTTTTTCCTTATGTCCAAATTTGACCAAATGAGACAACGTATGTATAAGGAAGTAGTTCCAAACTACTGCCTCAAATAATGCAATATGATCAATGTAAGGGCTTGAAGAAGTATTCAATGTATAAACATAATTGTTTATATATGTTTATTTCTTTATGAAGTGTGAACCTCTTGGATTGGGTCAATAAGAGATTAGCTGATAGACTGACCAACGGTCTGATTATGCTTCTAGAGACTTGAAATGAAAGAAGAATTTCAGCAGGTCAATCTAGTGGTCAAGTCATCTGGTGGTGGAAATTCAAAATTCAGTAGTTAAAAATTTGAGTTAAAACCAGGACCCTAAGAAGGATGGAATTATTTAAACAAATCTGTCTGTCTGTCTGTCTGTCTGTCTCTCTTTCTCTCTCTGTCTCTCTCTCTCTCTGTATCTGTCAAATCTATTTATGTTACCTTAACCTTGACTTCACTTGTGTCCTCACTTTTTCTTCCTTTGATTGTATGCCATTGCTAACTGAATTAATGATCTCCTGTCTAGTCCCTTTTGCTTCACCTTAATTATTTGGATTTCTTACCATCTACTTATTCTGATCTCAGATGACATGAGTATTTTTGTAATATTTCCTACCTTTCCCATCACATGATCTAGTGCTTGATTTCCATTCCTGAATGGTAATAATAGTCAACATGATTCTTCCTTCCCTCACAGACTTTATAGTTGAATAGGGGAAATGCAACCCCTTTACCTTTAATTTGGACATTTCCAGAAGTTTAATCAGTTAAGAGAACTGTTCTTCCTCCTGAGAAGGGATGTATCTGCCTTCTAAATGGGGCATCTTTGGGCAAACAAAGTGTGGAACTTTTTCTCAGGCTTGTGCATGACTCATGTTGTAACACATTTATCCTATTTTCCCTTGAAAAAACTACAGCCTAATGCAACTTTTTATGCATGTGAGCCTGTGATAAAATTTCTAATCTCTGCAAAGCATGAGAAATTTTAATACAGCTTGGGAAAATACCCTACCATCCTTGGTTTTCCTGGTGTGCTCTCTGTCTCTTGCCAATGCAGTGCTTATCTTATAAAGACAGTGGATGCCACAATGACAGTTTTCAGACTAATACATGGAGAAGATTCCCTCCCCAACCCCTACAGTTTCTTTGCAGTATTTCAGAGCAGTAGCCATGTACTGAGAGGAGAACTTTATTGATCTGGATGATCCTTCCTTTGCTGTTCTTAGGCAGTTTTTCTTTTATGCAATTTGTCAAGAAATGGTTATGTTTCCAAGGACACCAAGAGAAGGGAAAATAATACATTTGTAAAGGTCCTGCTAGTAAAGAACTGTATTTCATGGCAAGTGACATCAAAGCTCAAAGTAGGAATTTTTGTGCCTGGGTCAAAAAAGCACAAAATATTTCTGGGGCTAGTGATATAAAAATACCTTCAGCTGAGTGGCAGCAACAGATAGAGACCATGACATAAGAACCCAAGTCTACTACGGTGGGACCAGTATGAAAAAATAAGGCTGAGTCAGAGGAAGAGCTTTTTCTAGTCTGCTGTTCTATGGATTAAAACTTCAGTCCCAATTTAATCACTAAATCGAAAGGGAAGATCTGCTTAAGATCACCATTTTATTAGTGCTTTTAAGTTGGGTTGAATACATTATATGGGTTCAAAGGTAGGGTCAGCAGGGAAGTCATTTAACCATTGACCTCTGACTATGGGCAAGATGACCTTATGGAACTGAGCCTTCAAAATCTGAGGCTTTGACTGATTTATAATGATATTGAGTCAAGTGGGAGATAATCTGCTTTTTTGCCTAGATGGTGGAAGAAAGAGAAGTGAAGTTTATTTTCTCATTTAATTCTGATGACTAGTGTTCTTTAGGATCATTAGATTTTTCTCTAGCCTTTGGCCAATAGTTTGGAGCAGAGGTGATAGTGATAACAAAAAATTAGCAGGAAAAGTATCAATGAATTAGTAAAAAATTTAACAGAAGAGAGCAGAAGGAATTTCCAAAGGGAACAGAAAGCAGTGGGACAGTTTTGGAACTATCTTGTGAAATTAGAATTATATATTTTTAGAAAAGTTATAAAGAGTTGAAAAAAATGAAGCTATACATGAGTTTACAATTTTTAATAAAATTTCATTTTGCTTTTCTTTGTATATTGAAATGTACATATTTGTCAATGCTAAATTAAAAGAAAAAAGGAAATATGAAAAACATTAGAAACAGTGAACTGGATCTAAGTATATGTAGCGCTTCAAATATAGTTACTAAGATACATGATGAAGACTTTATTGAGGGGCAGGTAGATAGCACAGTGGAAAGAGCACCAGGCCTGAAATTGGGAAAACCTGGGTTCAAATCTGGCCTCCCTGTGTGACCCTGAGAAAATCACTTAACTCCAATTGCCTACCCCTTACTGCTCTTTAGTCTTGGAACCAATACTTCATATTGATTTTAAGACAAAGGGTAATAATTTTTTTAAAAGGACTTCACTGGAAATGAGCTAGAAACTTGCTTAGAAGCCTTCTGTAATACTTATAATAATATCCATCAATCATTCACATAATCCTTTAAGGTTCCTCATTTTAGCCTCACCATAGCCATGGGAGCTAAGGTTATTATTATCATCCCCATTTTGCTAAAAAAGGAGAAAACTGAGACTGAGCTTTAGTGACTTATCTAACCTCACAGAAGTTGTGTCTAAGGTAGGATTTGAATCCAGGTCTCTTGATTTAAGTCCAATACTCTATCCACTGTGTCACCTAGCTGCTGCAACTATACAGTATTACCTCTGATTGATGCAAAGCATTACCCCAAACTGCATTTGGGAAGCAGGTGCCACATCCAAGTAGTCTTTGTGCTGCAAGTTGTTAGGGGATGAAATCATGGGGTTTGGAGCTATTATGGAGTGAACAGTAAGGATTTGAATGGTTCCATTTAGATTTGTACCAAACACTGACTTTACCACAATCAACCCTCATCAATGGGGAGAGGAAAGGGTTATATAGTTTCAGTTTTTGGATTATCCCATAGAACTTGTCCATCTGGGACAGAGAGGAATTGGTGAAGTCCAGTTTTGGACAGGAGGAGAACAGGTTGGATTGCCTAAGGGAAATCAAAGCTCTTTTACTGACATCAAGCTTCCTATAAAAGGTGTGGAAGAGGCTTGAAGATGTTTCTGCTAGGGGAAACTGAGGCTGCCTTGTATTAATGGAGATAGATGAGAGATAATAAGAGATACTGCTAAAAGGGTGTTCTGGAGCTGCCTATTGATCCCTATTGATAGCTAATTTATCAAGATGTTTTCCTCCTTCCCTTAACCACCCTCTTCTTGAAGCCTTTTGGCTTCCTCCCCCCTCCCCCAAGTGGACTCAAAGATTTATGAGGAAAAACTCCTTTCTTTTCCTTTCTCAGGTAAGGAGGTTTATTGGGAAACAGGACAGGGATTGAGGTAAAAGGGATAGGGGTGACCCTAATCTCTAAGGAGAATTGGGAGGAATTTTGGGAAATGTCAGTCTAGTCACAATTATGACTCAGAGACAGCTAGAGAGATGGAGGACAACTGTTGAATCTTCTTTCTTCTTCAGTCAGATAATCTCTACTTGAGTAAATCAGGTCCAGACTCTGTCAAAAAGCCACCAAGGTCTCTTTCTCTGCCTAGGTCAGGTAAAGCCAGTCTCTTTTTGGTCAGGAAAACCCAAAGAAGAGATTTCTCCCTTGGTCAGTAACCCCAGAGAGCCAAAGTCCCAGTTTCTCTCCTCTGGCCAGGCTCCCCAACTGCCTCTCCTGGGAACATTCCATTTGGAATCTTCGCCTTGATTGACAAACAGATCCTTCACCTTGGTCTGCATGCCTGGCTTGTCCTGAAAATCCCCTCTTTCTTCAAGCCTCTTCCACAATGGAAAGGTCCATATTTGGGCCCAACATTCTGCTGGTTTTGCTAATAAGAAATAGTTATTCTTTTCACATTGTGACTTTTCCCATTGTGGTTTTGATATATCATAGGTCGGCAAAAGAAATTACATGGGAATGGGGGGTGGTTTGCAGAAGCTCTGGATGACAATCAAAAGTTAACAGATGATACCAAAAAGTTTAGAAACTCAGAAATTCATACTCAACTCAAAATTCACAATAAGGTACTGTAAACACTGCATAAAAGAAAAAGAAAAAAATTCAGACTTCTTCTCTGGTACAAAATGAGGGCCAAAATTTTTATGTGGATTTTCCAGATCACGGGGACAACATGCCCCTAACCCCTGGGATATGGATCACTGTACAGCTATTCCCCAAATAAGCATCAAATAAAGGAATAGGGAGCCATATAATAAGGGTGATATGGTTATAACAGGTACCCTAGGGGTCAGTGGAAGAATAGCATATGATTATATAGTTATGGTACAATTTAATATTAATTAGTTGTATTAATAGAGATGAAAAATATCAAGAAAAATAAATACCATATAAATAAAAAAACTAAAATGATTTTGTAATTTGGAAATTTAACTTTTAATACTTACCTCTTTCCAGTGAGGAAGAAAAAGAGTGAAAGATGATATCAGGGGATTGTATAAGGTGGGTTGGCCATATCGCAAGAATGAAGAAAAAATGGGTGGAGTACCAGAGGAAGCTTTAGTCTTTTTCCTAAATGTACATTTAAATTTCTCAGCCACTAAATGTGATAGCCCTGTTGGTTAACAACAAAACCAGACTGTTTGTTATATTTTATTTAATACTCAGTTTTATAGATGAAATAAGAGAGAAAATAGAAGTTTTATTCCCTGAGACAAGACATTTGGTTTAGATAAGCTGGATCTCAGGGTAGAGTTGAGAATAAAAGCAAAGTGAAGTGATGAGTGTTAGGTTTTCACAAGCCTGGCAAAAAGTATACACAAATATCTGATCCTATAACGTGCTTAGATGCCATCTCTACTAAGGGCTATGAGTAAACCAAAAGCAGAATGTTATAGTTAAGTAAAATTCACTATGTTAGGTATAGACTCAAGGCTTTCTCACTGCATTTACCTGGGAGGGAGAGGACAGCCGAACTGGAGAGATGGATTCTTTAATTACATATACACAAGTGGTCCAGATATGCTGCCATAAATAATAACCCATCCATTAATGCTTGCTTGTGAGACTCCCCATCCTTCCATGGCTAGACAAGTATGACATAATACTGATGTCATAATCTTTATCAACTTTGGTCATCATAATAATCATCACCACCGCCACTATCTTCCTCCTCCTAATAGTGATTATCATCAGTATCATTATCTCTTTTTTACAAATGAGAAAATTGAAAGCTAACAGGATTTTCCCCAATTTACACAGTGAGTTATTGGTTGGGATTAGAATTCAGGGCTTTTATTTTTCAGTCCTCTGAACTACTGAAATGGTCTTTTTGTTACTGTATTTAGGGATGTTGCTTCAGTAATTACTCTATTGGTCTTTAACATTTTTGAATCTGGAGGTCAGTGGAAGAATATCACAATTCCTAAATTGGGGCCAGCCCTCATTTTGGAGCTGTAATTAGGATCTTTCAGAAAGGAACTGTAGCCAGTGGAGTTAAAAGTAGGCTATAGACTGTGAGGTTTTCTGTTTGAAGATCCAAGGAGTGAAATATTTTTCAAAAAATGAACAAAGCAGCCGTCACCCTTGACCAGATTTCAAAAGACTCTTCATATTGCCAGTATTTATAATTTTCTTTATTTGTGTTCAAATTCATTTCCCTCACTTTCTCTTTAGCCTTCCCTGGTTGAAATAGTTCCAGGGAACGAAGACAATACTGTCTCTTCTCACACTTCCCTTCAGACACCAAGTCTGGTCTATGAGAATAATTAGTTGGATTTGCTCAATCTTTTATTTTCCTCAGGGGTTTCCGATATATAACAATCATCCCTTGTGACTATAAGCTAAGTTTGAGAAATGAGGACCACCAACTGAATGCTGTCCTTTTGGTTCCAACATAACCTGGGCTGGGAATAATCTTAGTAACTTTTCTTATCTCGATTTACATATTTCTAGATAAAATAACCGTTAACAGTCTATTTCCTGGGTCTTAAAGTCACTCCAAGGATTTATTGTCAAACCCATGTTAAGAATTTGCTGTTGCATCCTTTCCCTCAAGCTACAATGTTTTTCTTCATAATTTTGATACAATAAAAAGTTCGCTAATTCCTGTATCTAATGGGCTTCTCTCCTTAGAAGAGGAGCTCTCATAGGCATGTTGCTTTGCTCAAAATAATAAACATGCCCTTTTCCTCTCTCTCCATTTCTGGTGTCTTTCTCTCACTGAATCTGACTCTGGTCTGTGAAATCAGACATGTAGAAAGGGAGTGGGTTGCTATTTACTATGGGATAAAAGTATACTGAGGACTCATGACCAGTACTAGACTCTCCAAAGACACTTTGTTAGTGATAACTCATGCTATGTTCCTTCCCCATCACTGGTGATTGAGCAGCATTTCCTGATTAAGGCGACTTCTGTAACTGGAGAAATTGCTTCCCATTAGAATAGGAAGAAAGGATTGAATGAAGTCAATTTTGACTTCATCCCCCAAAGCTTTACTCCAAGATAGCTGGGTGACTGACCTTGTGGCATAGGAAGTCAGAAACTACCTGAATTTACCATGTAGCTTGATTCAGTTTTTGATACTCAACACTTTCTCAATTTCCTCAGTTTTCTCTCTCTTGGGATTGGAGGGCTAGAGAGTGGAACAGTAAAGTTCCCAAAGCCTTCCTTAATAGAGGGTTCTGAATTTTCATAATTTCCCAAATTTCCATTGTCCATCAGCAATTCTGCCTCATTTCAACTCCACAGGATGCCATGCCCCTTAGTGAATACCCCCTGTAGTTTCCCCAGTCTCCCTGCTCTGCTTTTCAGCTTCCTTTTGTGCATTAGATTGTAAGATCCTTGAAGGCAGAGACTATCTCTGTTTTTATTATTTTTTCTCCTCAATGTTTGGCACAGTGTCTGCAGCCTCTTTTGCTCCCAAGTCAAAACCCTGCTACCCTAGGAATGGGCAGAGAGCTCAAAAGAGGTGGTCTGCTTTTTTTTAGGAGTTGAAAGAGACTTGAGATATTTTAATACAACCTTCCTCATTTTATAGTTGAAGAAACTTAGTCAAAAAAGGTGAAATGACTTGGCTAAGATTCACAGGTAGTAAGTATGGTAGAGACTGAGTTTGATTTCATGTTTATTTTCAATCACTTTTGCTTTTTTTAAACGGGCATGGGGGAAAACAAACTATCTCCCTACCCTTGTAAACACTTTATTTTATAGTGCTGGGATTCTAGGACTATTTCTGAATCACTGTCATATATTTCTTCCAGCATTAGAAATATCAGTAGGTCATTCTATTAGGAGAGAACCTTCTCCACACCATATTTCTTGATGTGCACAGTGAGTCAAAGGATGAGAGAATCGTATTTTTGCAAGGGACTTTGGAGATTATCCAGTTTGAATACAGACTCTCATGTCATCCAGGACTAACTTCTATATCATTTTTGACAGATCAACCAACCAATTAATAAAGTATTTATTAAATGCCTATTATATTTCAGGCCCCATTTAGGGAGAATGGGGGGGGCAGATAGAAGTGAAACAGTTTCTGATGTCAAGGAGTTTATATTTTATAAAGGGAGACAACACATATAGGTATAAATAAAATAGCTACAGGATATTTAAGATGGTCAATTCAGAGAGGCACTCAACTTTTGTTGAATACTTCAGATCTTAATTCATCACAGGGAAGCCTATTCCATTGTTGGATACCTATCATTCTTAGTAAATTATTCCTTATGAACCAAAATCTGCATCTTCTTAACTTCCAACCAATAGTCCTTGTTCTATAACCGGAGACAAAATATAGTAAGGGAAAAATATTGGTCCTGGAGTCAAGGAGATCTGGCATACTGTTTGTGTGACCTTGAATGAATCTCTTGACTTTACGATCCTTTATTTTCTCCTCTGTGACACAGAAGTGAGGAAAATATGTTGTGAACCATGACGCATCATTGAAATTCAAATTACCACTATTATCTGAAACCCCACAGAATAAATCCACTCCTTCCATGTGACATCTTTACAAATATTTCAAAGCAGCTTTCATATCTCCTAGAAGTCGTCTCTTTTCCAAGTAAAACATCCCATTTCTTCATCCGTTCCTTATTATCTTCAGGGAGTAAGTAAAATAAGCAGTTGTCTATGATAAGAGATTTCTTTTTTTAAAGCTACCTTGTAGAAATGCATCATTTTTCACTGACAGAAAATCCCACTCTTTACAATATGTAGGCATTTATTTTGTGATGAGTCAAGCCCTGGAGGTCTGGAAAGCTGCCTCTAACAGGGACTTGGGCAATGGAGAGTGATACAACAAGGAACAGTTTTCAAAAGCAAGACAGCTCAATTTTCAAAGCTTGCCTAAGGCCCCCACACACATCTAGTCCTAACCACAAGTATGACATAGCTTTGCAACCTCTTGTCATCTTGCTCATCCTCCTTTGGGAATTCTTCAGTCTGTCAATGTCCAGCTTAAAATGTGATGTCCAGAAGTCAGCATCATTATAAAAACCTCCAAATGTGCTCTGCTTAGTGTGGAGAATAGTGAGAATAGATTAGAACTTTTCCATTTCCCCTCCTCCCATCCCCATGATGTTCTCTGGACATCGTTTCTTTTGATGTAGGATAAAATGCACTTTAAAATCTAACTTGAAAAATTTTGTCAAGCCCAAAGGACAAAATCCTAAAGCTGGAAAGACCTCGTATGGCAAACTCCATAATAAGTAAGATGGTGTATATCAAACTTCCAGGATAAAAGCAGCTTGTCTTTGTGGAAAAGGAATCGGATGTAGTTTCAAATGTCAGCTATGCCACTGGGTATCTGTGTGATCTTGGTCAAGTCATTAAAATTATAGGACCTTAGTTCTCTCATCTGTCAAAGAAGAGTATCAGACTAGATGCCCTTTAAGATCCCTTCTAATTCAACATCCATAATCCAATGCCTTAGTACCCAAGCACCTAGGCACACTTTTGGGATAGTGGACCACCAGTGTTCCTTTTCTACTGCAAAAGTGCCAAAAATAAAGCTCTACAGACACATCCATTTCTTTCTTCAATCTTCCATGTTTCCAAGCAAAGAGCCAACCTTATATTCCTGGACTCAGATTAGTACGTTTTTTCCAGATTTTCTTTATTTATCCTATCCCTGATACTCCTGGAGAACAAATAGCTTTTATCACTTTGCCTTTATCTATCAACTTTGTCCCTCTCCAATTTTCATTGAGAAGATCAAAAATCACATATCTTCCATCCAATCAGCATTACTATGATGTTATATGTAGTATGGCTCTCTACTTATTACTTAGTTCCTGGGAAGCCAATCTTGTTTGCATTTCTCCTTGCCTTTGGGCTATCCATTGTGGGTTCCAATAACTCCTGTATTTTCCCCAAGATACCAGGAAAGTTGGAAAGGTTGAAAGGTGATAAGTTGATGAACTGTTCTCTTCTGTAGTCATTGAAATTG
Source organism: Monodelphis domestica (assembly GCF_027887165.1). Taxonomy (NCBI): domain Eukaryota; kingdom Metazoa; phylum Chordata; class Mammalia; order Didelphimorphia; family Didelphidae; genus Monodelphis; species Monodelphis domestica. The sequence goes on along the minus strand of NC_077228.1, from coordinate 131,824,456 downwards.
TTATCTGTGTTTCTTTCCCTCCTTGACTGAATAACTTCCTAATGTTTGGGGCTATCTAAAAATGAAATGATCTGTGTATCAGTTTTTGGTGCTGGTGGTATTAACTTTCCTCTTCATAATTTAACTCTCTTAAATTCTGTTGTTACTTTCTTACCACTTCAAAGGCAAGAGGAGAAATTGAAATACTATGGTTTGCCTAACTTTGAGTCCTTCTTACCAGTCTTCTTTTCCTTGTATCCTCTCCTTCTTATTCTTCCCAGTTCTGCCATGAATCAAGAGTAATTCAATAAATATAACTATGGGAAACCTAAAAACTTCTAGTGTAAATTTCAAAGAACTAATGGATTTGAATTAGGTTATTATTCTTTGCCAGTCTTGGAAAGCACTATTGCTCAGTAGATGTTTTATTATGCATTATTTTATTTTTATTATATATTATTTATGTGCTTTTAATGACACATTGAAAAGATGCTGGGTTCAGAGCCAAAGAATCCAAATTCAAATACCAGATCTACAATTTATTAGTTGTATGATGTTGGATGAGTCATTTAATCTCTGTGGTTCACATTTTTGTCTTCTGTGAAATTAGTGTTGAAGCAGAGGATATTCTTTTTTTGTTGTATTTTTTCCAGATTATAAGTAGATAGCATTTTAAACAATCATTTTCTGATATTTTGCAATCTATGTTCTCTCTTTCCTTCTCACATTTTCCCCTTCTTTGAGAAATCAGGCAATATTACAAGGTTTTATGTGTGCTATCATGTAAGACATTTCCAAAAAACTCATTAAGAGGACATTTTGTGTCCTCTAGGCCCATCTGATGCTATTATTCTATCAACTTATTATTATAAGTAGTAAACAACTTCAGGCCAGGCTTATTTGTTTCTATGGGAAGTTGGTTTGCCATGTGAAATTGTTGGGTTTTGCTGTCCAATCCAAAAGGGTGGTACAATGGATTGTATGTTGTACCTGGAATTCAGAAGACTTGATTTCAAATATCACTTAGTATTTAGCTCTACAAGACCAGGCAAGTAATTCAATTTGTCCAAGTTAACTCACTTCAAAATGGGGATAATAATAGTACTTTTCTGACTGTATTTTTGTGAGGATAAAATAAATTAATTTCTTGAAAGTGTTTTCTAGACTGTCTAGAATTATATTATTATTCATTATTTATTTATATTCTAGCTTCCTTATTTCATGGGTAAATTCATCCTATTCATATTTATGGCTATAATTCTTATTTGTTATCTTCCTCATCAAATCTTATTCTAATATTTCTTTTTTTTCTCCCCTTAAAAGAAAAAAAAGAGAATGACATTATTACTAATATCTAAAGTTGATGGCATAGAATAATTTGATCTTTTTACTTTTCTTCTAGTCCTAATTCAAATCACCTTTTTTTTTCTGAAGCTAGTGATATATTTTGCTTAGTACTCTTTTTGTCTCATTTTCCTGTTCTGTCAAATTTTGCTCATTGCCTTTTCTTCTCTACTTTTCTGCTCAATTTCATGTATTTCTGTTGTGGGGGGCTTGAGGTGAATCCCTGGGGTTCAGGATGGTTACCCTTTGCAAGAATGCAAGACTCTATAACTTAGTTTAGAAATAAAAAGAGAAATTTATTCATTTGGAATTCATGTTGAAGTGGCTGGGGGGACAGCATAGATGGGATGCTGCCTCTTAGAGGGGATGTGTTCTGGCCTTTTTATAGTCTTACAATACCAGTGGTCTGCATGACCAAGAATGAGGTAATGTAATGAAGTTGGGCAAGAGTGGGGGATTGTCCTGGATATAACCCAGTGGTATCAGTGTCTATCTTGGAATCTAGGGGTATATTCAAGGAGAATATTTCTCTCAGGGGTCTTTCCTTATCATGAGTCTTTGATGCCCAGGGTCACCTTTTCCTCAGCATTAACAAGAATAACAAGAAAGAAAAGGAATTTTCCTGCTTACAGTTTAACTTGAAAAACTTTGACAGTTTGGGGTATTCAAGGAAACCTGGAGTCCAATGCTATTTCTATTACTAAAATGTTAAATATGTATGCATGTGTCATTCACCTCTTTCTGTCTCTTTGTTTTTCTTTCTCATTCTCTCTCTCAACTTTCCTTTGCTTGGATTCTACAAGAGTGAGGTTCATCTCATCCTCAGGCCCCGGGATTTGATAATTTTCTGTGGTTCTCAATTCTATGAAATAACAAATTATTCCTTCCTCTTCTCCTAGTATTTTCTTCTTATCTTTTAAAAAATGTTCCTATTCTCACTCCTTGTATTTGATTCCCTTACTGACCCTTGGAGATGGCATGATTCTGAACAGCCAATAATTGTTTCTTTCTATGATAAAAATATTTGATCATAACTTAGCTTTTTCAAGTTATTCAAACTTGTAATTATCCTTAAGTTTCAGCAAGCTTTTAAAGATACTCCTTAGCTCTAGTTTTCTTAATAGATTTTCTTTTCTTTCTCATAGCTAATATGTAATCTTGTGATATTAGGTCAAGATTCCTTAGTATGTGATCTTTCTCTTTATAACTATTTACAATTTTTCTTTAACCAAGGAGCTCTTAAACTTGACAATTATATGTGTGGGTATGTTTTATATGAAGTATATTTTGCATTCTACCAATTTATACTTTCGTTTTGATTCAATTCTTCAGGGCAATTTTGTTACATAATTTCCTAATATACAATAGTCAGATTTTTGTCTATTTCATCATGCTTTTTGGGTTATTCATAGGTTATCTCTTCATGCTGTGAATTTTAGATTTTCTCCACCCTGATTAAATCTTTAAAATCCTAACAAAGAGGAATGTCTACACCCCTACTTAAGGATTAAGTGTTGAGGAGGATGGCCTATGACATACATGTGCTAGCAAATGACAAATAACAAACAACTGACAGACCCCTGGGCTATCCTAAGTCAAGTTGAGGACATGTGAGATGCAGGAAGTGATGTAAAAAACAGTCTATATATTTGCATCACTTCCTCTTGCCAGGCTCTCTCTCTGGGCGGAGATGTGGCTGGTGGCAGTGTGCTGGGTGCAGTGTGCTGGGTGTCTTGGCTTCTTGGCATGCCTGCACCTCCTGTCCAGGTTTGGCGGTGAGCGTCCTTGCTGCAATGACTGGGAGAAGCTCAATAGCATGGGTCAGGTGAGACATCTTCCCTGAGCTCTCTCAGAGTTTAAGCTGATTCCTTTTTTTCCTTTACCTTTCCTAAAAGCACTATCCTCTTAGGAGGCCCCTCATCTCCGAGTAGGCCTCATGGCTGGAAGCCAAACTAGATTAAATCTTGGAGGAGGCCTCATGGCTAAGGTCTCTGAACTCCCCTTGGTTTAGGCTAGGCCAGAGAAATCTTATACCCCTTTCTCTCTCTCTTCTTCTTAATTCCTTCCCTCTATATGAATTAAACCACCATAAAATTCCCAAACTGACTTGAGTATTTTTATTGGGATTTGAATTAATCTGTGGTGACCATTAGTAATATATACATATTAGTCAAAACCCCCTAAATTTACCCCTTGTTTTCTAGATTAATTATTTTTGATAGCAGAAATATAATACATTCTTTAGTTTTGTTCTAATGTAGGAGTTTTTCCTGATGTTCATGGAAATATTTCAAGGGGTATATGAACTTGGATATGAGGAAATTAAATCTTTGTTTTCACTAACCTCTACCTGAAATTTGGGATTTTTAAAAATAATGAACTAAATAAAAAACAAAATAAGGTATTATCCTGGAAGGGACCCAGTAGGATTTATCAAGCTGTCAAAGAGGCTCATAACACAGGCAAAAAATAAGAAGCCCTGCCCTAATATTTCTTATTTTAATGATTCCTTGAATTTTAGGGTTCTGTTTCTTCTATTCTTTTTCCCACATTGCCTTTGGCTTTGCTAAAGTTTTCAGCTTTTATTCCAATTTACCTCTTCCATTCTTTATTATTTCCTTAAGTTTTTTTTAGGCCTTGTAATGAGCAAAAAATGAAATGACTGAGGAAATTCTGAGCATATTGATTTATTAAGCAACATGACAATTGCCTAACATACTGGGACCAAGCCCCTTTCTCAGCTTAGGGCTGGACCCCAATACATTAGAAATAATTAATCAAATAAAGCCAATTAATTAAAAGGAAACAATATACAACATTAGGTAATCTGATTTCATTTTTTAACCCATATTTGAGTCCTTGTAGCCATTCCATTCTCCTTTTTGGTGGATTAGTTATAGTTATTCTACAGTTAAATTTATTCTGGAATTATTTTCCCATGAAATTCCTTCAATGTTTTCAGAGTTTTTCATTCCTTAATCATTTCCTCAGTTGCTATTCATTTCCCCCTATTCTCTGAAGGCTTAACTCCTCAAATTTCCCCTATTTAGGGTTTGAATCACTTCATTGTTGTTGAGGAAAGACTTTGCTAAGGTGGATGATGTCCTTGGCAATTGTCCGCTCTATCTGCAGTTATTTCCAAACTTGCTTTGATTTAGTAACTACTGGGGTAATTGCCAAGCTGAACCATTAGTCTGGATCTTAGAGAGAAGACACTGGAGGAGGTGGAGTATAGTGGGCAGCACATAGTATGGTGCTTTATTGCCTTAAACATTTTTTGTGGATTTTTATCTTGAGGAATTTTTTTCTCCTCTTTTTATTATTGTTCCTTGACTTTGTGGGGACACATTTCCTACTGTTTAGGGGTTCATGGTGGAGTTTAGTCAAAACTGTTTAGTCTTCTATCCTGATATAACTTCTGGAATATGTATTATTTACAGGCATTGGTGCCTTTATATCCATGGTTATAATTATTAGTCCTGTTCAATGGGTCCAAGAAGAACAAGTCTAATCCCTCTTCCTTGTGATAATCTTTCAAAATTTCATCCCTCATGTCTCCCACATCATAGCAGTGTTGCACAGTACCTGAGGGGACTTGATTGATGAACCAGGGAGTAGGAAGGAAAGAAAGAAAGAAACATTTATGAAGTACCTACTATGTATCAGGATCTGTGCTAAGTGCTTTATGAATATTATCTCACTTGATCCCCACAACTACGTGAGGAACTAAGTGCTATAATTAGCCCCATTTTACAGTGAAAACTGAAGCAGACAAAGTTTAAGTGACTTGTCCTGGGACACATAGCTGATAAGTGCCTGAGTACAGTTTTGCACTCAGGTCTTCCTGACTTAAATCCAGGGCACTATCCACTGTGATAACTAGCTCCCTTTATAACAAAAGCCATTAAGAAAGAGAAATATATTTCTCCCCTATTTATTCCTAGGCCCCTTTTTTCATCCATACCTTTACTATTATGAATTATGAAACTTGTAAGGGGTTTATATCAGGGAGTTTTGACATTTTTTTTGTCACACGTCCCTAAGGCAATCTGGTGAAGTCTATGAAACTCTTCTCAGAATAATACATATAAATGCATAAAGTATATAGGATTATAAAGAAAACCAATTATTTTTTGAAATAAAGATGAGTTTTCCCATGTGATTTTACAGACTCTTTGAAATCTACTAAAGGGTTGGGGGATGCCAGGTTTAAAACATTTAGTTCTTAAGAATTCTAAATTCTTTGTAAGGGTTTTACTGTCTTTCATTGCCAGTATGGTAATTCTTTTTGGGGGAATTCCTGTGACTCAGTGTTGCTGGTTATGCCTTCTTTCTGTTAGTTTTTCCTAGGGATAAGCTAGACAAGTTCAATGAAAAGAAGTTTCCAGAGAAAACAGACTTCTAATTCCTGCCCCTCCTCTTCCTGTTCTTTAAGACTCCATTTTCTTCCAGAATATATCTACCAAAGGAAAGCCCAATGAGCTTACTTATCCCCTTTCCACCTCTTCCTCCTCCCTCTCTCACTCCTTCCCTCTCTTCTAAATTAGATTTCCACTAAGAGGGTGTGGGAAGGCAAGAGTGTATGATCTCTACAGAGACAGCTGTGTAAATTCTCATGATGCCAGGCCACAAGACTAACAAATTTTTTAGCTGTAGCAAGTTGGGATGGCTAATCCACCTCTTTCCAAACTCTACTATATACTTGGAGAAAGAGGCCTTAACCTGGAGTCCATGAACTGAAAAACATTTTTGATAACTTAATTTCAATATAATTGCTTTCTTTTGTAATTGTGGGTATTTTTAGGCATTAAAAAACCTTATTCTGAGAAGAGGCCCATAGGTTTTATCAACTGGCCAAAGGAGTCTATTCAATCCTCCTTGAAAGTTAAAAAAATTCCAAATTACTTAGTGTCTATCACTGCCAGGATGTATTCTGGGATTTCCGAGAGGGAAGGAAAATAAAATTACCTTCTAGAGTTTGATGCTTATACTCATGGTGGTATAGAAGAAAACTTGAAACTACAAATGCTCCATAATGCTTTATTCTCTTTTTTCTAAGGAAGGTGGTTATTAATAGCATTGATTTGGTTCTATAGAGGAGAAACTCAAAGGACAAGGGTAAGAAAGCAACTCATCTAAGAGCATCTAGGAAATATGCGGCAATGAGCCTGGAATACCTAGCTCTGAAGACCTTCTCTGTATTTCCGTTACCTTTGGGTAGATGAGTATTTCCCAATTTAGTGACAAACTGAGAGGCTGGTGAGCCCTAGGTCTCATAAACTTATTTTTACCCCAGGTCTATGCTAGCTCATTTAAGGAGTTAACATAGTTCAGATGGAAAAGTGAGCCCATTTTTGAATAAAATAAAAAGTGATAGACAAAGTAGTGTGATAGAAAGAACTTTGAATTTGGAGGCAGAGAACCTAAATTCAGATGTATGAAAGGGAATTCTTTATTCTCTTTGTCTATGTTGAGCTAGTCAACCAAAAACTTAAAAATATCCCTACTTAACACTAAGTAAGGGAGTTCACAGTCACTTACTTGGAGATTTCCACCCTTTTAACTCATTCAGAAACCTGTGAATCCTATGATCAGATCTTCAGAGATCTTTGATAAGAGTTGACATCTTCAGAGGATGAGAGTGTGAATTCCCCCTGGGCAGTGCTAGACAATTTGAAAACTGTGATTGGCCCCTGTGAAAAGGGGAATGGACAACACGTCACTATAAAAACAAGCCCTGAACTCCTTCAGAACAGATTGTCTTTGAGAAGATAGCCTGAAGAGATTGTCTTCTGGAGATTGTCTTCTGACTGGGGAGAGTCTTCCAGTGAGTTTGGCTGGAGACTGTGGCTTGCATTATGGGCTTGGAGCTCAGCTTCATTGACTCCTGGACTACTTTGTTGAATGAGTGAAAGGCTAACTCCTTTCCTAGTTTCCAAAGAGACTAGCTTCCATCTTGGAGGAGGTGGTGTGGTTACTCACTACCAGCCTTCCTGGTTGAGAGCTAATTAATCTCTGCCTGGATTAAGCAGACCCAGCATAAAAAATTTAGAGTAAAACATTTAGGTTGATAGGATAGATAACTTCTCTAATCCCCTCACAGTTCTCTTCTTTATTGTTTCTTCTCTATTTGTATATATTTCTAAATAAATTTCTGTCTCAAGATATAATAAATACTGACAACCACATAATTTCATATGATCATTGTCCAATCATTAATTTTCACCTTTATAGATGGCAATTTTGACACTTTCTGTGTAACCTTGAAAAATCACTTAACCATTTGGGGCTCAGTTTCCATTCATGTAAAATGAAAAGATTAGATAATCAATAAAGTACCTCATAACTTGAGATCCCATCAATATCTATTGGTAAGTCAGACAGAGAAACCCATCAGGAATCATGAACCTTTAGAAGTGGAAGCAAGGGTGCACTGGAACTAGGTGGGACTGGATGTTGAGAGCTAATTGGCAAATTTTCAATGTGAGCTTTTATACCTGGAAAATTAGCAAACCTATACATCAAAGCTTGATTGATTATTTTGTCGTATGCCTAGGCTCAAGAAAGTGACAGAGGAAATGTTAATTATGTTGTTAAAACATTTGTCCAGTGCCCTTGAATGACAGGGCATTAAAGATGCAATGCCCTGCTTTTTACAGGTCAGTTCAACTAAAAAAAATCATACACAATACTAGAGGCAGAGAATAAAAAATTTTTTTTTAAATCAAATAATTCCTGACTTCAAAGAGTTTATAGTCTGCCCATAAGAATAAAATAACTACAAAGATAAGAACATGCAAAATATGTATGAAATAAATACAAAGTGATTTCAGGGTTGGGGGGTGTGACAAGGAAATCACTTTAAAAGACTGATATATATATTAATTTAAGGTCGCCAAGGAATTCAGCTATGTAATTCCTAAATGAAAACTCAAGTCAGCAGTCAACCTTTTATGGAGTTTTTAATTACAAACAGGAGGAAGAAAGGTATAGAGAGAGAGAGAGAGAGAGAGAGAGAGAGAGAGAGAGAGAGAGAGAGAGAGAGAGAGAGAGACAGAGGCAGAGACAGAGAGAGAGAGAGAGAGAGAGAGAGAGAGAGAGAGAGAGAGAGAGAGAGAGAGAGAGGAGAGAAGGGAATAGGGCTTAAATACCTCCTCTGTTTAGGCTGGGCCAAAAGGCCCAAGCCCTTAGATAGCTGAGGCAAAGAAAAGAGATCAGTCCCTATCACTCACGTGACCAAAATGGAGAAACAGTCTCAGGGGCCTCCACCTCCAGCCTCCTTCAGAGCAAGCCTTCTCAGAGCACAACCTCTCAGAGCAAAACCTCTCCAACCCCCCTAGTCCTCAGACCCCTCTATCTTTAAGGAAACCATCTAAGTTCCCTCCCCTCAGTTCTCACATCTACCAATCACTGTCCATGTCTTCCCTGTGCCAATGGTGGCTCTAGCTTAACCCAGGGCCGCCCAGAGGTCTGCCCCTTTGCACATGTCTGTTGAAGGTCATATTCTCAAATAATTAAATCTTGATCCTTTGCTGCAGCCCTTCCTAAATCCTGTTACTCTAAGTAGGGTGGAAATTGTATTTTCCAAGACCTGGTTCTGTCATTCCAAGTATCTCTATTGTATCAATTCTAAAATCAATCATGACTCAAAGAACTTCCTGTTCTATGCTTAAGCATAGGTCAAAGCCCTTTCCATTGTTCAGCAAAAAGGTTTCTGTCCTAAAGCAGTCTCAAGTAGGGAGGAGAAGGATTCTCCCATGCCAAGGGGGTTCTTACTATCAGTAGGAAATTTTTTCCAGTATGAGATTTCCCAATGGGGAAATTTCCAACATTCATAAGTCTAAGAAATTTTAAGGTTTACAGGGGGGAGTGTCAAAAAATGAGAGAGGGAATCACTTCTTGAAGGAAGTGTCCTGGGCAGTTAGATGATTAGGAAGACTCATCTTCTTGAGTTCATATATGGTCTTAGTCACTAGTTGTGTGACCTTGGACAAGTCACGTAAGCAATTTGCCTCGTTTTTTTCATCCTTAAAATGAGCTAGAGAAGCAAATGGCAAACTACTCTAGTATTTTTGCCAAGAAAACATCAGTGGGGTCATGAATTGGACATGACTCAATAATGACAATAACAGAAAGTGCATTTGAACTGAACTACAGATTCCATGAGGCAAAACCTAGGACTAGACCTAGAAAAGACCTTAGGGGTTAGCTAATTCAACCCTCACATTTTATAGATGAGGAGAGTGATCCCTAAAGGTTGAGGGTTAAATGACTTGCTCAAGGTCACATAGATAGTGTTAGAAATGAGATTTGAACCCAGGGCTTCTGATTCTGGAATCTGTGTCCTTTCCATTATACAATTCTATGTACAGGAAAGTAAATAGGTCAATTTGGTTGGAATAGAATTCATACCTGGCAGACATGCATCATCAATCTGGAAACAGAAACTAGAAACTAGAAAACTAGTTTGGAGCCAGATTGTGAAGGACTTTATTATTATTTTTAAAAAACAACATACTGAGTACTGTTTCCAAGGCATAAGATTGACAAGGGTTAGTCATTGGGGGTAAAGTGAATTGCCCAGGGTCACATAGATAGGAAGTGTTGTGGGAGGCCAGATTTGAAGTGTGGGGGGGAGCAGATTTGAACCAAAGACCTCCCAGGCTCTAGCCCTCACTCTCCATCTACTGGACACCTAGTCCCTTGGGAAGGACTTTCAATGCCAAATGGAGATGTTTGTATTTTTTCCGGAGATAAGAGGGAACCATGAAAAGTTCTTGACTTGTGAGTGACATGGTTAGATCTGTGCTGAAGATTAAATCCTGAGTTTTAATGACAGTGGTTGCAGAGCTAATTAGTGTTAGGACTAAAGTTTTAACTCAGTTGCTCCCCTAATTTGTAGTATAGGTTTGCTTTCATTGGATTACCCTGTAATGTGGAAAAATGATGTAATGTGTATAAAGCACTTAGCATAATGCCTGGCACATAGTAGGTGCTATAAAAATAAATGCTTATTTCCCTTCAACCTTCCCTTCTCTAATACCCCATACAGGTCAGGGGTTAGGGTTTGGTCTGGAGGAGCTGGAGAAAGGGTGCCACCCAGATTCTAGTAACTAACTCCCTGTCAACTGAATGACTTTTCTGACCTAGAGGCGGGAAGAAGCAAAAGGCTGAGTCATGAAATCACAAAGTCTCAGAATAAAAAAAGGAGGGATCTCAAGGGCCATTCAATTCAACTCCATTTTCTTTGCACCTGACAATACATAAACTAGGTTCTTATTGGTAGTTCAGTCATGTCTGACTCTTCATGACCCTTTGAGGGGTTTCTTGGTAGTGGTACTGGAGTGGTTTGTCATTTCCTTCTAGAGCTCATTTTACAGATAAGGAACTGAGATGAACTGGGTTAAATGACTTGCCCAGGGTCACACAGCTAGTGTCTCAGTGCTAGATTTGAACACCAGAAGAGGAGTTTTCCTAATTCCAGTCTCAATTCTCTTTCCACCGTACAAACTAGCTACCCTGCTAGGCTCTTATTCATTGATAATTTGGTTGGATAAGTATTTATTAAGTGCCTATTTTTTTCCACATATAGTGCAAGGTGCTGAAAACAGAAAGGAAAAAAAATGGACAAAGGCCATATCTGTAATTTAAATTAGCATAGCAAACTAAGGTGAAAGATAGATCTCTTTCTTTCTCTCCTCTCTTATGCATGAGTTTACTCTTTCCTAGATTACCATACCATCTGTGGGGAGAGAGACACTCAGCTGACCAGGGAACTCATACAATGGGCCACATGCATAGAGACCTTCATCAAGCCAAGTCATACTCTTGAATGGCTGCACCACTTCTCCAGATCACATAAGGCCAGGATACCTTCCTCCTTTTATGCTCCAGAGTTGGTGATGTCATTGAATAAATTGCTTTTTCCATTAAGCTGCTATTCCTGTATATCACTTTCTGTTAGGTTTCTTTTTTATCTGCTGGGTATCTTCATCATTGTTATCATTTTATGCTACCATATCCTGGTCTAAGACTAGTGTCCTGGCTTTGTATAATGGCTCTGGGAGGCTATCTTTAACTTTTAAAAATTATTCTTCCTCCTTGTCAAATGTTTTACCAAAATCTAGGCAAACTGTCAATAAAGTGTCCCCTGACTTATAAGCTTAATATCTCTACTGGGTCTGGTGACTTGAATTTTTTGTGACCCCATGGACCATAGCTGTCTATGGGGTTTTCTTGCCAAAGACACTAGGCTGGTTTACCATTTCCTTCTCTGGTGGTAGGGGTGTATGGGGTGCTCAGGGAGGAGTAATATCTTTGGTATGGAGGGCTTGTCGTGCTCTCCTAGGGCAGCTCTCCAGCCTCTGACCCTCACCTGACACCCAGCTCTCACTCGTGGCTCCCAGTAGCTGCTAGCATGCGGCAGTGGCCACACCCTGGGCAATGGCTTCGACAGGCTGGCTAAACCTTGTGAGGGTAGCCATCGGGTCATCGACCCCTCGTGAACCAGGGCTTTGCTCACCCAGCATGTGAAGACTGCTTCGGCTGAACAGACTGAAGAAACCAATAAGAAGGTTCAACGGCTGAGATGGCAACGCAGCAAGGCACTGTGGAGTGCTTAGGGCGTGTTGGAGCACAAAAGACAACACGGTCATCCAATGCAGCTGAGGAAGTCTCTAGGTGTAACGACTTTTCGTGCCAATGGACCCAGGCTTCCAATGCCAAGAGCGTGGGACTGTCTCTGTATATTGACTTTTCCACTTAAATCTTTATGCACAGGTGTCTTTGTGCACAAAAACACACAAAGATAATAGTCATCCTCGGTTACCGAGAGACTACTACTATACTATCTCTGGTGGTTACAGTATTAGTTCATATCTGAGCCCCCTTTATTCCCTAAGATAACTACCCCATATCTGTATTGTCCTTTCCTAACTCTTGACTTTCTTCTCTACCATCAATCATCTGAAACTTTAGAACTTGTGATATTTTTATGCCTGTGCCATGATTTTGTATAATTTTATCTTCATCCTCTAACATCTAACTTTGTTTCCATTGGTATTAGCAAGTCACTTAACCTTTTTGAAAAATCTAAGTGGGTTGGTAAACTTCCTGTGAATCTATATTATTTTCTTTGGTCAACTCTCCCTTTTCTTCCTCATTAGAATGGAATCTCTATGTATGTAAAATTTTAGGCTTGTGAGTTCTTCATCTCTCTGGGGCCAATTATTCTGTAGAATGTTAGTCTATGGCAGGGCTGGTGAACCTTTTTGAGAACGCCTGCCCAAACTGCATCTTCAATCTGTCTTTGAGCCCCCATGTTATCCCAGACAGTGGAAGGAGGAAATTCTCACATTTAGCTACTGGACAGAGGGGCAGGGCATGTGAAAAATGTCCTTGGGCACTGTGATGAGGTGGGACATAGCAGCCCTCTCCTTGCCACCAGGGCACGTGCGCCAAGTCTTCATCAACACAGATCTATGGGATCCTGCCTCTTCTCTTTGCCGATACTTTGAAAGTCACTTATTTGGCCCATTACATCTTATTTTTTCATCAATGATAGTTTGAGGAGTATTTTGGCTTTATGGCAAAGTACTGGAAAATATAGGTATACCTCATTTTATTGCATTCCTCTTTATTGCACTTGGCAGATTTTTTTTAACCAGTTGAGGGTTTGTGGCAACCCTTTGCCAAGTAAGTCCATTGGTGTCATATCCCCCAAAGCATGTACTCACTCACATTGGGTCCTAATGCCACATTTTGGTAATTCTCTCAGGATTTCAAACTTGTTCATTATTATAACTGTTATGGTGATCTATGGTCAGTCATCTGTGATGCTAGTATTTTAATTATTTTGGAGCACCATAAATCTTGCCCATATAAGATGGTAGACTTAATAGATATTGCATGTATTCTGAAAGGGCTATTCCCTGTTTTTCTCTCCCTCTTCTCAGGTCTCTTTCTTTTCTGAGATACAATAATACTGAAGAATATTATATAAACTTAGTTGATAAAGCAGCAGCAAAGCTTGTAAGTATTCACTCCAATTTTGAAAGTAGTTCTATTGTGGGCAAAATGCTATCAAAGAACATCAAATGCTTCTGAGTGATTTTGCACAAAAGAAAGACTCAATCCATGTGGCAAACTTTAATCCTGTCTTATTTGAATAAATAGCCAGTTTCCCCAACCTTCATCAATCACCACCCAGATCAATCAACAACTATTAACACGGAGGCAAGACCTTCCACCAGCAAAAAGATTACAACTCACTACAGGCTTGGATGATGGTTAACATTTTTTAGCAATGAAGTATTTTTTAATTAAGGTAAGCATATTGTTTTTTTAAGACATAGTATTATTGCACACTTAATAGACTACAATATAGTGTAAATATAACTTTTATATGCTCTAAGAAACTAAGAAATTCATATGAGTCTTTATTGTGATATTTGCTTTATTGCAGTGGTCCAGAACCAAACCTACAACATCTTTTAAATATGTCTGGAAAAAAAGTCCAGGTGGCAGTTTAGTAGTGCCCCTATATAAAATGACCTCTCCAAAATTATGCATGAATTTTATAGTCAAGGGTCCCTATTGGGAATTTTGTTTCATTTAGGAGGTAAAATTATTTGGGTTTTTTTTTGTGATTAAAATCTGACCTTAAAAATATTAGCTTGAAGAGTTTAGCTTTATGGCCACAAACTATATGTACACACACACACACACACACACACACATATACACACACACACATACATATATACATATATATATATCATTTCCATATATAGACTATAACAAAGAAAAAGAGGATCATTCATGAAACTGAGAAGCTCTATTTTGCACAGTCAGCTCTTCTTTAGATTATATGATAAATTCAACATCTAATGTTTGAAAGATGATAGTTTTTCCTACCAATGAAAGATGAAGGGTGGAAGGGTGGAACTAAGGGAAGAAGTTGTTCAAGTAATCGAGACTTACCTAGTGTTATGATGGTAAATATTTTACAACAAACTCTGGAAAAAATAAATGAAAAAAGCATGTACTTGTAAATTTACTCGGTATTATTGTTAAAATTTTCTACTTTACTTTCTTAAGTCTAGACCACAAGTGAGCAAAAAATAACCATATGTTCATATCTGGCTGCCATTTGTTTTTTGTTTTGTTATTTTACTTATGACTAGCAAGCTTACAATGACATTCATATTTAAAAATAAATTGTATTTATGACTGTATGCTACATTTGTAATTTATTAAAATCAATTGCAAATAAAATTCATTTTAAAAAGAAAAACCTTAGCTCCTTGCCATTCAGCCATGTTCAGCTCTTCGTGACTCCATATACCATACCATCCATTTTTTTTTTTTTTGGTAAAGATATTAGAGTGATTTGCCACTTATTTCTCTATAGGTTTAAGTCAAACAGAGGTTCAGTGACATGCCCAAGCATCTGAGTGTCAGTTAATAAGTGCCTGAGACCAGATTTGAATTCAGGTCTTCTAGACTCTTGTCCTAATGCTCTATCCCCTGACTCACATACCTACCTCCTAGATCACAGCCTTTCAGAAATAAAGGAGCTGAGGACAGATGTATTCCTGAAGCCTATTCAAATTGGCTCCAACATAACCCTGGACCACCTTTGTTCTGGGAAACAATGAAGTTTGTTTAAGAGAGCTGGATCATGGCTCTAAAGAGGTTTATTGAAGGAGAGACTTACTTCAGGGAATACCACAGGGCACATGAGTGGGCTGCTGATACCAGCTGCTCAATATTATCTCAGCTTCCTTAACATTAATCATCATTTTTCTAGACCCCTGAGTGGTAGGGTTGAATCCCTATCTTTTCCCATGGTTTCCAGGAAAATATGGCCTTCATTTAGCTGAGCATGGATGGAGTATGACTCATAAATAATGACGATGTTCCCCCATTCTCCCATGTACTGTGAATGGAACTCAATCATCATTGAACCATGAGAGCAACATGGGTTATAAAGGGCTTCTTTTAAAATCAAAACTCTGTGTATGTGGAGTAGGAGGTTTTCCTTCTGGACAGCCTTATTTCACAAAATTTTGACTTACATTTTTATTTAGTACCAAATTGGATCATATTTGCCAGAGATGGGTAGGAGTTATTATGGTCAAATATAATTGCAGCAGTAATGACAGGCTTGGTAAGAATAAATTGAATATATGTCTTGCCCAGAAAGCTATGAGATACTAAACCTGTAATGCTGCTAGAAGAAGGTATGATGGCTATCTGTGGTACTTAAAGAATTGGACAATGATCCAATGGAAGTATAGTGGAGAGCTTGGCACTTTCACCAGACAACAGGGTAAATGCACATGTGAACCTTGTTTCATCGAACCAATCTTGCTTGCTACAGTTGTCTGCAGATGACTGGCAGCTAGAATACATAGCTAACGAAGGACTAAGAAAAATGATAAAAGCCTTCAAGCAAAGAAGTAATCCTAAAAACCTTAAATTTGAATCAATGGAAGACATCTTACTACAGAGACAATGGCAGAAACTAGAGTTATTTGATGGAGCACTGTATTGGATTGTGATTTATTTCACTTATGGAACCATAGATGCTATCTAGAGCATACCAGTCAATAGCTGTTAATGCCTTGCATGATGACTTTGAACATATGAGTCAAGAAAAGACCCTAGGTTTTGTAAGAAGCAGATTTTGCTGATCTAAGATGACTACAGAGATCATCAGAAATGTGAAATATAAAGAAAAGCATTACCAACTCTTGCCACATATTTGGAGAATATAATTACCAGCAAACCTTTGGAACTTGTTTGTGTTGACTTCCTATCTTTGGAAGAAGATAGCAAATAAATTACATTTTAGTGCTGACTGACCATTTCACCAGATATACCCAAATAGAAACCAGAAAATATCTAATATTGCTAAGATATTCTGGAAAAAAGTACTTTTCATTGTCTATATTCTTTGTCAGAATCTTCTCTGATCAATCTGAGAGCAAGTTCCTTAAGGAAATCTTGGATTTGGCAGATGTCAAAAAATCTAGAACTACTTCTTCTCTATAACTTGAATGTCTCCCCTGCATATTATTGAACATGTGGGGAGCTCTAAGAGCAGAACAAAAAAGCTCAGTGTAAAAAATAGACTCGAATACAGGACTACAATCCCCACAAGCCCTTGCTCCACTTCCCCAAAATGCTTTGTAATCTCACGGGAATTCTGAGGTGGGCTGAGATCGAGGAAGGATTTAAGCTGGTGGCAAAGGTTTTTGGGCTCTTGGACTTCCATTTTGGGGCAGATGTGGCTCTTTCATAATGTAGGTGAGGTTGCCTCTCTGTGGCCTGGACACGTGTTTTCTTATCCTGTATTTTCTTTAATCCTTAACTTTTAATAAACCCCTAAAAAAATATAATTCTCCTTGCAGAGAGAAACTAATTTCTACCTGCCTCAGTCTCCCCATATCCCCTAAATTTTAATCTTTACAAGACAACATGTCTCATTTCTAGTAGAGAGCTACGAAAGAAACAAAATCTGATTGTGTGACTGGAGTATGTTGTTAAAGCTGACAAACTGAAAGATTGTGGCTGAAAAATATTGGCATTCATAAGAATCCCAAATTAGCTTGACTGATGAAAAGCTAACTGATACCAAATTATTGAAAGACTAGGAAATCTTCCTGTTTACCAAACAGTCCCAGAGAGTGGAGGGGGGGACCTCATCAAGACTATTCAACAGTCAACAACTCTTGCCCATGGAAGAGTCAGTTTGACTTTTTAATAGCAAAGAAAAAAAAGCATGAGCACTCACTTTAGATAATGTTGAGCAAAAGAGTCCATCCACATAGTGTACAAATAGTATCTGAATCATATTTGGGCACTGAAAATGATGTCTCCAGTAAAGGAGATTTGGGGGCAGGAAAACTAAACCCAGAGGCAATCCCTTTCTTGCCTAGAACTGTTGTTGCAGCGACTCCAAGGTTACAGGCACAACTCATGGAGACCAAACATTGATAGTCAATTTGCCCCTTAAGCCAGCAGCAGGAGATATAGATAAGAGATGCAGACAAAAAAAGTCTTTAATGAAGAATCATTAAATCAATAAAGAAGTATTCACTTCATAAAATCCCCTAATTCAGGTATGGGAATAGTGACATCATTCAGTGCAAGGGAACCAGATCACACAACAGATTAATTAAAGATGTCACAGGTGAACCTGAAGAAATAGTTATATGTGGTGGTGGTAGTGGGCAGCCGGGTGGTTCAGTGGCTAGAGAATCAGGCCTAGAGGTGGGAGTCTTG